>NC_137467.1:119346709-119946709 GCF_964235325.1 Thermobia domestica
TTTTCCCTGAGCTATGAAAAACTTCATTGCTATTGTGAATATACCAAAATACTATCCTAGTGTAGACCACTTACATTTTGATTTTGTCATTGCTGGAGAAATTTTCTAAAAGGAAGCTCGTTGAAAGTACATTAAAATAAAAAGGATAGTTTTTTTCGACATTGTAATGTACAGTACCTTACAGCTGTATGGAATACCTACACGGAGGAATACCTACGGAACTATCGTCCCTTGTGTGCCAATTGCGAGTGGCTTGCAGAAGGCTGTCTTGCAGTTTTATTGTGGAATGGCATCAATTAGCATGGCTGAGTTGTAATAAGCATCTACGCAACTTGTGAGTGATATACATAGTCAGATGCTCTACTGTTACACGTGTAATTGCTGTATAACAGGATGGGAAGTGTTGCGTTCAACGGTAGAGGGTTGTGTCCAGGTATTTAAGGTCGTGTAAAAGTGTAGACGTTGGTGTTTAAGCAAAATTGATTGTGTTAACCTGTACACGCCTGCGCAATGGAAGATTACCCTGTCCACGAGCTGGCAGATATGCAACTCTTTTATGGAGTAGCAACGGGCAATAGCCCAGAGGCGAGGCGTTAATATCGTGACCGTCGCCCTCAAAAGAGAGTAACTTTCCTTGTATTTTTCCACGCCTCCATATTCGACTTCGAGAGAGGGGTCCCTTCAGTTTCTCGTACGTGAAATCGGAGGTAATAGCCCCATATGGACAGCTGAACTTGAAGACAGCGTACATCGAATGGTCAGAGACCGTCTTGAAACTGTCATGTGTATGACGTAAAAATCCACATGCAACTCTAGTTAACGATCAGCAGCAGAAATTTGGTGTGATATGGTGGATAATTTTGTGGTAAGATCTTATTTATTACCGGCCTGCCTGTGTGGAAGTACGTATCTTTTATTTTTACGTAATTTTCTCCCAAAATTGATAGAACGTGTGCCCTTGAACATAAGACAACAGATGTGATTTCAGTATGACAGTGCACCTGCACATTTTGACAGGAATATGCAGACTTACCTAAATGAAACATTCCCAGATCGTTTGATTGGGAGAGAAAAACCTGTGTTATGACAGCCTCGTTCATTCTACCTCACGCTGCTTGATTTTTTATTTCGGGGATACGTATGAAACTCCGGCCACGACAGTCGAAGAACTTGTAGCTCGATTTAATATAGCTGCGGCAATCATCTACGAAATTTCAGATGTGCTTGACCACAAGCGGAAAAATTTGCTTCGCCAATGTCATCTTTGCAATGCGGTCAACGGTCGACAATATCAGACTGTGAACTATTATTCTTCATAGCTGTCTCGTGTACACATACTGCATTGCACAAATACTGTACAAGGTACCTCTGAGTATTTCACAGATATCCTACCTTGTACGAAACAGAATAAATCGATAATTTGAAACTGTATTTCTTTCTTTTCTTGTGCAACACGCGCAACACCTTGAGTATCGTCGAATTTCATTCCTTCTGTACTCGTAGTTATCATCTTCCACGGATTTACGCATTACGGGGAGGAAATCTTTTAATGCAGCTTACTTTGGCTCAAATTATATTCACATAATTTGTGGGAATCACTGTTGTTATGTGAAGAATCCCTTATACATCATACATGATCTTTTGCCCCAGACTGTCTTATACACAGTCGTTATAAACCTACTCTGGATCAAAGTTATTTTTTTCATTTTTACACACTCTTAAGTTGAACAGGAAGCCGTTCATTGATCATCCGTTACCATTAGCATAGAAGTTATAACTGTGATAAGCTAAAGACTTCGTTTCATTTAAATTCTTCTTCCGAGTCCAGGAATTACCTCCAGACGTTCATTACATTAATTAAGTTACACCCTATATATATAATGATAAAAAATAATACCGATATTAGTGTCGATGAAATAGTATTTGGAGTCACTCAGACGAACAGTAACACTTCCGATGCAGTTTAAATCCATACTCAGATTCCATTGCCCTTTATGCTCAAAGTGAAACTATTCTCCCCGTGCGAAGAACGGGTATTCTGTTAATAATTTATTATTAAACATCACACCATAAAATACAAAGTGTATCACGTAATGTACACGTTATACTGTTATTTGCTTAATGTATAAATGGAGGATGAAGGACTAGTATTGGATCAAAAGATCCAATATATTTCAGACAAAAAATTTCTTGTAGGCTTTATATCTGGAGAACAACATATAGTGTACCCAAACCTAAACTATGACTGAACTCAGTATGATGTGCTTAGTGCCTGAAAAATACGAAAACTCGATTGAGGGGCCATTCAAAAATTCTGTTGCTCTTGATCCAAAAAATCTAATATATTTCATTCAATTAAGAAAAAATCTTGTACGTCTTATATCTGAAGAACTACATATAGTGCAGCCAAACCAAAACTATCACTTAACTCAGCATGATGTGCTTATTCCGAGAGAAATACGAAACCTTGATTTAGGGACCGTCCAAATGTTTGTAGCCCCTGGTCCAAAAAGTCCAATATATTTCATTCAATCAATAATTTTATTGTATGTCTTATATATGGAGAACTACATATAGTGTAACCCAACCCAAGATATCACTTAACTCAGTGTGATATGCTTATTGCGTAAAAAATATGAAAAATCGATTTAGGGACCGTCCAAAAATTTTGTGGCCCGTTATAAAAGAAATCCAAAATACTTCATTAATCGAATTTTTTCTTGTACTCCTTATACCTGGAGAACTACATATCTGGAGAAAACTCGATTTAGATACCGTTCGAATATTTTATGGTAACTGATCCAAAAATTAATATTAGCCAAGATCATAATATTTTGATCCATTTTTTGGATCATTCCTAAAATTCTTGTTTTTATCCAATCTTTCTTTAAAACAGTATCACTCTCTTTGTTCTCAATTTGAAATGTATCAAGCAATTATAAATAGTGTTGCCACGAGACGAGACATTTCTCGTGTCCCGTCTCGTCTCGTCTCGTAAACGAGACGAGACACGAGACGAGACGGAACCTTTTTAGACGAGACACGAGACGAGACAGACTACTTGTCCCGTCTCGAAAACGAGACGAGACGGGACGTCTCGTGAAATGTCTCGTCTCGTCTCGTGTCTCGAAAATGAAAACGCTGGCGGGAATGGCCAAGATTGAAATTGCCAGTGCTCAAATAGATTGCAAAAGGAAAATCCCCTTTGTGAGAAAACATGTTGAAAAGCTTTCATAGAAAAGTGTCCTCTGTGTATTGAATGAATCAATCGTGATACATGAGCTTCCAGGAATATCATCCTTAATGTCTTGTCCCCAATTCCCCGTACTGTACTGGAAACTCATTTTTTTTTCATTTCTGGCTGGAATGATGACAAACAAAATCAAAGACAGGGAAGATTTTTACAAGGTCAAGAAACCGAACTACCACCCCATCTATTCAATTTGAAAACTGGATGAGGTCTACACTCATTACAGGCTGTAGTTGAAAGTTCTGGTTGAGATGGCGGATTCTCTGGTGGCGGAATTCTCTTTGCTATATGAACCGAAATTAACCGAAAACTGAAAATTGAAGTATGTCATCTTGCAACTAAAATTTTGTCTTCCCTCTCGTTCTCTCTCTCTCTCTCTCTCTCTCTCTCTCTCACACACACACACACACACACACACACACACATACACATAAAAATACACTTTTACCATTTTACCAATCGCTCGCTTATTATACCGCAGTCATGTTGTAAAATTCACCTCTTCGTTTGGAAGGCGGGCGCAGGACAAAAAAAGCAGATATTATCGACGAACCCTTCAAATTGTTTGCTTTCAGCAAATATATGATACTAACAATAACACTTTAAATGAAGAGGTTTTACAGGGGGACCTTCGTTTTGTTACGCGGAAATGTTTGATTTGACCAGTGTGCGAAATTGCCCTCTGCTTCCAAGGTTCGTCGACCCTACTGTTCCTTTCCTCTTTTAAGGTCGCGTCATAACTACCCTTCTTTGAAAACCGAAGATGCAGTAAAATTGTAACGTCACGGCGGGAGCAGAAACAGCTTTCGCTCAAGGTCCTTGTCATTCACCCTTGTTTGTTTCTTTGATTTTTGCAGGAAAGTGAGTGATTCTTGCTTTCCTGTATTAAGAAAACATTAATTACTGTAGTGGTCGTGTTAGCCTATAAGCATGTCGAATTCTACACTAAGTTCTTGTCGCAATTATAGTAGAAATACTACGGGTTCCAAAGTTATTTATCATGTATTTCCCTCGGTTCCTTTGCGGAAAGTTTGGCAAAAGAAATGCTGTCGGAAAGACATCTTTAAAGTTGAAAACGCCAGCGTCTATTCCGATCATTTTATTCCCGAAGCTTATGGACATAATTTAAAATGTGAGCTTCTAAATATTCCACCCAAGAAAAAGTTTAAACAAGACGTGCCTTCACTAAACTTACCTTTACTATACGGAACCGTGTTGATGTAAATACTAAAAGAATTAAATGTACGGAAGTTAGGTGCTTAAAGAAAAAACAAATCAGACATTGGGGTGCAGCCAGATGAAATAACTATTGAAACTGAAATAAAAAATAACTCTTTGTTTATGTTATTTTTCGTTTGTTTTTTGGAGAGTGAGGGGCATAAACCAAAGAAAGAGCTCTCCTTTTTGCGTAAAGAGAACGAAAAACTGAAGTCTAACAGTATGTACAAAGCCAAAATAATATGTTTACAAACGAAGTTAAAAGAATTGGAAAGCAAATATAATAAAGAATTAATTTCAAAGGCCAGTTCTAAAATATAATATTGTGATCGTTTCAATAAAGTGGTTAATAACCGGTGGTGGATATATTACGAAAAAGTTTTATACAGGACCAAGTAAATATGCTAATGAATGGCAAGAAAGAATGAATCAAATTAAGATGGATTGATTAAGATATCATTCGTGCATTAACACAACACGCCTCATTGATAAATTATACAATCATCTGTGGTTACAAGTTCGAATCCCCGTACCCAATGTGTCGACATTTCGACGTTGTATGCAAAAATTACCGTTTTTTCCCGGTATTCCTACCCCAGTTTTGAAAATTTTGACTTAGCAAGGACGCTACTTAAAGAGTGTGGAAAAATTTTCAGTGCTTATATTTGATGAATTGAATGTTAATAGGCGTGTATGCTATGACCAAAACGTTTACTTTTAGGACCACACAGAAATGTACAGGTGCCAATGATTCGAGGCTTAATAGATGTGTGGAAACAGCCAGTGTATTATGATTTCGATAAGACTATGAAAAGTAAAATTACTCTTCGAAATCATATCGAAAGTTGAAGTCTCAGGATTCAAGATAGTTGCGATTCTTTCGAAGTTCAATGGTGGCAATATGAGGCTATGTGGTGGTCTCGTTTCACCTTCTTCCAGGTGGATGGAAGCAATAAAATAGTATGAAGTTATATTTCGAATATTTCACAAAAAACTGTGAACCGAAGAAAAGAAAAAGAACGTGATTGGCTGACCGTTTTATGTCCTAAGAAAGACACTTCGATCTTGAAACTATTCGACAAGGCTAAGACATACTTCAGAATTCGGTTTTTGAGTAGAAAAACACAGGAACTGCGCAGGAGAAATGTTCTTTAAGACAGTGGATGCAAAGCTGTTCTTCAAGTGATACTCAATGCTATAGTGAGTACATATTGTATCTGTATGTAGTCTTTACTTTTATTGCATTTAAAAATTTGTTTTCCTTTGCAAATCGCTAAGGCGGAACATAGGCTTACCACACGATATTTGTCCCAGGCTTACCACACGATATTTGTCCCTGCTTCACCACGGTGTCGTTACACTACAACTGGAGAAAGTGGCTACGCAGAAACAGCGAGTTATGAAGGGACCTGTAAAAGCGCGGAACAGTAGGGACGACGGACCTTGCTCTGCTTCCATGTTGAGAGGAGGGGAATACTTCCCTTTCCTAGTGAATAATATTCATTAGGACCTAAATTATCTTCAGAAATGGTTTCTTACAGAGTAAAGAACATTTGGTATAATGTTCATGGAACTCCATAGAAAGCAGAAAATATCATGAGAATGATCAAAATTCGAACATTGAAGAACATAATTAACAGAAAAGAAATAGGATACCCAAACCATAATTTTAAACCTGCTATAAAATGTATATCCTATATTTTTACTAATTCCTTACTCCCATGAAAGTATCCTGGGGAGATATATATTTTTTCTCCAATTTTTTCAGACTCCAATTTTTTCAGACTGAAATCCTTTTATCCCGTACGATTTCGCCCCCTGATACAATACGAAAAAACAAATGCTGTTAAAATCCATACACATGACCCTTCCGGGACTCAACCCGGAACCCGGAGCCGATGGTCTATCGCCGCAGACCGCGCAGCTTGGTATGAAGATGTACGTTGTATGATTGCGAATAGATCACGACAATATAAGAAACTTTAATCCAAAATGGCCACCCAAAAATCAACTTTTTTTTTAGAACACTAGCTAATCTGGGTGTACTGTCATGAGTTTGTTACACAAACGGGGCAACCACCATATAGTGGCACACACCCCGCGGTTATGGGAACAGATTTGTACCATGGAGGTGAAGACTGGCCCCAAGGATTCTTTGGTCCGATGTGTCGTTCAGCTCCCATTACTATGGCACTTTAAGTAGAGCTTACTGTGCAGTAACATATAAAATTTCAATCAAATACTTTCCATTACTCAATAAAATTATTTGGTTCCGAGCTTTTTTTTAAAAAAAAAAATAATAATTGCAACAAATCTAAACATGCTAAAATGAAAAGTAGTTTTTGCATTGGTATGGAAACCTAAAGGCTGGAATATATGAAATCAAAGTGTACACACATATCTATCTCTCTATTTATCTATATATCTTTCCATCTCTCTCTCTCTCTCTCTCTCTCTATATATATATATATATATATATATATATAAAGACACTATAAAGCAAGTGGGCTGATAGTATACGATAGTGTCGTGGATGGTGACACCTTTACATCGAACTTTGCTTGTCGTGTAAACATTATTTGACATTAGTGTCTTCATGTTCGACGTACCTATGAGCAATTTACTGTATATTCGTGTATTGAAACTGGTGAAACAAATTTCAATGTTTCAGAATGTAAAAAAAAAAAAAAAGGCAGGGTCGAGAAGCCTCAGACAACTAATAGCAGAGATATATTATCTTGTAAACTATTTGTCCTTGCCTTGTGAGCTTATTTGAATTTATTTTTAAGACCTTTAGGCAACTTTGGCCCACCCCGAATGGATGATGATGGGAAAATTATTGGAATGAAGAAAGTGGTAGGATACTAGACAACTTCGAGAAAACACACACATTCGAAAAATGAAATGAAATGAAATCTTTGAGTTTTAGGTCCCACGGTTATGCCGGTTAGGCTAAAGGAGACGGTGATGATGAGTAATGAATGAAATGGTGGAATGAAGGAAGTGGGAGGAAACGGGAGAACCCCGAGAAAACCCACGCACACGGTGTTTGTCCACCACAAAGTTCACGTGGCAGGGGCTGAGATCGAACCCGAGACCCCAAGCACCAAAGATGAACGCTCTACCACTGAGCTACCGCGGCCCCCACACACATTCGATGTTTGTCCACCACAAAGCTCACATGGCACTAACCGAGATCGAACCGACTACCACATACACCAGAGGTGAAGGCTTCACGGTGTAGTTACCGTGACATTTCTTGTCTTTGTGTTCTGGTTAATACTTGTAACTTAGTTGTATCTTGATTAGCATGGTGCAGCCTGCTACATTTAACTTTCGTTCCCATGGTATGCTGCTTTATTTTTTACGAGACAAGACGAGACAAAACGAGACGAGACGGGACAGAACCTCTCGAGACGAGACACGAGACGGGACGAGCACATTTTTTTCGAGACGAGACACGAGACGGGACATGCTTTGCACGAGACGAGAGACGGGACAGCGTGAAGTCTCGTCTCGTCTCGTCTCGTGGCAACACTAATTATAAAGCATTGCTTATTATCCAATTTGTATTCGGTGCAGAGCTTCAATTTTCTCAAAGTTTCAAATAAGATAATGAAATATGATTTACTATCGGAATTCGTGTCAGGTATTATTATTACTTTTATTGGTGTTTTCCTTACTTTCAATTGTTAAAACAAGAAACTTCCTTGCACTGTCATGAAATATGTGCTCTTTTCCAATAGCACAATAAGTGCTCATATAATTTTAAACTTTGAAATTAAGAATTGAATCAGTACAAGAAGTACAATTTGGATAACGAATGATTTATAATTTATGTTTAGTGGCGTACTGAAGGAAAGGGATTAAGGACTTTGAAACCCCCCTTGAGCAAGGTATTATGCAAAATTAAGCACGTTTATCATATTAGCACGTTTATATATATAAACACTTGATATTATATAAACTTGTATTCCCAAAGCCCCTGAACCCCCTAAACATTTGCGTAGAGTACTGATTGTGTTTCTCTTATTATTTTAACCGTTTTATGCTTTGAACGAAATTTGAAGTGCAGGGACAATGTGAAGGTGACCACCTTTACTATCAAAATTTCTTTAATGCTTCTCAGTTTTTCTTCAAAACAATCAATAACGAACGAAAAATAAATGATTGATTTTGAATCGAAATTTGAAATACCACCAAACAATTGGCCCACTCAACCTTACTTTGTAAATGACTCTTAATAATTTTCAAAACAAACTATTTTCTCTACAAACCAATCAATAAGAAAGGAAAACACGTTGTTAGCTTGAGTATTGAATCGATATTTAAAAACAGAAAAAACAGTATGAAGTTGACCGCCAAAGGTATCCTGCAAATAGATATATTTTACTGGTTGTTTTGAAACAAGTGATTTTTTCTTCAAAATAAGCAACCCGCCCCGAAACAAATCACCTTCATCAACATTATTTCTTAATTATATTCTTATGTTTTTCGAATCAAATTACTTTTCTTCCAAACAAGCAACAACAAATCCATATCAAACGATTGATTTTGGTCTCGAATCGAAATTTGTAAGTAAAGGAATCAGATTGAATTTGATCACATTCTAAATTTATTTTATAAATCTCTTTCTCTATTTTTTCGAAACAAGCGATTTGCTCTTAAAAACAACCAATAAAAAACACTTGGTTTCGATTTTGATTCGAGACTTTAAAGTGGAGCCAATATGAAATTCCATCACCCATTTCTCTTGAAAAGACTCTTTATGTTTTTCGAAACAGACTATTCTTTTTCAAAATAATTAATAGCACACGCATATCAAACAATTGATTTTGATTTTCAATCAAAATTTTAAGTGGAGGAACAAGGGTAAATTTGGCCATATACCAACATTATTTTGTAAACATCTCTTTATGTTTTAAGAAAGATACGATTTTTACGATTTTTTCTTGAAAAAAGTCAATAACAAACGAAAAACAAATGATTGGCTTCCGATTTCAAGTCGAAATTTGAAAGGAGGCAACTTCACATAGGTGCATTGATTCCCTTTAAAAATTCCAAATTTCCAAACGCAAATTCTAAGCCTACAGTTTTAAAATTGCAGTTACATATACATACTTCAACTTAGTATACATAAAAAATTACAACATTATAAAAATATCAGACATAAAATATTATTTATTCGGTATTGAAAACCTGGAATCAACTATTGGAGTTATTTAGCGTCATTTTTTTAATATCACAAAATTAAAGGTGTGGGACATGGATATATTACGAACAGTATTTTTATACAATTATATATATATATATATATATATATATATATATATATATATATATATATATATATATATATATATATAATTGTTTGAAAATAGACCATTTAGAATTATTTATCCTTACAATTTTTTATATCCCCAAATTTAAGGTGAGGGATATGCGATATTGATATATTCAGAAAGTGTTGACCATCCTACAGAATGTCGGTCGTACGCTGTTTCGGTCCTATGGCGTGTCGATCCTACGCCGTTTCGGTCCTGTGCCGTGTCGATCCTGTGCCGTGTCGATCCTGTGCCGTTTCGGTCCTATGCCGTGTCGGCCCTGTGCCGTTTCGGTCCTATGCCGTGTCGATCCTACGCCGTTTCGTTCCTATGCCGCTTCGATCGTATGACGGTTCTCTCCTATATATCCTTAAGAAAATAATTGTTACTTAATATTGTGTAATTATAAAATATGTATTTTTTATTACTTCGATCGTATGAAAGTTCTGCTGTCGATCCTATGCCGTGTCGATCCTATGCCGTTTCGGTTCTGTGCCGTGTCGATCCTATGCCGTTTCGGTTCTGTGCCGTGTCGATTCTATGCCGTGTCGATCCTACGCCGTGTCGGTCCTGTGCATGTAACCCGATAATGTTAGCCCCTGCTGACGTTGAATACACTTTGATGAGCTGTCAATGGTTGCTGTACGAAACGCGATAAGCAGGATGATGGTGTGCATCAATGATTGTGACTTAATCATGATCCTCAGAAAATGCTAGTGACCCAAAATTAGCTAGCCTCTTAACTCCTGCTCTAATGCTTAATTCTATGCTCTTGTCTGACACAATTAAAGGCTGGTTTTAATAATTTACAGTTTTTGAATCTTGACGTCAAAAAATGTACTCTTTTTTTAAAGAAAAAAAGAATACCATTACACGAACAAGAAATAGACGGCGGCGTTATACAACAAGCATTCAACCCACAAGGAGTCAGTTTTGAGGAAATCGCAGTTACAGGTTTCTCGATCCCATAAGATATTACCCTCTGTGGGTTGACTTTTCTCTTCATAGATGGCAGACCGATCGCAAACACGTTACCAGGATTTTTTAGTATGTTCCTTACATATATTCGAACCCTCCAGCAGGGTTAACTCATTTTCTTTAAATTTTGTGGGTTGACTGTGGTTGCATAACAACGCCCAGTTATGCCACTAGAAATGATAAAGACATCACTTTCGTCTGCATGCTTACCATCTACATGCTCACAAGGGAGGGTCACGAAGGGGCTCCGCTGACATCCCAACGAGACAATTGTGTTTGTCTTTCATATGTTATAACTAGACGAATCCCAAAGTTATGCGTGCCACTGGGCGGGATATCAAGAGTTACAACATATTTTGTAATGTAAAAGCTACAAAGCTAGCAGAATAGTTTGAACCTGGTCATTTGTTCGGAAACTGCTGGGTAAATTTAAAGCTCGGCGCACACATATCCCATCATTTTCAAGGGCACACTTTTAAGGACAAAAAAATTTGCCCCTGTGTCCCCTGCAGGGTGACAGATGGAATCCAACTCTAAAGTTTCAAATGGCAAGGAGGTTTAAGTAGTAAATCATTTGAAAGCTGTTGTAAAATGAAAGAAGACAGAGCAAGTCTCTACTCTTTACGTTAACCCTGTAGAAAATGGCGGCGAGTGAAAATGTAAACAAAAGCTTGATTGAAAAATCTATGGCCACCTTGAATCCAAGGTGGCCGCTTAAAACCTATGTCGAAAGGATAGGCATATCACATTGCTGAAGCTAAGAAAATAAAACTTGGCATGAATGTTGATCAGTAGGTGACGAAAAGATGAGAAAAATTAAAAAGCGCGACATTTTGAGTTCAAAATGCCGCACTATGTATTCAACGCGTGTCCACCTCGAACAACTAGTGTTGGAGAAGCGAAATCTGTTATTTACGTTTATGGTTAATAGTAGATATCCACAAATTGTTGCCAGCGTGAAAAATGAGTTTGAATATAAATATGCTATTTCTTGGAATATTGTGACCAAACCAACAAAGTTTGACGCAGCTCGATGTACTGTATTGATTTACACGTAGTTTGTTACTGCTCGCCAATCTTGTAAATTTTTTTTTTTTTTTTTTTTTGTATATTTGGCATTGTTTGAAATATTGCGATCAAACCACCGAAAGACATGTAAATGTAACCATCAGGAATACGTTGCAATAGAGGTCCCTACCTGACTGGTGCAGCAAGTCCTTTACTACTTATAATAAAATTAGAAAAATGCCGGAAGATATTCAACTTTTGTTTAGCAGTATGAATAGGAAGTCAGAGTTGTGTGTTCATCGCATATTCGTTATATTCTCGTAAACGATATCGAGCGAACCGTGGCGAACGTGCGTTAGGAACAAAACATATATGTGTTGTTACGGAATGAATAATAGTTGAAGTGAATCGAAATTCAATTGTTCTTTAGTCTTCCTATTGTTTCTAAATACATAATAGACAAAAATATAGATTTAAATTTGTACTGTTAGAATGACCTAGGTTTTAAGCGGCCATCAAGGTACCCATAGACTTTTCAATTAAGTTTCTGTTTACATTTTGAACGGCCGCCATTTTGCACAGGATTGTCGTAGAGAGTGGAAACTTGCTCCATCTTCTTTCATTTAACAACAGCTTTCAAACGATGTGCTATTTAACCCCTTGCTATTTATAACTTTTTGGTTGGACCCCACCTAGGACCCTGTGGGTGCCCTGCGACAAGACGCTTAAATCGCTGTACTTTGAAAATAACGTCACACGTCCTTTCCTGTTTTCACATTTGTCTCACTGTTTCCGATTTATAGGGGTAGCCATGGGCTTTTCAATTAAGATTTTGTTTACATTTTGACAAGCCGCCATTTAGCAGAGGGTTGTCGTAAAGAGTTGAGACTTGCTTCATGTTCTTTTATTTAACAACAGGTTTCAAATTATGTGCTTCTTAAACCCCCTTGCCATTCGAAACTTTAGAGTTGGACCCCGTCTAGGGTCCTGCGGGGAACCCAAGGGCAAACTTTTTTGTCTCAAAAAGTGAGCCCTTGAAAATGATGGGATACATGTTCGCCGAGCTTTCCATTTACCCAACCATTCCGAACAAATGACTCGGTTCAATCTATACTGCCAGGTAAATTTTTGTAGCTTTTACATTACAAACTATGTTCTAATGCACGATATCCCGCCCGGTGGCACGTATAACTTTGGGATTCGTCTAGTTATAACATATCAAATGCAAATATAATTGTCTTGTTGGAATCTCAGTGGAGCCACTTCCTGACCCACCCTTGTCAGTAGTTTCAATAGCTAAAAACGTCTTCATCAGTCACAATACTTTCCACAATGACAGTAAAATTCTTAAAGCAGACAATGATATACATACCTTAAGGTTAAATGTTATTGTTTGAATTTGATACTTTATACTTGAATCTGTATGTTGTTTGCGAAATCCTTTGCACTGTTTCATTTTTTCGAAAGTTTCATCAGAAAATGGCTGTGACTTCATTATTTTCATAATGTGGTCCAATATGAAGGATACAGGCAGTGGGGAGCTTCTGTCTTTGAGATGTAGCCATCCTTAAATCATGAAACAAAGGTACAATGCTGAATACATTACCTTTTCATTTACTATCTTATGTATTATGAGGCACACTGCACAATATGATAAAAGACTTTTGGCACTAATACAAAAGAAAATACAAAGAAAAGAATTGAGAAGATCATGTTTAAATAATAACCACACTCTCACTCAAATACACCGGAAAGGGTGTTTATACATTTTTAAATAACGTGACAATCATCTAAGCTAATCGGTTACCCTTAGGCAAACACAACAGCTAACTCAGTGTTGTGAAACGTTTGCGGATAAAATCGTTCCACTAGCGTTATAAAATTCAATTTCTCTCCTCGACATTGTTTACAAATCTACACATGTATATTTACTCTGAGATTAGGTTGCATTTTTTCTTATTGTGATTTTTTGTTACGATTTTCTCAGTTGCAGTGACACAATACAGTATTTTATGCTATTATTTTACTCATTGATAGGTCATCTACTTTAATATCGTGTTACTTAAATAAACCAGTTTTCTCTCCTTTTTCTTTGTACAGTGCAGGAAGAATGATGAATTTCGGATTTAATATATCACCTATACAACTAATCAAATTGAAATTATTTCCCTTTCGAGTGAAAGGATATTCAATTCTAATAAACTGACCACTGTACATCAGAAGCGGAACCCCTGATTAACGTGTCACCTACGATCAGTCTGAGTTCGATTCTGGTGCAACTATATTAAACGATTCGGATTTCATGTCAAATTGTAATTGCTGTTCTATATAGCGCGCTACTGAAATAGAAATTAAATCGCAATCATGACCGATCACAAAACAAACACCTATATTTATTTATTTATTATTTGGGAACTTTCAAGTTTTGGCTGATTTATGGCATTTCTTCACTGCAGAGGCGTAATATTTCAGCGTTGATTTGGACCGGATATATTGCGACGTAAATTTTGGTCCAATTTGGGGCGTGTCTTATTCACAGACGATTCCAATTATTATGTCTCACTCATTACTGTAGTGATCAGCACAATTTCCGTATCTAATGCTACACACCTATCCATGCATCTTATAATGCAAATTTTTGCTAAATTCGGGGCCAATAGTCACAGCTTCTTGTCTGACGAAGAAAATAAAGTTATATTTATAACTTTTGTTTAATCTCTCGCTGCAGGATAGCTGAAAGCTTTTATACTCATGATATGAGAAATTTCCTGCCAGCTCTTGATCTATACGAAAGTTAAAGCTCATAATCAAGTGCAAACTAAACTGCTGGTAAATTGAATACACGCGATGCAGACTAAACTAGGAATGGCCCTCGTCTGTGATGAATAGATACCCAACAGAATTCTCAGTTTTGAGTTGGAGTTGATTTTGAGTTTAACGTCCCTTTCAGCAACGAGGCTATATGAGACGAAACCTACTGATTAACGTGAAATCCAAACCACATGAGCTCAGCTGGAAATCGAGCCCGGGTCTCCCACGAATTCTCAGTTTTGTAAACCATTCTGAGAATATAATACATTAAAATCGGAGTACTTCTTTAACAGCTCTCTGAAATCTTACTGGATTTCTGGGTATTTCTATGCTGTTAGGTGTGTGACAATAGAAGGTAGGGTTTTATGAAGTCAATAGTTGTTGTGTAAAAGCAAAAACATATAGCAAACCGTGTGGCCATATGCAAATTTGTCTACAATGAGATTCTCTTATGTGCGAAAGTACAATAATCGTGTACCCATCGCATGCTGCATACCTATCGTATCTTATTCATTTTAGGAAATATTCCACAGTAGTAATGAAACAAAACTGATCAAAGTGCTTAATATATATTGATAATGCTTGTGTAATAGTTTTGATAATCTAACATCGCCTTCATTAGACATTTTATGAAGGATCAATTAAAGAATAACAAATATACACAAAATGTTAAGATAGGTATGCACACGCTTCCCAGAGCCAATGACCTTCACGTTTTAAATCCATCTGTACAAAACATAAATTTTTAATAAGGTGCTTGAATCATACTTTCCGCAACAATTCACATACCTAAAGTGAAGTGTTTCCCTCAAATTCATCGCATTTATTCACTTTTATTCATAATGGTATTAATTTCGTCGTGCTCAAGAATGAAGTCACGATTGTAAAATTGAACAGATCTAATAATGTATGTTTTCCAATGAAGGTTAGATTATTTTTATGTGGACGTTCTGTGGCAGAAAGAAGCGTAGGCTATTATTACCCAAAACACGAGGGAGAATCAGAAACTAAGGTTACAAGACCGCTATTTTTGGAATTTCAACTGTTCTAGAGAAATGAGGAGTGTACGATGATTTTACTACGTGGAGCTGGCAAGTGTGCAGAGTTTCAGTCATCCGTCGCCTATGGCATTATTTGTAGGTAAACACAAATGGCGACTCGTTTGGAAAACTGGTCTTGCAAAGAATTCCTCTCAGTTATTCGATTTCTGCGGGCGAAACATGTAACTGAGGCTGAAATTCACCTGAAACTGATCGAAGTTTACAAAGGGACTATAATATCTCGTCATCATGTCGCGGAATGATGTCAAAAGTTTGTGGCTGGTAGAGAAAATGTCACCAACGCGACGAGGAGTATATAGCCCAGAAGACCACCATGCTGTTTAAGCAGTTTAGCTGTTATCATCGACTACCATTCTTACAGCTTCATCTCTCTTCAAGTGACTCTCACCTGTTCCTGCACTTGAAGGAGCACAAAGGAGGCCGTCGCTTCTCTTCAGACGAGGAGGTAAAACACTCCGTTACAACGTGGCTGAACACGCAAGAATAGGATTTTTACCAGAGAGAATTTTCAAACTCATCCCACGATGCGACAAGTGCTTCAACTGATATGGACTATGTCGAAAAATAACCTAATGTATGTACTATCTGTTGGCTGTATTGGTTGTATGGAATCATATACACGTTTCACTGCAGGCTTTGTAACCTCAGTTTCTGATCACTCCTTGTATATTTTCAATTCTTTATGGTTCTATAACATTTCTTGGAAGCCGTCCGTGCTAGTCTAGTGGCAAGCACGCGCGTGAATTTGTTGCAGGAGTTCCGAATTCTATTCCCGGTTGGAGAATCTTAAAATTTGGAGGCACTACGATGGCTCGGAAACTGTAGTTACATGCCAAATACAGTGTTGGTAATGAAAAGAGACGCTAAGCTCCAACCAACAAGTCCTTCATTAACCGATTGCAATTCACAGACAGTATGAATTACCTGAAATGGACTTGTATACGGTAAATTTATCTTTCTTTGATGTTGCTGTATACAACAGAATTTTGACCTGAATAGTAATTGGACACACACACACATTCTGCACTTCTAGTTTGATTTTTTATTTGATTTCAGTTGAGTATTCCTTTCAGCAGCTAGGCTATATGTGACGTGAACCTACTGATTAACGTGGAACCCGAACCACATGAGCTCCCGCGGGGAATAGAATCCTTGTCTACGACGCCAAAGGCACGTATGCTACCCGCTGGACTTCCAGTGTACTATATATATTGTATTGAACATGGAATCGAAGATTAAGTGATTGTTGAAGTATGTGCACCACTCAAAGTAAAGGTGAATGTATTTTTCTTATTTTTATATAGCATTAAAATAACAAACGTATGAAATGTATATTTGAAGTTATATTGCACCATATATTTATTTAGACACATCTATGTCTGTAATTTGTCCCCCCAAATAGCCGCAACTCTACATTTTATTTGTCTTCTGCCTGCTGTTCAATACAGATCAAGAATTATCTCCAATATAATTATATTTAGTTTATCTGCTGTATCTAGGTATTTCGGTGTCGTGTTAAAATATGTTAGAAGAATGTTTATATTAATACCTATTATCAAACCCTGTGCCTCTAATTCTCACTTCATAATCAAGATCAAATACCAATCCTTAAAAATTCTAATGTGAACTGGAATAAATGATTTTTGAACTACAGTAAATGTTGTGTTTAGTCGTAAGAAATAAACAACGTTCATTTAGCCTCGGGAAAGATTACTTGTCTCATGTTCGGTTGATATATTAAAGTGATGAAAACGCAATAACCTTGAAGTATCGTCTTGATTTCTGTGTATGATGGTGTGGGAGGAAGTGTTTGTGTGTGTTTTCTCGTGTGGTAACAACGAACACTGCAATGTTGTTTGCCGATGACTAGAGACTTCATTAGTTGTGAATCCTCCAGGGAAGAAGATTAGTGCTGCTGCCTCGGATGAAGTTAATTTCAGGTTTTTCGACGTTGCTCTAGATAATAACAAAAGACGAACGAATCTTCTTCTTTTCAGATCAAACAATCAGTCTTTGGGCCTCACGGTTATTGTACCAACACAAAACTTCCTTCGTTCCAAGGAAGGAATCGGTGGGGAGGAAGAAAGGAAGAGAACATGATGAAAAAGGAAAAGAATTTAAGGAAAAATAATGGAAAAAAACAGAAGATATAGGAAAGGAAGATAACAAAAGTTACACAAGAAAAGGGGAATAAAGGTAATTCCCCGTTCCATACACTGAGCTCAAGAAGAAAAGTGGATATTGGGCTGCCTCGGCTTGCATTCGTCTGTGAACACTTAGTGTTGCCAACCAAACAACCAATATCTTTATTCGAATAACACAATGAATCTATTGAAATGTGAATACAGAAGGGGAAATGACATATCATTGAGGTGAACATCAATTCGCAGTTACGTATTAAATATCGACGATTACAACTACTAGCGTCGGTTTATATATTAGCAAGATTTGCGCCTTTACCATTCATTGCAACATGCAACTTGTATATTTTTGTGTATAAAAGAATATATACAAGGTGGGTAGTAAATAACCCCACATCTTCAAACATTTTTTCTCATAAAATATTGAAGGCAGAACCTTGTTTTTCTCTATATATGTAGCTTATTGTGTGCCATTATCTTCCTTAAAGCTACAACTCAATGTGCGCACCATTATTTGCTACACACAGTGGCGGCGCAACAGAAGGCGAGGAGAGGCGACTTCCACCCCAATATTTTTTGTCCCCCCACTTCGTCCCCCATTTTTCCATGTAGCTACAACCGGTGAACTCATGGTCACGAACTGCTGGTGTACTGAAATCTGTATGACATTGAAATCTTTGTTGTTCATTGGCATCTTTACTGATATAGAAGCTACCTTTATTCATTTACGCATTATTTAGTGCTGGTTCTGATCCCCAATTAACTAAGCTCTTCTGAGTATGACTAACCACTGAGTACTTCTATGTTTCAATGTTTTACGTTGAACATTTTACAATCTCTTTGTACTTCCGTCTATTGATAACTATTGGTAAACTGCAGCCACAGGTGTGTTATAAAGTAAATAACATAAACACGTCTTTCCAAAATAAGTGTGGATTATTTCAAGAAACTATACAAAAAACAAGAGCATTTGCGGAATATAATGGCATTTGTGTTTCGGCATTTGTGTGATATGCTTCTTTCATTATTTATTGTAAGTTTATGTTTCTGTGTTGTGCTTACCTTCAAGTGTGTCCAGAAGCGTACTGATGTTCATTTGCTACCCATAAGCACAAAGCTGTGCAGAAATAAATTCGATTGGTAGAAGCTCAGAAAAATAATAATAATAATAATAATAATAATAATAATAATAATAATAATAATAATAATAATAATAATAATAATAATAATAATAATAATAATAATAATAGTAATAATAATAGCAAAACAAGTGTGGTGTCCTTGAATCCCAAAATTTTTCTTGCCTCTCCTCTTGCCCCCTACTATTACAAGCCTAGCACCGCCACTGGCTACACATTTTCTTAAACGAACAAGTATGTTTTCTATGACCTTCCTTAAAAACTCATCAGGAACACCGCTTATGACTTTCACGGATCTTACTCTCAAGCTCACCAATAATTTGAAGTTTACTGAGATATGTTTCTTTCTTAGCCCACCCCCATAAAAAGAAATCACATGGAGTGAGGTCAGGACTTCGTGCTGACAATTCTGTTGAACTTTAGCGGCCTACCTAGTTTGAAAAAGCAAGCAACTTACCACCCACCTGTAAAAAGGAACCTTTATACATAACCTTGTATATTTTTCACACTTATGTAGAATATATCCGAATAAGTACTGTTGGATGATGTTTCACTTATGAAATAACACTGTGTAAATAGTATACATACTGTAATATATTCAGAAACTAGTTATATAAAAATTATATTATTATTATTATTATTATTATTATTTCAGTTACTTAGATTAGTATTTTATTTTACGGCAGTGTTTACTTGGTTTACGAATTTAATTTCTTATTTGTCATCAACTAAAGCATTCTGAGAATTTGTTGGCACACTTGTTTTGTAGCACATTTCCTATTAGGGTCCCATAACATGGAACGAGATGGACCCCAAAACTTATAGAGGTACATATCCTTGTCCTAGACTAAAATACCGAATTTTTAGATTTTGCAATTTCAAAATTTTAGAGGGGTGGCCGTAGGTACTCCTAGGGCAGTGATCTTTGACCTATGACGTTCCAAAAAATTTTGCTAACTCGATGCAACATAGTGAGACCCTTACTACCATTATTAAGGTGAGTATTACAGTGCTCATTCCAGTGCCTGCGTAGGCACAAATTTCAAGGGGCTATTTTAAAAGATTTTTTCCTGTTATCAGAGATTTCCAAAACTATGGTGCACAAAACTGCACAAAACTCGCCCTAGGAATTGGTATATGTTTTTACAATTTTTCATTTTGACGAATCAGAGCTTAGCCAATTTTAGTTTGAAAAATGTTTGGTTTCTCGGAGTGCACAAAGCTAGAGATGTGGTGACAAAATTCCACAAAATTTTAGTTTAAGTTTAGATGGTATCGGTTTCTCACTAACTTCATATTAACGAACCTATTGTATACAGTTCAATTTATTACTATGCGACTCTATTCTTCTTCTCCTCCTTTCCAATCGTCAAGTGAAATGCAGTGTTGAACTATGACCTGCAATTTTCTGTATGAAATACAGTAAATAATAATTTCTTCAGTTCTACAATACGACTGCAGTCGTTACAGTCTTGTGAGTTGAATAATATTTTGTTGGTTGTTTATCAATAAATTAATATTTGTGCTATGTTAAATATGAAAAGTATGGCTATGCCTAAAAATAATTGTAAATGTAAGTTCGATGAGGCTTGGAAAATTAAATTAAATGTTCACAGTACAAACGAGATAAATAACTTAGTGTTAACACTATAAAATTTGTATTTTGCATCACTTGAAACCAGGGTTGGCAAAAACCATGTTTAAAAAAAGCCTGTTTAAACCCGGTTTTTGGGTTTAAACAAGGTCTTTTGGCTTAAATAATTTGCTGTATGTATTTATATTACATATGGATAGAAATAAGTTTGTTTCGCCTTGGTTATGCAACAACGGGGCTATGCTGGAAGGAGTCACATAAGATTAAAGCGGAATCCAAACAGCTTCTCGGCTTACATCCGAGAGAAATTGTCCTTCATTTGGACTTGACATCGGGACTAATTGGCCGCAAATACAATGTGTCTGGCGACTCATTCACGAAGCACTCCTGATAAAAATTCGTTATACTAATCTTTATATACTTGTAATATAATCATCAAGAGTCATTTTAGAAGGACGAAATGATAAACAAGTGAAACCATTATATATAAATCGGGAAACTTGTTTGGTATGTAAAAGTTTAAAGTCAACGTATCATAATCAGTATGTTAAAACTCAGGGATTAAATTACAAATTTAGTAGGTAGATATCATTCAATGAAATTAAAACTGATTAAAGTCCAATTCACGGTAGTGTTGGAAGCTGCTAAGGCAGTCAATAAATTTTGCCCATTTCTATCAATATATTTAAGCAACCTTGCCTTCTTTATGAAACAACACGCATTCAGGCAAGCAAAAGCATACAATTTGGTTTCATTTCGTAGGTTTAAGCTTAACATCCTTATATAATACCGAAGTTATCAAGGAGAAGACTTTTGCTTATTAAAGTGTCACCCGAACCGCTAATTTGTTACACTTGAGAGAAAGGTTGTGGTTCGACCAAAAATTGAACATGAAATGCCTTGATTAAAAGGTAAAAAGGAGATAAAACTAATGCAGATGATTTGATATGTGGAAACGTCACCATGAAGTTCACACAATTTTAAGCATTTTTCGTTCTTTTTTGTGGGGATTTAAACCAGTTTTTTTAATAAGATAAAACAGCAGGTTTAAACCACGGTTTAAACCACCTTGGTTTAAAAAAGCCAACCCAGCTTGAAACACATAACAAACAGAGATTACTGTTAGTCAGTGCATTTTTTAAGAAATCGCTACTGGATATCCAGGCACAAAAATGGCCCTTTACACACACATAGCAAAATTCAAACGCACAGAGTTTTTAAAGCGAATTTTTGTATAATGTACTCTTTTGAAATAATGACATACAAAATGAAGTAATTGTCAGACTTCTGCTAACCGTTTCATTTCCGATTTAACACATCGCCATTAATACAGGAGTGGACATGTTCTTTTTTTAACATTTTGGCTCAGATCCGCCCTCAGGTCAGTATTTAAAGACAAAACCATACTGTGCTATCATGATTGGATATTTTCCTTCATTTATTTATTTATTTTTAAATCCATTTTTTAAGTTGGACATAGACGGGACAAGGACAAAGAAACGCAACTAGTAGAGATGGAGAGGTCAAAAGCACAGAATACAAGACACAAACCACTCAACAAAGAAATAATATGTGAACCTGACTAAACATTTCCCTAACGAAATCATTTTAGGTGTACAACTAAATATTACTACCAATATTTTATTATTTATTTTTTAAGAAACAATGTAACCAAAAATTTATCTTTATGGTTTAAATCTCTCCTGTTTTAAAGCGTGTTATTCCACTTGCAACCAGTGTTGAATTCAGACATTTTCACCCGGGGGGGAATGTGAACTCCTAGGGGGGGAGGGTTGTTTTTCTCTATTTTTGCAAGAAAGCAGCATATTTAACAATTCCATTCACATGTACATCTTAGCTAATATTGAGACTAATTGCTGATAAATATTCAATGTGAGATTATAATTTAAAAAAAAAACAATCGTTTAATTTTTATCTAAAACATTAAATAAAAACTGGCAAAAATATTTTAGACTAAATTTTAACTGCTATTTACAGTAGCTATTTTAGTTAGTTTTTCCTATATTCAGTAGTTACTGTTTGTTACTAATGTAGAAGTTTTTAAAATGATTTAAATTAACTCAAATATTATTTGTCCTAAAACAAACATACATAGGAATATCTTAACAAAAAGTAATCATTCTTTCTCACACTTCTGATTCTAAATCAAGTAGGCTATATTAGCCTTGGTTTCTTCACTTCATACACATCAATAGTTTAGTTTACGAAATCTTCAGTAGGATTAGTGCCGTGTCGTGGAAAATCAGCACTTGGGGCGAGAGTATACGATGGCACCCCCGAACATATCAGTGAGGTCGACAGACCAGCTGCGAAAGGTGAGAAAATTTTAAAAAGTAAACCCTGCTTTTCCTTGATTTTGAGCACTTTTTATTACTTTTTTCCTTTCATTTTATATATGTGCACATGCCCACATGTGCACATGTGTTTCATTCCTCTCTTTTTCTTTCCTTCTTTTCTTTTCTTTTTCCCTCCCAATCATGTGCCCCTTACTTCGGTGTCCGGGGCCATCGCCCCGCTTACCCCTCCTTCGTCACCTTCATTAGCAATCATTAACTTATATACTACTATTATATTGATAAATTCTGTATAAATCTCTAACCGAGGATGGATAACTGTTCCTCCCTGATCCCTCTAAATGACGCCCTCTGAATCTCACCCTTTAACTGACTTATTTTTAGTTAAAGAAAGGTGTGTTTACTTTAACAATCGTAAAGCACATTTACGTCTGTTACTTCCCATGCGAGAAATGGGAGTTAGGCGCTCCATTTCAAATAATGCAAGAACTGTACATTTTCAAGAACTGAAGTCTGCTGACATAAAAGATCATATGGAATGATCGAAAGATCTTTCCTATCTCAATCTGTGCTAGTGCTACCTACTAATATATAATATAGGGCGAGAGTATAGTACCTACTAAAATACAAACCTTTCTTCAACAGTTAACAATTTCATGTTCTGCCAAACTCGGTCATAGCGTTAATAAATACAGGTTTTATTGACTATTTTGGTATTCTAACTTAGATGTTATATTTTTAATATTTATATAGAATGGGTCTGCATCATTTATATGTATATTGAGAGATCGGATTTCGTCTGCATGTGCACGGAAAGAAAAACAAATAATTGGGTGAAGTAATTTCTACATTTTGTGACTGAAGTTTGAGAGTTTCTCCGGGGGGGAATGAATTTTCTTCGGGGGTGAGATTCCCCACCGGGCTACCCCCTGAATTCATCCCTGCTTGCAACTGATTAATTTCTAGAGCTTTTCTATTTTAACTGTGCCCCTTCTGGCGCTACTGTCGATGTGTGTTTTCCTGTACTTCCCTCGAAAGAGGAGGGGCAAGTAGCTGCGGCCGAGATCTTTCCATTGTTGTATGCGAAAGCGTTGCCACGATGGATTATTTCACGAGCTTCATTGTGCTCCGTCTTGTTAGCCATTTCTAAGTAGCCTACGTTCTTCACTCGTCAAGACCAAACGACTGAATGACAAATAGGCAACACAGCTGAGGTCATTCACTTCTTTTCCCTTAGTAAAGGGAGGTTTTCCTCCGTCAGATTGTGGCGGGGGTGGGACCGAAGTATATTTCACATATTTTCTGAGGGCACACCTGAGATAGACAGGCTCTAGTATTATTTCCACACTTCAATTGCATTGTTTGGTTTCTTACATTTTTAGAATACAATTTAGTAAGTTTCTCATCTAGTTACACTGTTAAAAATGGTTTCTTAAATTCGAGAAAAAATTCCTCGTGTTTGAGAACATCCGTTTCTTACCTGTGCACCGAGTAATACATTCTTAAAAGTGAGATTTTGATTTTCTCAAATCATTTTGAGAAATAATGACTCAAATGTGAGGAATTATGTCTCATTTCTGAGCGTGCAAATGCTTTCTCAAATTTGAGAAAAAATGTATTTTTTCTTAAAATTGAGTAAATAACATTTGAGGAAATGAGACGTATAACCCCAATTTTGAGAAACAGATTTCTCAAAAAGATTTGAGAAATATCATCCTCAAAATCAAGAAACGGTGCACAGAAACGGGGTTCTCAAATACGAGAAAGCGGAAAAGGATATAAACAAAATATAAACATGCAAAAACAATTCAAACTATTACACCCAGAATAAGTTATTTCGGAGAGGGTTCAAGTTCAATACAAGGACAAATTGTATTACAATATGTAAAATTGCCTCTAAAATTAGATAACATTTACTTAAATGTAGCGATTTCGGGAAGGTCCGGAGTTCCAGGACTCACCCCCTCCCTCCACCTTCTTCCTTACGGCAGGGGCATGCGACAGTTTCTGCCTCTCATAAATGTGCTGAAATTTCACTGCTAAGGATACAATTCAGATTGGAAACAAGAACACAAACGCATGCAAAATCTGCCAAGAAACGTATGTCCACATTTTCATTACACCATTATTATCCATCTCTATCACTGTCTCTCTTAGCCTTGAAGCACAATCGTGGGACGTCGAATTAAAAAAATGAAATCTTTGAGTTTTACTTCCCACAGTTGTGTTGGATAGACTAAAGGAGACAATGATGATGAGAACGAAAAAGATAGTGCAATTAAGAAAGTGAGTAGCAATGGGAGAACTCCGAGAAAACGAATGCACTGTGTTTATTCACCAGAAAGCCCACTTGCCGCGTGCTGGGATCAAAGCAAGGGCCTCACGCACCGGAGGTGAACGCTCTACCACTGAGCTACTGCAGCCTCTACGTTAAATTAAGAGCAAATGCGTACAGTACTATGCCACAAATAACCTGCAAACGTATGTCATTAAAACAATTACTGGTGACGAAAAAGGGAGGCGCTATGCTAGATGATCAGTACAAAGTACCTTTGTATTACAATTCCATAATAATAAATCACACTTTTGTAACGATGTTTCTAACTACACAGATGACTTATGTATTCTTTGTTTCCGTACATAAGATATTTTGCACATTATAACGAATGGTGAAGGGTGTAAAACATTGACATGCCTCCACGTTCTATTGTATTATAGAAAACAACGTGCCCTACGGGGCTCTAACCCGCCTTCACTTGTTATTGCTGCACTCGTTATTATGTACTTTGATACATAAAGCGGCCAACCTGACTGCTATAACTTATGTAACCTGTATGAGCCGGGTCAGCGTTCTACACTCTAACGAATGTACTACTGTAACTTTTAGTCTATGGTAGTATGTTTACAATTCGCCCAAACTTACGATCGAAAGTTGATATGTATGCTGCTCCTCGCCGCTGTCACATGACATGCATTCATACGCCACCTCAGCTGCATCACCTACTGCGTACTCATATCCATTCGCACTCTGCTACAACTGAAATCGTTTATCTCGTTTCCTGAATAGTAATTATGCCCTAGCAATATTATTCTCTAGTAAAACATAGTAATATTATTTCGGTAAGATTGTTACCGTTACTTTTTAATCATCTATGATATTGCAAATCACGCACTATTCCATTCTCATTTTAAGAGTGAGAAAATCTCATAAATGGGAACCTGAAAATTTGCCTTGAGCTCACAAATAAAAACACATTTGGAAATAATGAGACATTTTTCCTCAAATATGAGTAAACATTACTTATTTTGTTTTGAACATGCATTTTTCTCATTTCTGAGCAAGGAAATTTTTAAGAGTGTACCATAGGTTTCACGAAGCCGTTAGTATCACTAGCAGTCTTAATACCTGTATTACTGGCACGGAATTTAAACATGATCTACTATCACCGAATAAATGGCACTGACTGATTACCAAAGAAAATGATTTTTTTCTGGCAATATTTAAGAAAACTCGCACTGAAGAAAAAACGGAAAAGTACACGGTGACTTAGTATTAGAAATTCTAGTATCTGAGTATACGGAAAAAGGGGAATGGGCATTTTGGTAACCGACAGATTTATAAAGATATTTTGGTAGGGGCTTCTACCAGGAATATTCGTGTATAGGAATCTCAAAATTAAGATTATGAGTAACATTTGATTCGTTTCCTGTGCCATCTATTAATTATGTCAGAAAAATTGTCTGAACAAATCTCAATTAACGATATTGCACATAATAGACATGAAATGTTTGGTTGCCAGAAAATGTTACCCCAGGATACGTTAAAGAGAACAATCCTTGAGAAGACTGGAATTGGGAGATAATGAGAATTGGGAATCTCTGGAAAGCGAACCAAGTAATTCAACTAAGAGCCTATCCAGTTTGCAATAAGCACCAGACTTGTCACTTGATCAAATCAAAAGTCACGTTGCGTGCTAAATCGTGTCTGGAGATTCCAAATCAAGAAGTGAGATATTTCAAGCACGTAACCTCCGCGTGGGGTGACCTGGGTAATTCGAAGAAGATACATATACTTTATCATTATTATTGATTTTACTCAAACAACTTTGTAATAAGCTTTCCATTAGTCATCTCCTTATTACAGTTTTTGAAATATGTGGACAACTTCATTTTTTCACTGATTTTCCATTGACTTGACTTTTCCATGTTTCGTGATCTTTTTTGACTATGTTCCATCCATTTTAGGACAATTTCTTTCTTTGAATGTAGAATCTGCATAATCTGTTCAATATTTAATCTAATTTTGAGCCATCTCCCTCTTTAGGTTTTTGAGATAAGTGGAGGAAATACTTGTTTTCCATTGATTTTTCCCTGACATTAATGTTAATGTTTCGTGCTTTTTGACTATGTACTATCCATTTTAGGACAAATTGCTTTAGAAATATAGAATCTGCGTAGTCTCTTCTACATTTGAGCTTAATTTCAGCCATCTCCCTGTTTTGGTTTTGAGATAAGAGGAGGAATTATTTGTTTTTCGTAGATCTTCCATTGACATTAATGTTAATGTTTCGTGCTGTTTTTAGTATGTTCCATCCATTTTAGGACAATTTGCTTTTCGAATTAGAATCTGCATAGTCTCTGCCACATTTAAGCTGAATTTCTGCCATCTCACAAAAGGTCTGTTTACATCATTGAAACCGGATAGGCCCTTTATTGTTCAAGTATTCTTCAGTAATTTAAAAATTTATGGAGTGCACCGGGTATCCAAACTGCTGAGCCTGGGTATCCATTTGGATACAAAAAGTAGCTTAAAAAATGCTCTGCTGTTAGTATCATATCTAAAACAAATGTTCTGAGGAAAGTTGCATGTGCCATAAAAATCATTTGTTGGTTTTTTGGTTAAAATAGAAAGCTGTGGAGATGCGGAATGCAAGATAGGCCGCACGAGTGCCAGAAATATTATTTGTGTTACCCAGGGCAAACATAAAATTCGGCGCCCCCGATATATATATATATATATATATATATATATATATATATATATATATATATATATATATATATATATATATATATATATATATGTGTGTGTGTGTGTGTGTGTGTGTGTGTGTGTGTGTGTGTGTACTGGTGTCCAAAAAGGTAGCATAATCGTAGTCCACATGGACCAAACATACCTGACTGATCCTAGGCATCCAAAACGTGGACACTTGCGGAAAAAAGTGTGCAAGGGAAGAAGAAAACACACAACACACAGTCCCAACACCTTTATTTGATAAAACTCACCATAGTTGAAAATGACCCAATGTGTGTGGCGAGAAGACAAATGAGTTTGTGGTGGATCAAGAGCATCAGTAAGGCGTGTGGTCACCCCGCGCGGCTACATAGGTTGCACAACCTCGTTCCATGCTTCCGATCGCTTCACTGATACAGTCCATCGGAATCCTTGGCCATTCAGCCCGAAGGGCAGTACACATGTTCGGAATCGTTCGTGGTGGGGACTGTCGGGCTGCAATCCGCCTTCCCAATGCATCCCATACATGTTCTATATGATGCATGTCTGGGGACTGTACATGCCAAGGCTTGCGTTGAATATTTTCCTCCTCCAAAAAAATCATCCAACACATCTGCCGATGATAACGTGCGTTGTCATCCATGAATATGAATGATGGTCCAACTGCACCCCGATACAGTCTTACATACGGTTCCAGCACCTCATCACTGTACCTCTTGCCAGTCAAAGTACCGCCCTGAAAGACGTGTAGGTTAGTACGACCATTCAGTATGATGCCTACCCAAACCATCACACCCCCACCACCAAATTGGTCCCTTTTAATATGTTCTGCTGGTTTTAGCGCGTCCCCTGTTCTCTCCATACCAGTGTCCGTCGAGAATATGACTGCAAGCTGAATCGCGACTAATCCGAGAACAGAATGTGACCCCACTGTTCCATGGTCCAGTGCCTGTGTTCTTGGCTCCACCTGAAGTGGGCTCTGCGCTGCACACGAGAGGGACACACACGAGGGGGCGTGACCAACCTCATGCAGTCGGCGGTACACCGTTTGTCTTGAAACACGTGCCCGTTTAGCAGCTGCAAGCTCTAATGACAGTTGCTGTGCTGACATCGACCGATTCCGACGTGCTCTTACTGACAGATACCGGCCCTATCGAGGGGTTGAAACTCTTGGGCGACCCGGAATTGGTGCACGTGCGATGTTCCCGGTGGCTTGAAACCTGTGCCACAGTCGTGATCACACTTTTTTGGTACATTCAGTGTTCTGGACACCTCCGTTTTTGCTTGCCCAGCTTCCAGCCGTCCGAGTACCCTGCCCCGCAAGACAGGGTCTAATCTGAGTCCACGTGACATGTTGAAGCCTTCACGACGTTTTAACACTATTGCCAACACGTCTGCTTTGCACACGACAAAGCAATCGACTGTGGTGTGGTGTGCTGTTATCAGTTCTTCTTCGGGCATTTCTCTTCCCTTCCTCCAGCAGCCCTTGCATGACCTCCAGTAGGCTTTCTTCTGTGTGGCAAGGACAAATGCTTCCTTTCGGAGTTATAGGCTACAGAAAACATGAAAACATGAACTTTAAAGGTCCACAGCTCGAATACTATTTAATCTAACGTAGTCGGATCAAGGCTTCACTTAGGAACTCATATGTGCCCTACTCAAATATCCAAGTTTCAATATCTTGCGGTACTTCCGGTAGTTGGTGAGTACTTCAACCTATATGCCCATGGCCAAACTCCCTCTACAATAATTGTTGCGTGAGTTCCTTAGGATTCTGAAACATGGATTTTTGATAGTATCTAAGTGAAGTCTTGACCCGAATACGGTACGTCCCATAGTTTTGGATCTATGGACCTTTAAAGTTCATTTTTTAATGTTTTCGGCAGCCTATAACTCCGAAAGGAAGCATTTGTTCACCCAGGTTGTCTATACTTTTAGTCTTATCTTGGTGTCAGGAATCACTTCCCAAACATTGTTGGTGTTGTTTCGAAACACCCTATATATATATATATATATATATATATATATATATATATATATATATATATATATATATATATATATATATATATATATATATAGATAGATAGATAGATAGATAGATAGATAGATAGATAGATAGATAGATAGATAGATATAGATATAGTAATGGAAAAAATATAGCAACTCCACGTAATCTACAAGGTTTATAATAAGAAGTTTCTTCTATTTAAGTAAGCATAAACATACAATGAAATATACATCAATTTAAAGAAATTTTATGCAGAATGCTAATTAAGTTACAGAAGTTACCTATATTTGCCACAATCTGTGATACTTTACAAAATGTGACGTAAGTGAAACACAAATTAGCCCTTCGAGCCTAACAAAATTTGATTATATATCGATGCTCCATTGAACGTGGCATCGTGAAGATGAACAGTGGTCCAGTCTAAGAGTGATCCGCACCCTGTAATGGAATGCAGAAACTGATGTACTCGCATTGCTTTCCTAAGACCCACTATTTTTCCAGCCACAAATCGCCTCACTCCTCCCTTCCGTATATATATTGACCTTATAGGCGAGACTTGGGTTAGATTCCTGACAGTGATTCGGATCTCACGTTAAGCTATAAGTCCACGTAACATATAGCCTTGCAGCTGAAAGGGATGGTAAACTCCAGCCCAACAGCCAACCTGTATATAGACCTAGTAGTCTGTTTGATACAGAAATTACCCAGCTTCCGTTTCCCTAGATGCTAATTCATTTTCAATATATTTCTACGTCTTTGTTTTACAATTTTACGAAAAGGAAAACCAGTTCAAATGCACACTTTAAACTATAGAGTTTCAAGAATCGTATTTCAGACAAGCTAGGAAATAATGCTATTAAGCGAATCTAGTATTTTTGTGCTTAAGGCACATGGTCATATTTTTCTGTTATTGCGGCTTTATATTCTGTCAAAAAAGTCACATTTGGAGCGCAAAGGATTCATCATACTACATTTCAGCTACACAGAATATTACAAAAAATGTTCTCTCACAGGGATGATAATCTTCGGAGCCAAAATACCCTTTGCCTCTCTCTCTGAGCTATATTTGGTCGCTGTTCGTTGCGTTTCGCTTTAAAACGTTATGACGTTTTAACGCTTTTTGTATAAAATCTCTTCCCATCCCCCTTGCATCATTCAAAAAAAAAATCACATAGAGATTAAGTGTGCAAACAAGTCTATAGAGACAGTGTAATTAGCACGAAATCCTAGTTGTGACAGCTTGTTTCTATGGTATTTGGAAACAACCGGCTTTTTACCCCATTCTGTACCAACGAAAACATAAAACCCCTCTGACTCGTTTCGTGCAGGCTCCCTCGTAGTCTGACCTGATGTTGGTGATAATGAAAACGCATTTGGCTTGTCATTGTATGACTTATCTACGAAAATGAAACATTGCTACTGTCCGTGAGCTTAATGACTTTCCGAACCCAGAAATCCCAAATCTATAATCCCTATAATGTAAAGGGATTACCTGAACATTCGTGTGTTGACATCGGGCTCAACACTTCTTCCCTTTCCACCCTTCCGTGCAGTAGAGTTGAATGGGAGAGAAAACTAGCCACTCACCCATTCCAACTCTCATAGCAGAATCCTTCTCATTTTGCGTCACACGTCACGTGGTTTAATTGTTGATAAAGACTCTTAATGCCCTCTGTCGGCTATTTTAAGTCTTCAGAGCAGAAAAGTATTTGTGCAGAGCTCTAAGCCTGATGAACATTAATACACATTAGTACTTGCAGGATCTGATCATCATCCGCCATTCTGACAATGTAACAACTATTTATAAACACAAAAGAATGCTGCAAAAATCTGCTTCTTTGATTATTACCACTGCTATGCGTGCAGAATATTTTAGTGCTTCTTCAAAATAGTTGGGACATTACTCCTTATGTTCGTGTTGTTTCGCATCAGCATATTCATCATTTCTTTTTTAAATTCTTCAAATTGTTCTTTATGTACTTGGACTGAATGCCAATTTCATCACGTAGAACAAAATCATTGAACGTAAAATTCTTAATTTATATGGTAGGTGAAGTAATGTTCAAAATAATGTCCGTTATAAAATTTGCAACGAGTTGGCCAACTTCAGAATATATTACACTCTGAAGTACCCTAGAAAAGTGTTGGTTTGCAACTTCCTCGAATTCTCAGGGGTAGAGTGGATAGAATGTCCCTTTAAAGTGAAGCTGGAGTAATGTAATAGCATTTGAAACAATTTATTTATGCAAGTACTCTATGAAATGCAATCCATAATCATCTTTTGAGGTTATTAGCTTAATATAATAACGATGTTTGAATAGGTGCGCGTATAGATTTATACGGGGATTTATTTCTCAGTTTTCTTAGAAATGAACAGGAATTTTAATTGTTGGACTTTACTAACTTCAAAATATTTAAATGTTCCTTACTTCTTGAAAATTAAATTTTGTTATACATAAACCTTATGATTCATTTAATAATAAAATTTGATTTATATAGTATTAACTTTATATTTAATTGAATTCACTTTGAAAAGCCAATGGTAATTTAAATGGACTTGAAGAAGACATAATTAAATTAATCTCACATCATTAAAATATCAGTTCATTTCAGAGAAAAAATAATTCCGCACATAATTCAATGATCTTAATCAAGAAAGATACCATAATTATTTAATATCGCTTACTATTTTCATTATAAGTATCTAGTCTTACCATAAATACTGTCCCAACTTTTGAGAGTGGTTGTACTTCCGCCCTTCAAGCGAGCGACGTTAAGAGCAGTATCGTAAAGGATGAGTCATGTCACTTGTAGGTGTTCAAGGTGGAATGGGGCAAGTATGCAAATCGCGTGGCCGTGATAACGTTGCATAAGGTAGGCAAATTACCAGGGGAGATTCTCAAAACACTCCAGAAGCCGCAAATTAGTAAAAAAAATTGTTTACTCCACTATCAATTTTGTATGAATTATCATTCAAACTGTATTCAAAATCCTTCAAAACATGTCTTTTTTTTTCCTAAATGTTTATTTCACCATTCTGTTCTTCATTTTATTTCACGTTCGAGGTTCATTTCTTCACTTGTAATACTACCAATGTACTGACAACTAGTTATCTGTTCTACTTTCTTCTCTTCTACTTATATATTTAATAATATCGATTCGTTCCAAACATAATTACTTTTGCCTTTCAGACGTTTATTTTCATTCCATATTTTTCGTAGCTTTTCAACAAATCTTCCAATATTTTCTTATTTTTGTTTTCAGAATCCGCTCCAAGAGCCATATTGTCTGGAAATAGTACGCTCCTAATATCTCTAACTCCTATCAAAATACCATCTTTCTCATGCATTCCTTTCTTCACTGTCTCATAGCTAGATATCAAATAACAAAGATGAGAGGCAACATACATGTCGGAATCTTCCAGTAACATTCTTCTCTGTAATTTCTTCTATTATCTTAACACCTACTTTAGTTTGGGCAGAGTGTGGAGTAGTTAGGAGGTAAGCAAACTAAACGTCGCCGGATCTACGTGGTAAGCGGTGGTAGGAGGGGCGGGGGAAGTTCACTTTTTTTCGAGTTTTCTCTTATATCTCGAAAACGGTGCGTCGTAGCGAAAAAGTTTTTATGTTCAAAAAGAAAACTGAGAAAATTTCCTACAATATTGTTCCTATTCCTTTTTTTCTATTCCTAGTAGTTTTCGAGATATCAGCTTGCGAAAATTGCAAATTTTCAAAAAATGCTTTTCCCCCTCACTTTTAGAGACAAACTGCGTTTTAGCGCCTCATCCTTTAACCTCAGCAAAGTCCTCAAGGAAAAATGATAGAACACTAAAATTTCTTTGAAATGTGTTATTATTTAATATTTTACCTTCAGTTATTCATTGAAACTATAGAAAAACTATTCATACGAGAATTTTGTTGTTTTGGGTCTCTTGAAACGGGAGGGTCCGGCAATTAGCTCAGGAGGTGGCTCATATTGCTCATCTTCATCTATAATTTCTTCCACCTCAGCTTCTACGTCTTCCATGGATTCTGTCTCTTCAGGGATGGGTAAGGCTTCTACCTCTTCAACGTCGTCTTCCTCATTGTCCAACGCGGTTACGCCTTTGGAGCAATTTCTCAGACAGTATTGACATAAAAGAGAACAGTTACTTGAGGCTTTCTGCATCCACATTTGCCACTATAGTCGTTGGTGCACCGGCAGAAAATCCTCTTCAAAAGTTTATCTGGTGCTAAGAAGTCTTTATTCTACACTGTTTGTCTGTCTTTCGCTTCCAACCTCAGAGTTCTGGTGGTAGCTCGTTTTTTAAGCAGTGCCTGGTGATACGTTCTGAATGAATGCTCCTTGACTGCTCCCTAAGTTGGTGCGAGAAAAGAGATGTCAGGTTTGATATTTCCTACAGACTTGACAAACGACTGGTAACGGTAGAGATTAAGGGATTTCTCCGTTCTTGGAGCTCCAAACCACATCAAGACACTTTTACGATCAGCTTCCTCAACTTCAATTTGTGATTAGAAAGGGCTCGAGAAGACTTCAGCTGCTTTGGGAATATCTGTTTGTTTCTAGTAAAGTTTGATCAAAAACAACTTTACTTTTCCGAAATACTGCACTCCGGCCTGTAACATTATGATTTTAGTTGGATTTGCTTCTTCTGTGATCCTGTGCTCCTGTGTTGTAGACAAAGAAGAAATGGTACGTCGTGATTGTAAATATAGTCCGAATGTGTTTTGTTATATTTGCGATGAATTTGTTCCTAAGAGACAACGGCAATGCTCTTCAGAATTTGTTTAAAAAGCATATTACGCTTATTTTCATATACAACTTGGTGATCAATCAAAACCATAGATTCCCCATAAAGTGTGCCCTTCTTTTGTTGAATCTTTTAGAAATTGGAATAAGGAAAAAACATGTGTCTCTGCCGTTTGGAATTCCTATGATTTGTAGGGACGGAAGAATCATACTGACAATTGTTACTTCTTCTGTTGTGAAATTGTTGGCCTCAGTGCTAGAAATAAGAAGAAGGTATTTTATCCAAATATTTAACCAGCTATAGGGCCTGTGGGTCATGGTCCAGACATTCCTATCCCAAAACCTTCATCACTGTTACAGTGTGTTAGTGATTCTAGTTCTCCAAGCTAAAAAAGTGACATAGAAGATGACAACTTTGAATCGCCTAGTGGTTTATCTCAGCCTATAGTTTTTTTTTTCTTTTTTTTTCAAAATGATCTTGATGTTTTGGTTCCGGACTTAAATCTGTCCAAGGAGTCAGCAGAAGTTGTTAGTTCTAGGCTTCACAAAAGGAACCTTCTGACAACTGGAACGACATTTGCCTGGTACAGACTGAGAAAGACCATTTTCATCCTACTTTGTACAAGAATCTCTTGTGTACTGTTCTGATGTGTTGGATTTGCTTAGTAAGTTAAGTTTTCCTCTACTTTCCACTAGCTGGAAACTTTTGATGATTCTAACAAAACAAGTTTAAAATGTGTCGTTTTACACAATGAAAATAAGTATTGTTTGTTAAACAAATTAGTGCATATTTTCTGCGGGATCTTGCCCCTTGCTGCTATGAAAATAAAATACTACACATTACCCCATATCATTTCGCCAGTAGCTTTCTATTTGCTGATCAGTTAAAACAGTATTCCTGGGCATCGTGGCAAAAAATGTATTTGCTTTTTCGTGCATTGTACGAAAAACACAAAGTGAGCGCAATGAAAACGAAACAAATGGAAAAATACAATACGATGTAAAGTGCTTGGACTCTTTCCACAAATCACTCAATGTAGCGCTTTCCTTGCAACCAGGTCTTGATGGTGTTAACGGTAACACTGTGGGCTCAATTTCATGGGGTCCTAAGATCGATTCCCTCTGAAGACATACGTTTTATTTTCTTTACAATAATAGAAGTTTTTTTTTTTTAATTATCCAGTCATCCCAGAAAAGGAAATTGTGTAGAAAGACAACATTTCACTTTTGTATTCACATTATCGCGAAGAAATATGACCATTTCTTATAGTTCAAACCGTAGATAATAAGTTGGTGAATAATGTTTTTCGGATTTTTAAATAAACAATGCCCAGTGTGTTGTCGTCGGCAGAGCTCTACACTATAGACCTTAAAATCGCAAGTTTTTGAGGAAAACGGTGTCCATTTATTATTACTATTAATAATAATAATAATAGTAATAATAATAATAATAATAATAATAATAATAATAATAATAATAATAATAATAATAATAATAATAATAATAATTGAATGACAAAAGAAGGAAAGAAAAAGAGACATAGTGGAAGTTACTGATAGGAGCAGAAGAGAAATACTTTTTTAGGTTTACACATGAACGTAATAATACTTTATTATTATCTTTGTGGATTGACAGATAGAATTATTATTTTATGAGAACAAGAAATGGAGTATAAATATTTGTTAGTTGGTAGCAGTAATGAATTGTTTCGCCCTTCTTCTAGATAGGTTGAGTTGATTTTGAGTTTAACGTCCCTTTCAGCAGCAAGGCTATATGAAACGGGACCTACTGATTAACGTAGAATCTGAAACACATGAGCTCCTGCCGGGAATCGAATTCATGTCTTTTTCTAGGTAGGAAGGTGAGGTGACACCTTAAATAGAATCGTTCTTGTGACTAGAGTTATAAGTTCGATCACTATTTGTAATTTGTGGTATTCCTTTAATGCTTTATCAACGTTGAACGTAGCATTAAATTTAATAATAACTTGTTGGCGAAATCTCGTGTAAAATTTGAAGACCGAGTTAGCTGTGTAAATTCGCACACAGATCGAGGTAATGAGGCCAGAGTAATGTGCGTATGTCTCTTGAACAAAGAAATCAGTTTTTCTGATCTGGCCATCCTCCCTCGTAGAGTATTCGATCGCAAGGTGGTCTGAAGAACTTGTAGTCCACGGATCGATTCTCGCGCAGAATCATTTTTAATTCTTGAGCACAAGTAGAAAACGGAAACAAAACGAATAACGACGCATAAAATTTAGAGCTAACAAGTAAGACCGAACCAAAGGTATGGGTCATTACGTAAATTAAAGAAACAATAAAATGGAAGAAAGATGTTTCGTCTGTGTCTAGGATGTTTTGTCTCTCTTTCTTATGATAGAAAATGTTAAATGTCTTCTTAGAAATCTGCAGAAAAACGAAACCACATATTTCCAAAAAAATTGTTCTGTAAAAAATTAAGAAATAAAAAAGTTATAATTAATAAAAGAAATCTCCGAAATTCATCGCCAAATTCTAAGTTCCATTTTCGTAAGCGTGGCAAACGCACGGCGAAATTTACAGAGAGAGAGGGAATTTTATGCTTTATTAGAAATACAACGTAAATCTTTCATAATGTTAGTTACTACTGGCGAAATGATATGGGGTAGTGTGTAGTATTTTATTTTCATAGCAGCAAGAGGCAAGATACTATCCCTCAGAAAACATGCATTTATTTATTTGACAGACAATACCCATCTGTACGTATTTCCAATTTGATTTCAATGAAACAAAAGATTAAATTAGTTCTGAAGAAAATTAAAAATGAAGAACATGGGTGGGAAGTGTATGGTGATTTCAAGATTTTGAGCATTTTACTAGGACAGCTATCTGGATATACGAAGATGCCATGTTTCATTTGTGAGTGGGGCGTGGAAGACCCTGGTTCAATTCCCGGCGGAAGCTCATGTGGTTCGGATTCCACGTTAATCAGTAGGTCCACGTCTCATATAGCCTCGCTGCTGAACGGGACGCTAAACTAAAATCACCTCACCTCACCTCATTTGTGAGTGGGATAGTAGGGCAAGAAGTGAGCATTGGGTGAGAAGAGAGCAAGGCCATTTTGGTATCCAGGATATAAAAATATTGCACATGAACGTCTAGTTCGTTAGGACAAGATATTACTTCTCTTGACAGTAAGTTGGTACTCATTAAAGAATTTGTGAAAGCACTTAGCAAACCGGTGACCTCTTAGCCAAATGTTAAAAAAAAAAATGATTCGATTTGAGACAGACCTTTTGATCGTCGTCTAATCGCGTTTGATCGCAAAAAACTATCGTTTGATCGTCACGAGTAGTGGCGTAACACATGTAATTACGTAGGGTGGTTAACCTGTTAGCCCCCAATCGAACCAAATTTGCTCGAAATTGTGTCAGATCGTTTCATTGTCGTTTGATCGTGTTTGATCGCCAAAAATTATCGTTTGATCGCCACGCGTTGTGACATAACACATGTAATTACATAGGGGGCTAACAGGTTACCCATCGAACCAAATTTGATCGGAATTTTGTCAGATAGTTTCACTGTTGTTTCATCGCGTTTGATCGCCAACAATTGTCGTTCGATAGCCACGCGCAATGACGTAACACAAATTATTATGTACGGGGCTAACAGGTTAGCCTGTTAGCCGCCCCATCGAATCAAATTTGATCGGAATTGAGGCAGATCGTTTCATAGTCGTTTGATGGTGTTTGGTCGCCAACAATTATCGTTTGATCGCCACGCGTAGTGACGTAATACAAATAATTAAGAAAGGGGACTAACAGGTTAGCCTGTTAGCCCCAGATTTAACCAAATTTGATCGACATTGGGTCAGGTCGTTCCATAGTCTTTTGATCGCGTTTGATCGCCAACAATTATCGTTTCATCGCCACGCGTAGTGAATTAATACAAGTAATTATTTTGGGGGGCTAACAGGTCATTATGTTAGCTCCACATCGAACCAAATTTGATCGGAATTTGATCAGATTGTCTTATAGTCATTTGATAGCGTTTGATCGCCAACAATTATAGTTTGATCGCCACGCGTAGTGGCGTAACAGATGTAATTACGTAGGGGAGCTAACAGGTCCCACATCGAACAAAATTAGAACGGAATTGTTTCAGATCGTTTCATTGTCGTTTGATCGCCACGCGTTGGGACGTAATACAAATAATTACGTAAGGGTGGCTAAGAGGTTAACCTGTCAGCCGCCTCGTCGAACTAAATTTTATCGGAATTGGATCAGATTGTTTCATTGTCGTCTGAACGCATTTGATCGTCAACAATTATCGTTTGATCGCGACCCGTAGTGCGTAATACAAGTAATAGGGTGAGGGAGATAACAGCTTAATCTTTTAGCCTCCCCCCCCCCATCGAACCTAATTTGATCGGAATTTGGTCAGATGGTTTCACTGTCGTTTGATCGCGTTTGATCGCCAACAATTATCGTTTGATCGCCACGCGCAGTGGCGTAACACATGTAATTAAGTAGGGGTGGTAACCTGTTAGCCTCCTATCGATGCAGATTTGATCCTAATTGGGTTAGTAGGTTTCATTGTCGTTTGAGCACGTATGTTTGCCGAAAAAATCGTTTATCACCACGTGTAGTGACGTAATACAAGCAATAAGGTAGGAGCCTAAGAGGTTAACCTGTTATCCCTCCCATCGAACCAAGTTTTATCGGAATTGGGTTCGATCGTTTCATAGTCCTTTGATGGCGTTTGGTTGCCAACAATTATCGTTTGATCGCCACGCGTAGTGACGTAATATAAGTAATTAGGTGGGGAGGGTAACAGCTTAATCTATTAGCCCCGCCATCGAACAAAATTTTTTACCGCAAATAGATTAGATCGATTCATTATCGTTTGACCGCGTTTTATTGCCAAAAATTATCGTTTGATCACTATGAGTAGTAACGTAATACAAGTAATTAGGTAGAGGGGTTAACAGTTTAATCTGTTATCCCCCCATCGAAGCAAATTTGATCGAAATTAGGTCAGATCGTTTCAATGTCGTTTGATCGCGTTTGATCGCCAACAATTATAATTTTGTTCCTACCTGTAGTGGCGTAAAACATGTAATTACGTAGGGGGTTAACAGGTCCCCCATCGAACGAAATTCGATACGAATTGAGTCAGATTGTTTCATAGTCGTTTCATGGCGTTTTGTCGCCAACAATTATCGTTTGATCGCTATGCGTAGTGATCTAACACATGTAATTACGTAGGGGGGTTAACCTGTTAGCCTCCCATCGAACCAAATTTGATCGGAATTGCGTCAGATCGTTTCATTGTCTTTTGAGCACGTCTGATTGCCAAAAAATCGTTTATCGCCACGTGTAGTGTCGTAATACAAGTAATAAGGTAGGGGGCTAATAGGTTAACCTCCTATCCCCCCTCGAACTAAGTTCTATCGGAATTGGGTCAGATGGTTTCACTGTCGTTTGATCGCGTTTGATCGCCACGCGTAGTGGCGTAACACATGTAATTTCGTAGGGAGGTTAACCTCTTAGCCTCCCATCGAACCAAATTTGATCGGAATTCGGTCAGATAGTTTCATTGTCGTTTAGCACGTCTGATTGCCAAAAAAAGAAATCGTTTATCGCCACGCGCAGTGACATAATACAAATTATTACGTACGAAGCTAACAGGTTAGCCTGTTAGTCGCCCCATCGAACCAAATTTGATCGGAATTGGGTCAGGTCGTTTCATAGTCGTTTGATGGAGTTTGGTCGCCAACAATTACCGTTTGATCGCCACACGTAGTGAATAATACAAGTAATTACTTAGGGGGCTAACAGGTTAACGTGTTAGTCCCCGACCTAACCAAATTTGATCGAAATTTGGACAGGACGTTTCATAATCCTTTGATCGCGTTTGATCGCCAACAATTACCGTTTGATCGCCACACGTAATGAATAATACAAGTAATTAATTAGGGGGCTAACAGGTTAACGTGTTAGTCCCCCCATCGAACCAAATTTTATCAGAATTGTGTCAGGCCGTTTCATTGTCGTTTGATCGCATTTGATTCAACAATTATAGTTTGATCGCCACGCGTAGTGGCGTAACACGTGTAATTACGTAGGGTGGGTTAACAAGTCCCACATTGAACAAAATTGGACCGGAATTGTTTCAGATCGTTTCATTGTCGTTTGATCGCCACGCGTTGGGACGTAATACAAATAATTACGTAGGGGTGGCTAAGAGGTTAACCTATTAGCCGCCCCGTCGAACTAAATTTTATTGGAATTGGGTCAGATTGTTTCATTGTCATTTGATCGCCAAAATTTATCGTTTGATCGCCATGCGTTGTGGTGTAACACATATAATTACGTAGAGGTAAAGAGGTCTCCCATCGAACCAAATTTTATCGGAATTGGATCAGATTGTTTCATTGTCGTCTGATCGCGTTTGATCGCCAACAATTAACAATTTTGTGTGAATATCACAAAAGATTTTAGCGCTGATCAGAAGTATTTGCTGAAGGCTTGCATCGCAGTACAAAAGGGAAAGGAGAACGCTGATGCTGCTGTTATAAAATTTTTACAAACTGCTTCTCCAGGTGCCCTTAATCACGCCAGGTGGTTGACGCTCGCCAATCGAACCCTTCGTTTGTTCATGAGCACAAGAAATCCATCCAAAAACCTATTGCAGCTTGTAACCTACATCGTTAGAGTGTATGCTCCAAGTTGGTTCGAGATAAAAAAAAAAAAAAATCCAACTGCACTGATGGACCACGTTACTTCTATTTTATTTGGAGAAAGTTAGAAATTTACCCGATAGTGAGATGAAGGAAGCTGCAATAATATTTTTAAAGTTAAATTGTTACTTTGGCCACAGTGAAAATATTCTTCTTGTAGCTCTTGCAGATCCAGGCATTGAAGTAAGAAAAGATGCAGTAAACAAGATTGTTGTTGCAAGAACGACCAATCAAGCTGGAGTGAGAAAATTTTGTAAATCAAATATTATGATTCATCTCGAGGCAGAAAACTACTACAAGATGATTGGTTGGGATGCTTCCGTCACAACGCCACCTCCACTTGTAAACTCAATGTCAGATGAAGAATTGCTGGCAAAGATTGAAATAGGACCACTGGAATTTACAGGAATTCAATGTCATTCACAAGTAGTTGAACGAGTCGTAAAAGAAGTTTCCAGGGTTTACACAAAAGTTTTTGGTCATAAAGCCAGACATGAATGATTGCTTCATATTTCTTTAAAAAAAAAATTAATGCTGTTTTAGAACAATAACTAAACAGAACAGAAAAAAAAACTACTTTTTATCATATGCCAATAATAGCTTCATTGTTAACTCAAAGTTGGTACCCTTAAAGCAAAAGATAAAAATCTGAAATTTTACATACGAAATTATCTTTACCTGTATCAACTTTTAGAACTAGAGACAAAAGCTTCTGTTTACATTTCTTGAAGTTCGCCCCGCCCTATTGATCATCATGCTCAGTACGTTATATAGTAAACTTAATTTTATTAATGCTAAGTTTTATCTGAGTAGCCGTCCTCGCATCAATGTTATATATATATGAACTGAGTAAAGTCGTTCAATCTGATCGTGCAGGTTTATGCAGGGTAAGACAAATTTGCGGTTGGGATTAACACTTTTATATAGAGTTTATAGTTATATTGGTGTAATTTACTTTAAGAGAAATAAAAAAAATAAATATTTAAACACATAAAACAGATCTATATGAATCAATGTATTAAAAGAAAATTTGAAGTAAATCACGGCTTTATTACATGTCGTCTAAATCATTGACCTTGGTAATATACAGGTTTTTAATCCAATTCAATTTAACTCATTTCATTAAATTTAGAACCAGGTTACACCTCAAAATAGAAACTTTACATTTTTATACCAGAACTTCCATCAGTACCTTTTCTTTATGCTAAACATGGGAAGCATTGGAAATGTGAGTTTCATTGTTATAACTTTAACCCGTCCCTATATCAACTAATTTCTCAAAGTATTTTTCTCATTTTCTTATGGATTTTAATAGATTTTTAAATTGTTGTTTTCAGTATATTTTTAAATTGTTATTTCTTTATGTTTTTATGAACAGTCGTGTACAAAGAACATTAACACAAATAAATAAAATAGTAAGATTTTAAGTAATTATGTGAACTTTCATCTTTAATTGAATCGTTGAGTTCGAAAATCGGTCATCTCCATCGAAGCTAATTTGAGAGGAGTGACAAACAAAACTAAATTAGTGAATATGCGTCTGACACATAGGGCTGTTTTCGTTTGCGGACGGTAGAATTGATTTGTCTACTTTCCAAAAATGGAAATAACCCTATATGTCAGATACATATTGATGAATTTAGTTTTGTTTGCCACTCCTCTCAAATTAGCTTCGATGGAGATAACCGGTTTTCGAACTCAACGATTCAATTGTATTCTATATTTTCCAAGTTTAATAACATTTTAAAACATTTTAGTTATAATGAGTTATCTCCGTACCACAGCAGAAAAAAGAAACTATCTTACGTCTGAATATGTATTATTTCACACTACCTCTAATTTACGTTATTACTAAACTGTAAGACATACGATTTTCTTACAAAACTTAAATGGTGAAAATAAAAAATAAAAAATATTTACACTTTTATCAACTTCAAATTCAATGATAGAACGTGTTCTTGCTTAACAAATTTCGCAAAAGCTAACATGAGCTTGGTATTTTCTGACACTCATTTTCTGTCAAGGAAATCAATACTTAGTTATTAAAGAACTTGTTATTAAAAGCATATCTACCTCGCATCCCTAAAACAAAGAGCAGGTCATTTTGTGTTATTAACTAATGATAGTGTTTATTTTCTAGGATAGTATTTCAATGAAATCACAGAAAAGTTATAAATTAATGGCTTTTATAATTTAACATAAATTATGCTTTGTAATGACCCATCAGTGTTCTTTGAATCTACTATCTTCACTGCACACAGTATATCGTCGTATAATTGCCACACATTGTTTATCCTTCTGCAAAATGACACAAAGTAATACCTGTTTCTTATATATACTATTTCTCCACCTAATACGTATTTTACATCACACAAAGAAACTTCAATTGGAAATGATGCCAAAGGAATACTTTTCTCACCAATGCCAAGTTCGACGAAAAGGTCAACACTTAGTTGAATAGTTATTGTTGTGCGCATTCTGCATTTTGTAGAGCAAGGTCTGGAAAGGAGTCTCCAGAGATTTCCAATTGCCTGTTTCACGTTAACTTGCAGATCGTTCTAATTAACTGGCCAAAACATCAAGTCTATTTGCTTATTATTCTCGCATTTCTTTTCAGCGCATGCAAATGTTTGCACGGCACTTGACAAGTCTCTAAGAAACAATTCAACAATATGTGCAATACTATCATCTGCGTCCAAAGAATAGTTTTCACTTGGAAGTTCATGACTTGGTACTACATTTAAAAGAAACTCAGTTCGTCGCTTGTATGTTTCTTCATTGGGACCATGTTCCACCAAATGCGTAACAAGCTTCAAAAAATCATTTTAGCTGTGCTTAATACATCGCCTATACCTTTCAAAATCTTGATAAATCGTAGCTAAAATATGAACAATTGAATCAAAACACAAGTGTTTTGCACAACATATACGGCATCTTCTATTACAATAGGTTTCATGAAATTTCCATTTCTTAGAATTCGGAGAAGACGGTCAGTGTGAGGATTGTCAGCAATAGATGTAGTGCCTCGAAATGATCCAAAATGAAAAAGCTTAAAATAAAAAGATAAAAGTAAAAAGAAATAAAAAATTGTTCTTTTAATTCCATGTTTTTCTTCATTTAATGTATTATTCTGATCTCTCGTCTTTTCTTTTTTTGTCAGGAATCAGTTTGATTTTGCCTCTCCACATTTCTTCTTCAATCAATTCTTTTAAATCTTCCAACAAATCTGATCTTTCAGAAATTCTATTTTAATCAGTAGATTTAGAGTTAGCCACTGCATTCACCTGTCCGCGCAATGCTTGTAGATGAAGGGAAACAAATTTGTCTAAACGCATTGATCTATTCTCATGTTGAAGAACTGCTACTTTTAGCACACCGAAGTCACATTTCACGGAGATCACGGAGATCAAACATTAAAAAAATCTGACCTAATACCGATCAAAATTGTTTTCCACAGCGGTTAACAGGTTTACTGCATGTCAACCTGTTTGCAAACCTACGTAACAAACTTACATTACTACGCGTGACGATAAAATTTTTTTTCGATGTTGGGCTAACAAGTTAACCTGTTGGCTTCCCTACGTAACTACTTGTATTACGTCACTATGCGTGTAATCAAACTATAATTCTCGGCGATCAAACACGATCAAACGACAATGAAACGATCTCACTCAATTCCGAACAAATTTGGATCAATGGGGAAGTTAACAGGTGAACGTAATTACGTGTGTTACGCCACTACGTGTGGCGATGAAACGATAATTGTTGGCGATCAAACGCAGCTAAACGAAAAAGAAACGATCAGACCCAATTCCGATACAATTTGGTTCGATGGAAGACCCGTTAGCCCTCCTACGTAAATACTTGTATTACGTCACTACGCGTGGCGATCAAGCGATAACTTTTTGGCAATCAAACGCGATCAAACGACATTGAAACGATCTCACCTAATTCGGATAAAATTTTATTAGATGGGGGCTAAGCGGTTAACCCCCTACGTATTACATGCGTTACGGCGCTACGCGTGGCGATCAAACGCGATCAAACGATCTGACCCAATTCCAATCAAATTTGGTTCGATGGGAGTGCTAATAGCTTAACCTGTTAACCCCTACCTAATTACTATATTACGTCACTACGTGGGGCGATCAAACGATAATTATTGGCAATGAAACGCCATAAAAAAACAATGAAAAGATCTGACCCAATTCCAGCCAAATTTGGTTCGATGGGGAGCTAACAGGTTAACCCCCTACGTAATTACATGTGTTACGCCGCTATGCATGGCGGTGAAACGATGATTGTTGGCGAACAAACGCAATCAAACGACAATGTAACGGTCTGACCAAATTCCGATCAAGTTTCGTTCGATGGGGGCTAACAAATTAACCTGCTGGCCCCCTACCTAATTACTTGTATTACGTTACTACGCGTGGTAATCAAACAGTAATTATTAGTGATCAAACGCGATCAAACGACAATGAGACCATCTGACCCAGTTCCGATCAAATTTGGTTCGATGGGAGGGGGGCTAAGAGGTTACACTTTTAGCACGAATGAACGTAATCACTTGTATTACGTCAATACGCAAGGCATTCAAACGATAGTTGTTGGCGTTCGAACTGGCGTTCAGCGATTCTGGCCCAATTCCGATCTAATTTGGTTTGAAGAGGGACCTGTTAGCCCCCCATACGTAATTGCATGTGTTACGCCATTACGTGTAGCGATCAAACAAATTATTGGCGATCAAACGACAATGAAACGATCTAACCCAATTCCGATCAAATTTGGTTCGATGGGGGGCTAGCAGTTTAACCTGTTAGCCCCCCTACGTAATTACTTGTATTACGTCATTACGCCTCGTAATTAAACGAGAATTGTTGGCGATCAAATGCGGTTAAACGACAATGAAACGATCTGACCCAATTCCGACCAAATTGCTTCGATTGGGGGCTAACAGGTTAACATTTTAGCCCCCGTACCTAATTACTTGTATCAGGTCACTACACGTGGCGATCAAACGATAATTGTTCGCGATTAAACGCGATGAAACGACAATGAGAGGATCTGACCCAATTCCGATCAAATTTAGTTCGGTGGTGGGGTAACAATTTAACCTGTTAGTCCCCTCCTACATAATTACATGTGTTATGCCACTACGCGTGGAGATCAAACGATAATTTTTAGCAATCAAACGGATAAAACGACAATAAAACGATCTGACGAAATTCCGATGAAATTTGGTTCGATGGGGCCTTACAAGTTAACCCTCCTACGTAATTACATGTGTTACGCCACTACGAATGGCGTTCAAACGATAATTGTTCGCGATCAAACGCGATCAAACGACAATGAAAGGATCTGATCTAATTCCGATCAAATTTGGTTCAGTGGTGGGATAAGAGTTTAACCTGTTAATCCCCTCCTATGTAATTACATGTGTTATGCCACTACGCGTGGAGATCAAACGATAATTTTAAGCAATCAAACGGATCAAACGACAATGAAACGATCTGACCAAATTCCGATCAAATTTGGTTCGATGGGGGCTAACAAGTTAACCCTCCTACGTAATTACATGTGTTAAGCCACTACGTGCGGCGTTCAAACGATTATTCTTTGCAATCATACGCTATCAAACGACAATGAAACGATCTTACCCAATTCCGATCAAATTTGGTTCGATGGTGGCGGGGGAAAGGGTTAACATGTTAACCTGTTAGCACTTCCTGCCTAATTATTTGTATTACGTCACTACGCGTGGCGGTCAAACGTTAATTGTTGGCGATCAAACGCGATCAAACGACAATGAAACGATCTGACCCAATTCCGATCAAATTTGATTCGATGGGTGGGCTAACAGGTTAACCTGTTAGCGCCACCTAAGTACTTAGTTATATTGCGTCACAGCGCGTGGCGGTCAAAAGCCATCGAACGACTATGAAACGATCGGATCCAATTCCGATGAAATTTGGTTCGGTGGGGGGCTAGCAGGCTAAACTTTGCCCCCTACGTAATCATTTGTATTTCGTCACTACGCGTGGTGATCAAACGATAACTGTTCGCAATCAAACGCGATCAAACGACAATGAAACGATCTGTCCCAATTCGGATCAAATTTGATTTAATGGGGTCCTAACAGTTTGGCTCCCCTACGTAATTACATGTGTTACGGCATTACGCATAGCGATCAAACGATAATTATAGGCGATCAAACGCGATTAAACGACAATGAAACGATCTGACCCAATTCCGATCAAGTTTGCTTCGATGGGAGGGCTAACAGGTGTGCCTGTTAGCCCCGTCAACCTAATTACTTGAATTACGTCACTACGCATGGCATCCAAACGATAGTTGTTGGCAATCAAACGCGATCAAACGACAATGAAACGATCTGACCCAATTCCGATCAAATTTGATTGGTTGGGGGGCTAACAAGTTAACCTGTTAGCCCCCCTACGTTATTACTTGTATCACGTCACTACGCGTGTCGATCAAGCGATAATTGCTGGCGATCAAACGCGATCAAGCGATAATTGCTGGCGATCAAACGCGATCAAGCGACAATGAAACAATCTGGCCCAATTGCGATCAAATTTGGTTCGATGGGGGTCGCTTTCAGGTTAACCTGTTACCTCCTACCTAATTACTTGTATTACGTCACTACGCGTGCCGATCTAACGATAATTGTTGGCGATCAAACGCGATCAGACCAGAATGAAACGATCTGACCCAATTTCGATCAAATTTGGTTCGATGGGAGCGAGGCTATGTAAGACGTGGGCCTACTGAGTAACGTGGAATCCGAACCACATGAACTTCCGCCGGGAATCGAACCGGGATCTCCCACGCCAGAGGCGCGTACGCTAACCGCTTACCCATGAAGGAGCTCTACGTAATTACTTGTATTACGTCACTACACGTGGCGATCAAACATTAACTTTTGGCGATCAAACGATCTGGCTCAAAGCCAATCAAATTTTTTTATATGGGGGGCTGACAGGTCATCGGTCTTGACATACAGGGACAATGTTTCAAGCTTATATATAATACATTTCCATCCTTGTTCTATGGAAAAGTGAAATAAATATTTATTGGCCCCCCCATATACGAAAACTTATGGAAAACAGATTTTAAAGCAACAATGAATCTAGCTGCGAGAGATGGCAGTGGCTCAGTGGTAGAGCGTTTATCTCCGGTGCTTGGGGTTCGTGGTTCGATCCCAGCTTGCGCCATGTGGAGTTTGTTTTGGACAAACACCGTGCTCCTGGGTTTTTCGGGTTTTTCTCGTTTCCTCCCACTCTTCATTCCACCATTTCATTGATATCTCATCACCGTCTCCTTTAGCCTAACTGGCATATGTGTGGGACGTAAAATTGAAAGATTTCATTTCATTTCAAAGACAAGAGTAGCTTTCATATCAAAATTGTGATAATTAACTAAATGGAAAAGGTGTTCGAGAATTGAGTTCTTGTATTTGACAACAATCAAGCAATTTATGTTGGGATTTATTTGACCAATTGCTTATCACTGTTCATGTGACTTTAAATTAATGCGGCCTAAGCATGATTTGTGAAGGTAGCATTCAAATAGAAGGCCAACTTAGTAACATTAGCTACCATCATCATGAAGTCTGTTTCTAACAAGAAATACTTGATTTAAATACTATACTTATGACAGATTTTGCCGCCCCTCGAAACTTGTTACCCCATGCAATTGCATGTATTGCACGTATGGTATAGTTTACCCTACATATCATATATATCTAGTCGACAAATTATTTGTGTGTGATATTTAGAAAAAATACTATTAAGCAAATTACTATTAGTTTTTACCTTTAGATAACTTATTTTCATTTTATACTGTGCGTGATATTATTTTCGTACTTATTAAAGGCTCGTGTATAGCGTTCACTTTTAATACATAGGGTCCCTAGTTCGATCCCAGATCGTGCCAACTGAACTTTGTGATGGACAAGCAACGTGTGGGTGAGTTTTCTTGGGGATCTCTCGTTCTCTCTCACTTCTTTCATTCCATCATCTCATCCATTTCTCATCATCACTTTCTCTTTTAGTCTAGCCGGCATATCTGTGGGACGTAAAACTCAAAGATTGCTTTTGCATGTTCATTTTCATATGAACTGTAAAATATTTGTACCGTATCAGTATCTAGCGTTTATGTTGCATTTTATGGTAATACAAAAATACTTCTTACTTATGTAGACCTTAGATACATTAGAAATGACTATCGTAGTTTACGGACTACAAGACGCACCTTAGTTTTTAAAGCATTTTTTAAATGCCGTAACATTTTTACCCTTTTTGTTAGTACATTGCAAAGCCAGACTGTGTTAGCAAGCTTGTGAATCACCGCAACTCATGTTCGTCGCATCGGTGCACTGCTCCTGCCAGTTGAATCCAATGTTGCCAGATAGAGATAGATTTCCCACCGTATCGAATACATGGCCATTTTTAAGACGCGGAAATTATAGATCAAACACTGGAATTTAAAAAAAACATGTAATTTAGAAAAAACGAGGCGCAATGTTTTTTTTCTAAAAAGTACCTTACATTTCTGAAAAATACGAACGTTTTTTTCTACTTACAGTACTACTTAGCGTTGGTATTTACGGCTATATGGAAACTGATACACGTTTAGGAACAATAACTACTAAGAATATAATATCTTTTGATGAGTGACATTCTTGCATTTTTATGGGCAATCCTGCACAACCGCAGAGGAAAAAAAAATAGTCTCATTCAAATTTGCTACCTGTCAAACGGACCTCATCTGCAAAGGTAGAATCTTTGCTGGAAAGGTACGAAGATAACTTGAAACCCAGTCCTTTCTTGTCCCTCTTTCATTATAAGTGCTCAGTTCTGTGCAAGTCACTCGATTTCCGTCACAAAGTTTCGATCCGATCGTTACAACCTTTCCTCCATTCTCACGATACACGAGAGGTACTAGTAATGGCAATAATAATTAAAAAATGGTAGCCAAAAAACATACTACGTTCGACAAGAAAAAAACATCCAAAATTATATATATAGCGGAATGGTAGGAGCTAGGAAGGGATTCATAAATATATAAAAATCATATTGACTTGACATGTTATACGCATTTTACATAATTGCACCAGAGATTCTCCTTACATCCTTTAGGGATTCACAGAATGTCTGTACGGTAGGGATAATGAAGCAACGCAGTAAAAATGGAAACCATACAGAAAATAGTAGTTATCCATGGCACGATTGCACGTTCATGTACAGTTCGCGGCATAGAAATTGTTACAAAATTTCTAAGTCCAAATTAATAACAAACTCTTGCCCCGTTTTCTTATGCATCCAGAAATACATGTCTCAATCGATTATTAGCTTCTAGTAAGATCAAACTCCAACTCCTCCGCTTCTCCACTTCTCCTTTTCTAAAGCAGTGTGTGTGACGTAGTACACACTTTCCATTCAGACAAAAAAAAAACAGGAGTCAAGTTTACAATGTTATAGCTCTAAAACCGTCTCTTTCATTTGTTTCTACTGAAATATCTTCTATGAGTTTAAATTTAAAAAAGATCACACAATCTTCCCAAAGCTTCATTAATACCTTTAATTTCATTCTTTCCCTTCTTTGAAGACTGCAAGCTAGTAAGATGCTCCCTAACAAATCTATGAAAATTGTTAATAACGTCAATAAGTTTTGTGCTTCTTAAAGTCTGTAATGCACGCATAGAGCTCGAGAATATCTACTGACAGAAATGAGTGTTATTCAATGATTCATTTAATTTCTTTTCAGCAATTGCAAGCAAATGTTCCAAGAGCGTCATTTGGGCAGGACAGGAGGGTATAATTTCCCTTCCCTTGAGCTTCATAAATGATATTGTTTGATCAAATGTATAGTAATACACTAATAAAAAAGTGAAAAATTTTTGTCGGCGGAGACTCCTCCCCTCCCCGAAAAAAATTTAAAATGACACTGCTTTTAGCAACAAACCTATAGAGTTACGATAGCACGTTACTAGAGAGCTTACGTTTGGTTTCAAGAGTCGAATTTTTTATCTCAAGCCATATGAGTTCCTGGGGTACATTAAGAGAGACAGACAGACAGACAGACAGACAGACAGACAGACAGAGATAGATAAGAGACGAGGAATCGTAATTCCATTCAAAAGTGAAACAGCAGACTCATGATGCCTTACCCTAAAATGAAATATGATTACGATTCCGCGTTTTTTCTACATATTTTATGTGAAAACATGTTAATGAGCAATAATATGCAACTGTTTTTTGATTCGGATTGGTTTGGGTTAACAGCTTGAAAAGGTAATCTTTACCTTTAATGTCCCACGTTTATGCCTGTTAGGTTGGGAAAGACTATGATTAAAGGGAGTGAACTATGATGGACAAATTAGTGGAATGATAAAGTGGGAATGTCCTAAGAAACCAAACGAGCACGATGTTGTCCGTCTCAAGCTTACTTGCCTTGGAAATGAACCAGGCACTACACCCATCAGATAGTTCAGTTGGCGGGATCTCAGGTTCGATTCCCGATGGGATCTCGGGTTCGATGCCTTTGAAATATTAAATGTCCTCGATTTATTTGTGTTCGTGCCCCTGTCGTTCAAGGTTACTTGAAATAAATGTAAAACGAGAATAACCGAATATAATAGAGGTAAGTTACTGAGATACTTTCGGTCTTCTTTTTAAAATTTAAACTTGAATCCTCTGGACTATAGTATTTTATCATGACCGAAATCAGTGTTTCGTCGTTAATAAAATATTGGAATCGTAAACGTTTGCAATTTGTTATATACACGAGTGATTCTTGACTTTTACTTAAGAGAGTAGTCTTAGGGTAGTGGCTTGATCAGTCGTTCCGTGAGTCAGGGGTCCGCGGTTGGAGTCCCCCCGACGAAATTCAGAAAAATTTTATAATTTACAAAGTTGATATTTCTGATGTATTATAGCATGTAAAATAGTCAATTCTTTCGCTCTTACAGGTTAGAGTAGAAACGACTTCCTTCACACGGAGAAAACTAACAAAATGATCTACACTCGATTCCTACTGCCTGAAAACTTCGCGTGTTTTGCAAACAATTCATGAATACAAAACGATCATCCTTAAGATCTAGTATGAGTCATAAATTTGTCTGAAACGATATTGTGAAATTCTTTCTAAGTTCTTCCACTCTTACTAAAAATAATAATAATATTTCCGTTCGTCATTTTCAACACGTTCCATGTATTCGTTCAATCAAAATTGGTAAATACTGTAAAAGCAAAAAGTTTTATTACAAATGGTTATACTCCACTTAACTGGCTTACATTTTCTCTGTGCTCGACAGACTACAGAACTTGGACTCCTCCTATAATTATTGCATATCTTTCTTTGTCCTTAGTTATTCTTAAACAACACAAATCATATTGGTAATTCCACAACTAAATCTCAAGTTTACTATACTGCAATTCTTAGTATCATTCGTATCCAAACTTAACTCGAAACTCACGACATAATCATCTGTATTATTTACACATAAAACTTCCTTAACAACGTACAGGCCACTCAAGTATTAGCTAACACTTTTCACCCAACAATTCTCCCCCTCTACCAAAGTAGAGTTATATCTACATGATCCACTAGTTTAAATCCAAATAATAAGAATGTAATGATTCATTTCCGTAATCCTTGCTGTCCTCTAAAGCTGCAACCTTACATATAAACCCACCTGTCAGGCGGTCTTCTTTGTCGTGTGGATCGTCGGGGATTCTCCTGTAATACTGTATTACGTTGATTGTAATTTGTCCCGGACGTATTACTATAATTTCTCCACCGACTAGGAGGAATCTGATCCTCTTGCTTCCTGATATCCCTTTTATTTTCTTCCTTCGAACGACTGTTTGATTCTATCTTTTTGGCTCTATTTTCTTTAAAATCGAATTTCATTTGATGCATATGATATAAACGTGTATATCCGTTTACTAAGACTCTATACGTATTTCTTACAACTTGACCTAGCAATTCACCTTTAATAAATTTCGGTATGGATCCCTGATGGTTTCTAACCCACACTGTAGTTTTTCTACCTTCGGGTTCCTTCTGCCTGCAAATCGGCTCATGACGTTGAAACGTCAACCATGTTCGTGGTTTAAATGAAGTAGTTTTTCCGCCGGCGTTTCTTGTACATGTTTTAAATTTGTATGTAAAAATACATAATTTATCTGACGTATCCAATTGTCAAACATCATTTGTGTTACTCTGAAGTTTTCCTGCATAAATTTTACTTTCAATAATTTCTTTATTGATTGAACTGCTCTTTCTGCAACACCATTACTTTCCGGGTGATATGGAGATGTGCGTATTAAATTTATATTTCTCTGTTTACAAAAATTCGTGAATTGTATTGAGGCAAAAGGGGGTCCATTATCTGTTACTAACGTATTAGGAAATCCACACCATTGAAATACTTCCTCTAATTTCTCTATTGTTTCCACACATTTTGTACTTTTCACCGCCCATACTTTTATCCATTTTGACCAAACATCGGTTAACAATAATAATGTAAAACCAAAAATTGAAAAATGATCCAAATGTATCCTTTGCCAAGGTCGTTTTGCCTCTGGCCAAGAAATATAATTTGTTCTGGGAGGTGCATTTGACAATGCATTACAGTAATTACATCTACTAACAAGATCATGTATATCATTAATTAAGTCTGGCCACCACACTTACACTTTAGCCATACTTAACATTTTTTCACTACCTAAGTGATTTGCATGTAATCTACTTAAATATGAAACAATCACATTTCCATGAAAAAATAACAAATTTCCTTGTATTTCAAACTCATATCTATGTTTAAAAAAGCTCTTATGTTCTTTGGTATCAAAATTGCGTGGCATCTTCTTCGGCCAACCATTTATCGTCCAGTTGAATACAGTCTTCATCCAGCTATCTTTTTGCATCTCTAATGCTATTTCATGTTCCGTTAATAGGAATGTCTGTAACTGACTTATATAATTTTTCGATATCTCTTCATCTTGCGTAGAATTATCGAAGGGAAATCGTGAAAGGAAATCAGCCACTTTCACGTCTTTATGGTACACAATATCAAAACTGTAATTATTTAACAGCAAGTACCATCTTAAAAGCCGTGGCATAATCGTCAATGGAGGTGTTTTAACACCAAATATCCATCTCACCGGTTGTGAATCCGTGAGAATTTTAAATTGTCTTCCATAGATATATTTGTGAATTTTTTACCGCAAATACCACTGCCAATGCTTCTCTTTCAAATTGGGAGTAATTTGGTTCTGCATGGGACAGCGTTGCCGACGCACATTCTACTGTTTGAAAATCATTGTTAGTACGGTTTAAAAGTACCGCTCCTACTCCTGTGGGCGATGCGTCTGTCATAATGAAAACCTCCTCATTTTACTGGAAAGGATGTAAAACTTGAGCCGTTGCAATACTCCTTTTAATTAATTCAAATTAATTTTGGTGTTTTTGTTCCCATTTCCATCTCACACCTTTATTCAGTAAATTCAACAAGTTAGAAATTTTCATAGATAAACCGGGAATATGCCGATGATAGAAATTAACCATTCCTAAAAATGATTGTAACTCCTGAACACCTTTTGGAGCCAGAACATTTACAATAGGTTCCAATTTTGATTTGGCCGGTGAAAACCGGTAGGGTGTGGACACTTGAAAACCGGTAGCTGAAAAATCGCCTTTTTTTCCAGGGTCTCCTGAGAGCAAGGACTCAATTTTCCAGTGTCTCACGATACGCTATGACCCACGCACCGGCAGACCACGATCTTTTACGACCTCCATGTTAGGGGTGTATTCATTCCCTTTTATGAGCCCTTTTAAGAGGGTGTACTCGTTCCCTTTTATGAGCACATTTTAGGGGGTGGCCTCGTTCCCTTTTATGATCACTTTTCCACCCCCTACGAACACATAGAAGAGCAGAGATAACACATAAGAGTACGTAACATAGCAAGGGTGTACTCGTTCCCTTTTATGAACATATTTTCCAACCCCTACGAACACATAGAAGAGCAGAGATAACACATAACACACAGTACGTAACATAACAAGGGTGTACTCGTTTTCAACCCCTATTTTAACATAGGAGATAACACCACGATCTTTTACGACCTCTATGTTAGGGCTGAATTTGTTCTCTTTTATGAGCACTTTTAAGGGGGTGTACTCGTTCCCTTTTATGAGCATATTTTAGGGGGTGTACTCATTCCCTTTTATGAGCATATTTTCCAACCCCTATGAACACACAGCAGAATAGATAACACATAACACACAGTACGTAACATAACAAGGGTGTACTCGTTTTCAACCCCTATTTTAACATAGGAGATACGAACACATAGAAGAGAAGATAACACATAACACACAGCAGAATAGAGTACGTAACATAACAAGGGTGTACTCGTTCTCTTTTATGAGCATATTTTTCAACCCCTATTTTAACATAGGAGATAACACATAAGATTACGAACACATAGAAGAGAAGATAACATATAACACTACGTAACACACAGTACGTAACATAACAAGGGTGTACTCGTTCTCTTTTATGAGCACATTTTTCAACCCCTTAGCATCAGATTGCAGACAGAGACTACGAAACATAACAGGGGTGAACATAACGAACATAGCAGAACATAAGACTACGTAACATAGCAAGGGTGTACTCGTTTTCCAACCCTTATTTTAACATAGCAGAAATTACAGTGAGAATACATAGCAGAGCATAGACTACGTAGCACACAGTGGACTCATTCCCTTTTATGAGCATATTTTCCAACCCCTACGAACACATAGCAGAGGTGTATTCGTTTTCAACCCCTTAGCATAAGAGTATGTAACATAGCAGTTACGAACACATAGCAGAGCAGATAATAAACACAACAACCTCCATTTTAGGGGTGTATTCATTCCCTTTTAGGAGCATATTTTTTAACCCTTATTTTAACATAGCGGACATAGCACAGGGAGTGTATTCATTTTCTCCACCCTAATTGAACATAGCAGAAATTACACTGAGACTACGAACACACAGCAGACCAGAGAATACATAAGATTCATTCCCTTTTATGAGTACATTTTCAGGGGTGTACTCGTTTTCCAACCCCTATTTTACCATAGCAGAAATTACACAAGATTTTTTTCAACCCCTATTTTAAGACAATGAACATAGCGATTCGATACGCTCGTTAAACCGATTTGGATGAAACTCGGCATATGGGGGTTTTCGGACATGCTGAGTACGAATATCATACTTATTTTTACCTGAGTCCTATAGTTTATGTGGCATACGCCCTTTCTATGACAATTTTAACCGATTTGGATGAAACTCGGCATATGGGGGTTTTCGGACATCCTGATTACGAATATCATACCTATTTTTACCTGAGCCCTATAGTTTATGTGGCATACGCCCTTTGTATGACACTTAAAGCCTAATATCTCGTAAACGAAGCAACATATTGAGGTGGTGTTTTCACATTTAGTAATTGGGCATCAACTACTACAAGTTCCAAAATAGTGGCCATCGAGGTCAAAGGTCAAACCAAATAACTCTTAAATGGATCCACATATTGAGGTGCTGTTTTCCAAATTTGGTAATTGGTCATCAACTAGTACAAGTTTCAAAAATAATGGTCATCGAGGTCAAAGGTCAAAACTCGAAAACGGAGCCACATACTCAGGTGCTGTTTCCACATTGAGTAATAGGTCATCAGGTACCACGAGTTCCAAAATAGTGGCCATCGAGGTCAAAGGTCAAACCAAATAACTCTTAAATGGATCCACATATTGAGGTGCTGTTTTCCAAATTTGGTAATTGGTCATCAACTAGTACAAGTTTCAAAAATAATGGTCATCGAGGTCAAAGGTCAAAACTCGAAAACGGAGCCACATACTCAGGTGCTGTTTCCACATTGAGTAATAGGTCATCAGGTACCACGAGTTCCAAAATAGTGGCCATCGAGGTCAAAGGTCAAACCAAATAACTCTTAAATGGATCCACATATTGAGGTGCTGTTTTCCAAATTTGGTAATTGGTCATCAACTAGTACAAGTTTCAAAAATAATGGTCATCGAGGTCAAAGGTCAAAACTCGAAAACGGAGCCACATACTCAGGTGCTGTTTCCACATTGAGTAATAGGTCATCAGGTACCACAGGAAAATATGCTCATAAAAGGGAATGAGTACACCCCCTAAAATATGCTCATAAAAGGGAACGAGTACACCCCCTTAAAAGTGCTCATAAAAGAGAACAAATTCAGCCCTAACATAGAGGTCGTAAAAGATCGTGGTGTTATCTCCTATGTTAAAATAGGGGTTGAAAACGAGTACACCCTTGTTATGTTACGTACTGTGTGTTATGTGTTATCTCTGCTCTTCTATGTGTTCGTAGGGGTTGGAAAATATGTTCATAAAAGGGAACGAGTACCCTTGCTATGTTACGTACTCTTGTGTTATCTCTGCTCTTCTATGTGTTCGTAGGGGGTGGAAAAGTGATCATAAAAGGGAACGAGGCCACCCCCTAAAATGTGCTCATAAAAGGGAACGAGTACACCCCCTTAAAAGGGCTCATAAAAGGGAATGAATACACCCCTAACATGGAGGTCGTAAAAGATCATGGTCTGCCGGTGCGTGGGTCATAGCGTATCGTGAGACACTGGAAAATTGAGTCCTTGCTCTCAGGAGACCATGGAAAAAAATTCGATTTTTCAGCTACCGGTTTTCAAGTGTCCACACCCTACTAATATTATCTCCATCCAAATCATGTCCTAAATACGTTATTTTTTAAATAAAAAATATACTCTTGTCTTTCCGTACCTTCACATTAAATTCTTTAAATTTTTCTAAAACTTTTACAGTTCTGTTGTAGCATTCCTCTACTGTTTGACCCCAAATTAAAATATCATCCAAGTAAGTTGTAATTCCGTCACATCCTTGCAGTATTTGATCCATAAAACTTTGAAAAATTTGCGGCGAACAATTTAAACCAAAGGGTAATCTTGACTGCCTGAAAAGACCCCAAGGAGTGTTAATTACCAAATATTTAGTAGACTTCTCATCCACTTCTAATTGTAGATATGCATTACTGAGGTCTAAAACTAGGTCATATTTAGCTCCCACCACTTTATTTAAAATATCTTGAATTTTAGGAATAGGATAAGCACACCTTTCCGTGTACCTGTTAATGGTCTGCTTGAAATCAAAACATAAACGTATATCCCCATTCTTTTTTCTCACTACTACCATTGGCATCGCCCAATCCGAAATCTCCACCTCCTGCAAAATGTTTAATTTACATAACTTGTCTAACTTTTGTTTAACTGCACACATGAGAGCATTTGGTATTTCATAGGCTTTTCTAAATATAGGTATCATATTTCTTTTCTAAATATATTATCGGTATCATGACTTTATATCCTTGAACGGGGTTATCAATACATTCTGAAAATACCGAATTAAAATCTTTCACAATCTTCTGTTGATAATATTCTGTCTTTTTTGTGTTTCCAACACAGGTGCCACCATATTCTGATTTAAAAAATTACCCACATTTTGATGCCTCCACATCGGCGTTAATATATCTAACCAATCTCGGCCCATTATAAATATAGCCATATCTTGTTGCATAATAACCAACGACAGATTATAGTTTTGATTCTGAAACGTAACCCTGATATCAATACATCTCATAGTAGAAATGTTGGATGTATCAGCATTCCTTAATTTAAACGGAAACTCCCTTACTGGTTTTAATGGCAACCATTTTTCTTTCTGCGTACTACTTATGGCAGAAACAACCGCTCCTTTGTCTAGAATAAATTTAATATCATGGTTTTCACATCTTAAGAGAATTGTTACCGGTTTCGATAAGACCATTATGGTGCGTAAAATTTTCTAGTTTGTTATAATAATATCCTACCGACTGCGCCAATATGTAAAAGCAAAAAGTTTTATTACAAATGTTTATACTCCACTTAACTTGCTTACAGTTTCCCTGTGCTAGACAAACTACAGAACTTGGACTCCTCTTATAATTATTGCATATCTTTCTTTGTCCTTAGTTATTCTTAAACAACACAAATCATATTGGTAATTCCACAACTAAATCTCAAGTTTACTATACTGCAATTCTTAGTATCATTCGCATCCAAACTTAACTCGAAACTCACGACATAATCATCTGTATTATTTACACATAAAACTTCCTTAACAACGTACAGGCCACTCACGTATTAGCTAACACTTTTCAACCAACAAATGCGAACTATTCTTTTTTGGTATATATATATTTTGTTAAAATGTCAATATAGCGCAAACATAATCCAATGTCTTTTACCCAAAAAAAGGGCGTTACTATGTATCGTGATGAAGACAAATCCTACTTAGTTTCGGTTAAGGCATCCGAAGGTTCGATTTTCATATTGTCCAGTAGCTGACACCTTCTTTTCCCCCTCTTTTCCTTCCAAAGTATCTCTTGTAAGGCAATTCATCCTTATAGAGGGCACAACAAACTTCTTTTGATTTTTCCTAACTTCAGTATGCTTTTTGCATTGGAATTGGACATAATATTGAGGTCTCAAATATTCAGTAATAATAATAATAATAATAATAATAATAATAATAATAATAATAATAATAATAATAATAATAATAATAATAATAATAATAATAGTGGTAGTAGTAGTAGTAGTAGTAGTAGTAGTAGTAATGGTATTAAAAGTATTAAAGTAGCTCTAAAATTTGGAAAACTTACATAACGTAGGGATTTCGGAGAAGAGTTCCGTACCTTCAAGATACACCTCTGCAACTACCCACATTTTAAACAAAAGCTTTCCACTAACGTTTCATGTAGAAAGTGTTCTACTGTATGTTTTAAGAAAAATAACTAATAGAAATAATTGAATATCACTCAACAGTAAGGCATATAATATACTAATTTTTAGGATATGCAGAAGTAAGTATAAAAACTTTGCTTAAAAAAATACTTACACGGACCATGATTCAATGAAAGCACGTCTTTGCAGCAACAACTTTAAGTTTTCGGACAGTAATGAAGAACAAAATTGACTAAAAATTTAACTTAGAATGAAATACTAAAGAACTAATTTTATATAACTCTCATTGATAGTAGTGTTCCGTATTTGTTTAGACGCCTATTGTTTTATAACTTTACCTATGGTGCATGGGGTCCTTGGTTCGATCTCCACTCGCGCCGAATGAACTTTATTATGGACAAACACCGTGCGCATGAGTTTTCTCGGGTTTCTCTCGTTTTCCTTCAACTTCTGCATTTCACGATTTCATTCATTTCTCAGCATCATTGCCTCCATTAGCGTAATCGGTAAATTGTGGGACGCAAAACTTAAATATTTCATTTCATTTTCTTTTATAACTGTATCTCACTTTTCCTGTGACGAGAGGAACGTCTAAGCGAGCATTCAGTGAATTAAACCACTATAACCTATATTCATAGCACAATCGTGCAAATGAAATTGAGCCTTTTGGCAATTTTCAGCATGGAAAACAAAAAAAGTTAATACATTGATATCGAAAAGTAGTAAACGAATTCCTCTCCGAAAAAGATCACCTGTACAGTTATTTTTCAAATGGTAATTTATAATTATACTTAAGTTGGTTGAAATTTCTCCATACTCATGGGGGCGAGACACTGAAACCACCTACCAAGAAGTGAAGATGACATGTAAAAGACGTCAAATACGAACGATATTAGTGTCGAATTCATGTGCAAAGATGAATAGTGACACTGTGGATGCTGCGTAAGTCCAAATTAAGCCTTGGTTGGCATGGAGTGACAATGGGAGAATGACAGACAAAAAGAATCGAAAATATCCTATATTAGTGTCGAATGGATAGTTTTCGGGATAACTAACATAAAAGGTGATATTTCAGATGTGGATATGTCCAAGGTTGACCCTATTGGCATGAGGTCATATGGAGAACCAGTGGACTTCAGAACAGTTCCTTTTTAGTGCGTTTCAATACACTGCGGGTGAAAAGTGATAATGCACAAATACTGATATCATACTCGCAATTATCGGAGATATAACATCTGGGGAAATATTACTAACTGCTCACTCTCTAAAATTTTCACTGCTTGGCAGGGCTTATCCATTTATGCAAGGCTACAAACTAGTAAGGAGTGCCATCTGGTACCCACTATTCATCTCTTCAAACCAGAAAACTATGAATTTGACACCAATATTTTTCGTATTCTATTACTTTTTTACTTGTAATCCCTTTCCCTCTCTGAAGTGGTTTCCGTGTCTTAACCCCCAAATATGGTTGTTGAGATGGTAATTTATACGTATAGTAAATTCGTTTGAAATTCCTCCAAGAGTCAATGTTGCACTGTACGTTGTTTTCTGAGTCAAACTTTCTAAATATATTACAGTATATAACAGTGTACAGTGTAACTTTCTAAATATATATATTACAGTAAGAACTGGATTTTGTTTTAACGCCTGACTGTCGTCGTTGTGCAAACATTCATGATATGCCGTAGGGAAATGAGTTACATTAAGGTTGTAAGATTGAAACATCGCAAGTTAAAGAAACGCATGTAATAACAAATATATTTGAAAATAATTTCGAATTAAACTAACTGTCACTACATTACTTCAAAATTGAACTTGTGGAATGCACAGTATGAGCGTAGCTCAAAGAAAATAATCAATAAGAATGGTCTTTATTCGAAGCTCGGACCATACACGTAGGAGTAACTTACATTAACCATTCACCTAACAGACAGTGACGCACAGGGATTGGCACTACTTTATCAGATGGTTCTATCAAATGTAACCTAATTAACACAATAGTAACAAATTTTAGTGCCCTAAAAAGTGTTCTGAACAAGGAGAAGTTCATTATGCACATTGTAACTAAGTTACAAGAGGTTTATATCCGATCAGAACGGCGCATCCATCAAGTCAACTTTTGGAATATCCCATTAAGTTAGCTTTCAATGTATCTAAAGGAAACGTATGCGAATGAGTACAGAGTTCTCCGTAGCAGAATGGACAAAGATATGGTTTGATAACTACAAGGTCCGTAGTTCGAAGCTCATCTCGGAAGCTGCAAATTTTTTAAATTCTTAATTCCTCAGTTCTCAGGATCTTTCTCTCCACTCGTAGTCATCTGATGCTCTAAAAAGTGTTCTCCATCTTAATTCGACAACTGCCTCATGTGATCCTCGCAGTTCGAAACCTTCCCTTCTTCTGTTTCACAAAATCACATTTTTCGTTCATAATACGAATGCTGTCCGATCATTTTCCCCAGTTCTAAATCTGTGTATATAAATCTTTCCTCTCTGTCTCCATATTTCAATCTCTCTCTCTCTCTCTTTCTCTCTCTCTCTCTCTGTCTCTCTTAATGTACCCCAGGAACTCATATGGCTTGAGATCAAACATTCGACTCTTGAAACCAAATGTAAGCTCTCTAGTAGTGTGCTATCGTAACTCTATAGGTTTGTTGCTAAAAGCAGTGTCATTTTAGATTTTATTCTGGGGAGGGGGTAGTCTCTGCCGACAAAAATTTTTCACTTTTTTATTAGTGTATTAGTATACATTTGATCAAACAATATGCATTTATGAAGCTCAAGAGATTGGAAATTACACCCTCCTGTCCGGCCCAAATGACGCTCTTGGAACATTTGCTTGCAATTACTGAAAAGAAATTAAATGAATCATTGAATAACACTCATATCTGTCAATAGATATTCTCGAGCTCTGTACGTGCATTACAGACTTTTGGAAGCACAAAACTTACTGCTGGTATTGGCAATTTCCATAGATTTGTTAGGGAGCATCTTACTAGCTTGCAGTCTTTAAAGAAGGGAAAGAATGAAACTAAACGTGTTAACGAAGCTATGGGAAGAATGTACGACTTTTCTTTAAAAAAATTAGGCTCTTAAAAATATTTCAGAAGATACGAATGAAAAAGATGGTTTTAGAGCTATAACATTGTAAACTCGATTCCTGTTTTTTTTTCTTTTGTCGGAATGGAAAGAGTGTACTACGTCACACACATTGCTTTAGACAAGGAGAGGTGGACGAGGGAAGGAATTGGAGTTGGATCATACTAGAAGCAACTAATCGATTGAGACATGTATTTCTGGATGCATAAGAAAACGGGGCAAGAGATTGTTATTACTTTGGACTTAGAATTTTTGTAATAATTTCTATGCCGCGAACTGTACAATGAAAGTCAAAGTAAACACCACTGAGCATGATTTTGTAATCTCAGGAAGCAATGGAAAGTAGTATACCAGATAAAAACTTGCAGAGAGAGGGTAGAAATAAAAACAAATGTAACTAGTCGTGTAATGTAATGAAATAACAGGCAGAATATACAACAACGTACTGTATTTGTAACGTAGTATCTAACACAGAGTAGCACTACAAACTACTATGTTGTATGTGCTAAAAATAAACGTACCTACAGAAGATGTTCGAAGTGCTGTCCTCCCACATCTATGCAAGGTGCTAAACGTGAGTTTCAAATGCATTCCATCACTTCCGTTGTTGTGGAACTTGTCACACTTATCTTCAATGTGGTTTTGTAAATCGTCAAATTCCTTTCCCTAAGTGTGAAGTTCCTTTTGCCCCACATTCGAAGCGGTCTAGCTCCGCCCCTCCACTTCCGGACTATATGTCACATAAAAGTTTTATTGTTTTGGTGCCATGAATCTGTGGTTCCATTTTTTATCATTACTTTTGGGACATCCTGTATATATAAATTACAAGCTCTTCAATTATTTAAGCATAATAAATAAATTAAGACACTTCATACCCGTAAGAGTCCCGTTTTAAATTGATGTACATACAGAGCAGATAGCACCCTATTGCATGCAGAACGGCGTCTTCGGTGGGAAAACTTTGTGATCATAGTGATTCCTCCAGTTGCGGAAAGAGATCAGAGTTCTAGGTGCACAGGAGAGAATGGGGTATGTTCAAGATCTTCTTTCCGTCAAGTAATTTGGCCACAGAACAATATTGAACACCTGCGTGCAGTTAGCCCCCCCTCATGTTAATTTTAAAATTATTTTTATGTCAATCGTTTGATCATCGTTTGATCAGGTATGATCAACAATTTTTAACGTTTGATCAACTATAGTAACAGAGATATAAGCGATAATTAGTAGGGGGGGCTAACTACACGCTAGCCCCCCCTTCACGTCAGATTCGAAATTTTTTGATGTCAATCGTTTGATCATCGTTTGATCAGGTTTGATCAACAATTTTCAACGTTTGATCAACTTTAGTAACAGAGATATAAGGGTTCCAAAATGGGGGCCAGCCCCCCCTTCACCTCCGATTCGACTTTTTCTTATGTCAATCGTTTGATCATCGTTTGATCAGGTATGATCAACAATTTTTAACGTTTGATCAACTTTAGTAACAGAGATATAAGCGATAATTAGTAGGGGGGGCTAACTACACGCTAGCCCCCCCTTCACGTCAGATTCGAAATTTTTTGATGTCAATCGTTTGATCATCGTTTGATCAGGTTTGATCAACAATTTTCAACGTATGATCAACTTTAGTAACAGAGATATAAGGGTTCCAAAATGGGGGGCCAGCCCCCCCTTCACCTCCGATTCGACTTTTTCTTATGTCAATCGTTTGATCATCGTTTGATCAGGTATGATCAACAATTTTTAACGTTTGATCAACTTTAGTAACAGAGATATAAGCGATAATTAGTAGGGGGGCTAACTACACGCTAGCCCCCCCTTCACGTCAGATTCGAAATTTTTTGATGTCAATCGTTTGATCATCGTTTGATCAGGTTTGATCAACAATTTTCAACGTTTGATCAACTTTAGTAACAGAGATATAAGGGTTCCAAAATGGGGGGCCAGCCCCCCCTTCACCTCCGATTCGACTTTTTCTTATGTCAATCGTTTGATCATCGTTTGATCAGGTATGATCAACAATTTTTAACGTTTGATCAACTTTAGTAACAGAGATATAAGCGATAATTAGTAGGGGGGGCTAACTACACGCTAGCCCCCCCTTCACGTCAGATTCGAAATTTTTTGATGTCAATCGTTTGATCATCGTTTGATCAGGTTTGATCAACAATTTTCAACGTTTGATCAACTTTAGTAACAGAGATATAAGGGTTCCAAAATGGGGGGCCAGCCCCCCCTTCACCTCCGATTCGACTTTTTCTTATGTCAATCGTTTGATCATCGTTTGATCAGGTATGATCAACAATTTTTAACGTTTGATCAACTTTAGTAACAAAGATATAAGCGATAATTAGTAGGGGGGGCTAACTACACGCTAGCCCCCCCTTCACGTCAGATTCGAAATTTTTTGATGTCAATCGTTTGATCATCGTTTGATCAGGTTTGATCAACAATTTTCAACGTTTGATCAACTTTAGTAACAGAGATATAAGGGTTCCAAAATGGGGGGCCAGCCCCCCCTTCACCTCCGATTCGACTTTTTCTTATGTCAATCGTTTGATCATCGTTTGATCAGTTATGATCAACAATTTTTAACGTTTGATCAGCTTTACTAACAGAGATATAAGCGATAATTAGTAGGGGGGGCTAACTACACGCTAGCCCCCCCTTCACGTCAGATTCGAAATTTTTTGATGTCAATCGTTTGATCATCGTTTGATCAGGTTTGATCAACAATTTTCAACGTTTGATCAACTTTAGTAACAGAGATATAAGGGTTCCAAAATGGGGGGCCAGCCCCCCCATTACCTCCGATTCGACTTTTTCTTATGTCAATCGTTTGATCATCGTTTGATCAGGTATGATCAACAATTTTTAACGTTTGATCAACTTTAGTAACAGAGATATAAGCGATAATTAGTAGGGGGGGCTAACTACACGCTAGCCCCCCCTTCACGTCAGATTCGAAATTTTTTGATGTCAATCGTTTGATCATCGTTTGATCAGGTTTGATCAACAATTTTCAACGTTTGATCAACTTTAGTAACAGAGATATAAGGGTTCCAAAATGGGGGGCCAGCCCCCCCTTCACCTCCGATTCGACTTTTTCTTATGTCAATCGTTTGATCATCGTTTGATCAGTTATGATCAACAATTTTTAACGTTTGATCAGCTTTACTAACAGAGATATAAGCGATAATTAGTAGGGGGGCTAACTACACGCTAGCCCCCCCTTCACGTCAGATTCGAAATTTTTTGATGTCAATCGTTTGATCATCGTTTGATCAGGTTTGATCAACAATTTTCAACGTTTGATCAACTTTAGTAACAGAGATATAAGGGTCCCAAAATGGGGGGCCATCCCCCCTTTACCTCCGATTCGACTTTTTCTTATGTCAATCGTTTGACCATCGTTTGATCAGGTATGATCAACAACTTTTAACGTTTGATCAGCTTTACTAACATAAATATAAGCGATAATTAGTAGGGGGGCTAACTACACGCTAGCCCCCCCTTCACGTCAGATTCGAAATTTTTTGATGTCAATCGTTTGATCATCGTTTGATCAGGTTTGATCAACAATTTTCAACGTTTGATCAACTTTAGTAACAGAGATATAAGGGTTCCAAAATGGGGGGCCAGCCCCCCCTTCACCTCCGATTCGACTTTTTCTTATGTCAATCGCTTGATCATCGTTTGATCAGGTATGATCAACAATTTTTAACGTTTGATCGGCTTTACTAACATAAATATAAGCGATAATTAGTAGGGGGGCTAACTACACGCTAGCCCCCCCTTCACGTCAGATTCGAAATTTTTTGATGTCAATCGTTTGATCATCGTTTGATCAGGTTTGATCAACAATTTTCAACGTTTGATCAACTTTAGTAACAGAGATATAAGGGTTCCAAAATGGGGGGCCAGCCCCCCCTTCACCTCCGATTCGACTTTTTCTTATGTCAATCGTTTGATCATCGTTTGATCAGGTATGATCAACAATTTTTAACGTTTGATCAGCTTTATTAACTTAAATATAAGCGATATTTAGAATGGGGCTAAGTACATGCTAGCCCCCCCTTCACGCCAGATTCGATTTTTTTATGTCAATTGTTTGATCAGGTTTGATGAACAATTTTCAACGTTTTATCAACTTTAATAACAGAGATATAAGGGTTCCAAAATGGGGGTCAGCCCCCCTTCACCTCCGATTTGACTTTTTCTTATGTCAATGTATATCCAAAGTACCTTAACGTGGAATATTGTGATTCATCGTATTAACCACTTCGAATAAGCGGAAATAAAGTAACCAGGAATTGAAAATTTGTCTTCTTTTTTTGAAAAGCACTTTAATTTCCAGAGCCAAAAAAGTTTTCACCTTTACTTTTTACATCCATGTGTTGGGGAAAGTATGTCACAACACCTTAGTAAAAATTTACATTTTGCACCTAATTGAAAATTTACGTTTTGTACAGATGGATGTAAAAAATTTAGGAGAGAAACATAAGCTCTGAGAAAACTGAACACATATCTCACCGTTAAAAAAAAAAAAAAAAAAAAAAAAACTAGGCACTGATTTGAACGAAATCGTGGACTCTCATATTGGGCGCCGTGGTGACTCCCTAATTATCATAGGGTAATGATTAAAAGCTTATGGAAAGCTTATAAAACACTGATTCTGACGAGGTAATACTTGTGCAATTCCCGCCCTATTCGTAGAATAAGAAACAAATTCCTAAAAGTAAATAAAAAATGTATATTATTTGGAGGTCCTGGCAACACTTACAGCAACTCTTCGCTGACAAAATGAAGCTAATGTGTAGGCAATACACTTGTGACAATAATACAGAAAATTGTAGCCATTGCTGCAATACAAAGTGAGATAAGAATTCAGGACACAATTCCTTCGTTTCATGTTGGAATTATTCTCAAAAAGAAATGTGCGCAGAATAGCAATTCATTGAATTTCAAATAAAAATCAAGTGAAATCTTTGTTTTACGTTCCACAGTTATGCCTGCTAGGCTAAAGGAGACGGTGATGAGAATTGAATGAAATTGGTGGAATGAAGAAAGTGGAAGAAAACGGAAGAACCCGAGGAAACCCACGCACACGATGTTTGCATACCACAAAGCTCACTGGCGCGAGCTGGGATCGAACTATTGAATTTGACTTTCGCCCCGCCTCCATCAAATATAGTACTACGTTATATCTTATATGCACACAATTTTTTTTATTATTATTATTGTCAATACAGAAATAAGAATTATACTTCTAGACCAATTCAGTGAAAAGATATCTTGTCTCATATGGAAAGATCCAGAAAATAAATGTAATTTAAGTCAAAAAGTGAGACTCAAAAAAATGCCCATATTTGCCCCTCCTCTACTCTTCCTATATAATAAGCAATAAGTATTTCTGCAGTGGAGTGGACTACTTCATTGCTTCATATACCAATTTTTATGACTGTTCCCCCAAAGGAGAATGGCCCCCAAAAAACATGCAAAAAAAGCACGAAATTTATCCTCCCCTTCCCTGCCGTGGTACCCCCACATTCATATCGGCGGCAAGCTTCATCCTTCAGGAACACGTTGATACCAAAATTATCTTTCTAGCTTAATTAGGGGCTGAGCTATTGAGGTTTAAAGACTTGACGCAGCGGTTGCATCCTTCGGCGTGTAAAAGTGAAGGGGAAAGAAGTGTTTTCTCTTATTTTTTCCTCAGCATTGAAAGCGATGTTGTCTGTTGTTCGTGGTTGCATCATGGAAAAATGGCTGAAATAACAAATTTTGGAATATACTTAATATCAACTTCGAGCTGGGTTTCAATCGCCACTTTGATTACAGAGCGTATCCTTAAGTAGTATCATGTTCAAAACTAATGCGGAAAATAGAGTATTTAATGAGCCCCTGAATTTAGAAAGACGAAAATCGTATATGAATTCCTCATTATAAATAAGCAGACGCATAACCCAGCATTTTCCAAGATTCTGGCTTTATGGGGAAGTGATATGAAATTTCTATATTGTTTTGCCACCTTAGCATAGGCATCTGTTGTTTGAGATCCTGTCACGGAAAATATCTTGCCCATTTGAAATGAATCTTGGAATATAATTAGTTCCTGCCTCAAGTTATTTATAATGTCATATTGATTAACAAGCGTATCGTAAATGAATAGGGTACTTTAAAATTTATGCCTACAATAGAACATCTCATTTGTTTTTATAATTACACTCTCTTTGAAATATGTAGACTATTCTAAGGGGAGACAAGATGTTGAAATACTTTTCACAAAATATTCTTCCCGTGCGAAGAACGGTTATTTTAGCTAGTTTAACAATACAAAGGTCTTGTTGCAGAATGTTATTTTGTTTAGCAAGATAACAACACTGTAATTGGGTACAATTGCCTGTTACGTACTTCTCAAATAAATTAATAAACAAGTACACCTATCATAGTTATTGAAGTTTATCTTATAGGAAAATAACATTCATTTATTATAAATACATAGTAAAATATTCACATATCTAGGCAACATCGAAAACGAAAAAGTATAGTCGACTTACCGTTAGAGTTTTAGAATAAATTTTTAATAATGTGACATATATTTATGATATATTATGAAACATAAAAATATTTTATGTAGTTATAACTCAAATTACAAGTTTAAAATATGAAAACATAAACAATATGTAAGATGCCAGTATACAATTATCAGAATTTGAAGTACAAACATTGCACTCACGAACACTACCTATGCTTCTTATATAATATATTTATGCTACCATCATTGCCAATTTGTAAAAACATACAAATACTGTAGGAAGTAAAACGGATAGAAACTTCGCACCAAAGTTACGCAGATGTTCATTACACTTTTAACTTCGGCTTTCACGTCCTTCATGTGTGGAAACACCACACGTTAGCACATTGCAATTGTATATGAAAGTATAGGGGTTTGAGTGTTTTTTTAATGGGTTTGTGCAGCACGAAATTATGTAAAATTGAAGTTTTCTTTTACGTTGAATCCCTACCTCAATAGTAGATATGGCGAAATGTACTTTCAATCTGACTCTAAGTAATAAACTCCATCCATTGTAATCTCGAACCTGATCATGGTATTAAGCTCTAATCCCTTGTTGCATACTTTTAATTAACTTCTGAAATATAGATTCCGTGATCAATGAATATGCCAACCAATTCATTAATACCGCCAAGTATGATTTACACATGAACATGCTATTTACTGCCGAACGTAAATCACGATTTCACCTTCGACTTTTGTTTTCAAGTGATCTACTTTCCTGACAGACGACGACAGATCATCATACAGTTCCCAAGTGTTGTTTCTTCTTCGACAGTAAGCAGTGTAGTGGCGCGGATTAACGTACGCAACAACACCCCCTAAAACAAAAGTGCTATTATCAATGTGTACTTCTGTGGGATATTCTGAAAGGAGATTTTTTTCACCTGGATGTCCAATACGTGGCTCAATTATAAGATGTGACTTTGAAGTAGTACTTACAGTGGTTCTTTTCCCGCAGTGACAAGGTCTGCTGAAAACCCTTGAAACATCTTCCATTGCTTTTTTCAACCCACCGATTCCCTGCTGCAGATAATGTAGATTAATATTCCAAAATACATAGTTCATTTCACAATTGTAGGTACAAGACTCCACACAGCAAGTAAATTTGGTTATCGCACTTGGGAAATCTTTCAATGTTTTTTCCACTGTCGACCCTATATAATCTTCCGCATCTACAACAATTATTTTTTCACTAAGATTCGAAGGTTGTTGTTTGTACAAGTTACTTACAATTCGTGCTCGCTTTCTGTAAGTCTCTGCTGCTAATCCATATTGTAGGAAAGTCTGCACATATTCGAGAAATACAGATTTGCTGGTTTTCACTATTTTCGCATAATTCTCATAATCAACGCACAGTGCAGCAATAATTTGCGTAAGGGAATCAATGGGGCACGTGTTTCTTAGCAAAAAATTAGCACCATCGAGCGATACTGGTTTACATAAGTTTCCGTTTGTTATAACTTTTAAATATTGATGCGACAAAGGATTATCGATATTTATTGTTACTTCTGGAAAGGGTTCCAAATATGATCTCCTTTTCTTTAAAGGAAATCTATACATTTGTGAATCAATTTCACCAGTTTTCAATAACTTTGCTTCCATATGTTTGTCTTTTATATCTGAAGAATTATCTGTGTAAGCTAATTCATCACATGTTTTTCTAATGGTTGTGTTAGTTTTTTCCCTATTATGTGCTAGAGTTTCTTTGTTTTTTTGTTTCCATGCTTCTTCCTTTTGTAGTTCTTTTATGCTTTCATCCTCTGAATCTTGCTCTTTAATGGAATTACTGTTAAGCAGCAGCGCACCAGCAAGCTTTTCGCTTCCACTTAAAGCTTCTAAATGTATTGCAACAAACTTATCGACCCTTACAAGTCCCTTTGTGTGCTCTAAAATGGCACTTTTTACGAGACCGAAATTAGTTTCTACTGGAGCTGATGAAGCAATTGGTACACACGATAGAAATATGGGCCTCATAACACCTGTCCAAATTGGAAAATACCTCATTAGTTTCCTTATATTCCCTGCTAAATCTGGGCAATAATAAGGGTTCAGGTCACTTCCTTGTTCTTGTGAATTACTAACAGATTCTTGAAAAGCATCGGAAATCCATTTTTCTAAATTGACGTCTACATTATCATTCTTTGGATTGTCTTTATCAACTGTAACATTTAAACTTTCATGTGTCACGTTGTCCAAATCGAACTTGAAATCCTTTTTGGCTATTGCTTCAGCCAAATATGCCTTAGCATATTCACTTTGGGTTAATTTAACATCATTGTGTTCCAAATTTCCTATTGTTTCCGAAAGAGCAAGTGTTGAAACACTTACAAATATGTTTCTTATCTCTTCCATAGAAGTACACACTACCATAGCTCCAATACAATGAATGTAGAACTTTTTAACCATCTTTCCTTTCTTTGGAAAACACTTCCAATGACAAACAAAATTAATAACATGTGCGACATCCAATCTGATATAACATTTTGGTTTCTCAATGCATTCTTTATTTAGTAATTTGAAACACGAGGATATATAAGTTTTTAAACAACAATCATTGAATGCTCTTGACAAACCGCCTAAGATTGCTAATGAAAAGTCACATACGCATTCTTTGGGTAAAACTTGAGCGTCTTTTATCCACAAATTTAGCCAAAACAAGATGGTACATGTGTCTTGCTTTGCACTTAGCATCTGGGCTACACTAATATTTGTATTTTTAAAGCTAATTACAATTTGATATAAGAAAATATGTGGAGAAAGAAGGTTTCTATCGACATTATTTTTAATTTTCATTACTAAACTTCCTGTTGCATCAACCATTACTGTACAGTATTTACTTTCTTTGCAGTACATTTTATACAGTAGTATTTGTTCTTTGCTCCAGTAGTGGACAAAAAATGGATCCATACAAATATGGTGAATTTTGTCTAAATATTTAGAAGTATACTTCATTTTCATTAAGGATAATATTGGATCTCTTTCCCCGTGAACTCCAAACACCCTGTCTTTCGCTTCTTTTCTTACTTTTCTTAGGGTTCCCAATGTTGGTAAGTTCGGAGGTTCTCGATCTCCAAATTCCATTACACTATCTGCTTGTTCTCTTTTCCAATTCCATGCTCTTTGTTTTAACATATCCTCACCAACTCTGGCTCGCGCCATGCCTTTAAGATGCGTTTTTCTGGAATGCTTTGTATTGTCTTTACTAGGTGCGTATACATTGATTATTAGCGGGCTACCTGCTTCAGGCTCATCGCATGCAACTAAACGAATGTTTGCTTTACAATCGATGCAATACCCATCTGCTGTTATAAATACACTACTAGTGTTTACACGAACTTTGTTTCTTTTAAAATGAATAACACAGGGATGTTTATGTTGTTTATAAAAATGCTCTAATACAATTGAAGTCCAAGTACCACACTTAAGTACTTTTCTCTTTTTAATAGAGCTTCCTTCTTTATATGTAACATATTCTGGTTGCATTTGTATAAAATCCTCATAAGGAATTGATACTGGCCAACACTCCTCTTTCATATGTTCTTCTTCACTTGCACTATCTTCAGATATCTCGGAAAATTCGAAAATACCAGAAAGTTCTGGTTCGTCTTTAAAATTTTCTTCCCTAACTTGCACATTAAACTCCTTTAGTAAATAATCGAGGAGACCGTTTCTATTTTGATATATATAGTCATGGATTTGTTTAGGTTTCAGCGTAACTGAACCACTTTCAGTTGTTAGTAATGGATCTGAGCATACGCGTTTCCACACTGAATCTGAAGACGTTCGCAGAGTACTTCCACAGAAGATGTCTGGGTAGTGTTTTAAAACTTCCATCATAACCTCTCTCGATACTATTGGTTTTCTAGGCATCTGGAAAAAGTTCAAACAAATCAAGTCACTATTGTACATCGTAGACATTAGCGTAGCATATTTAAGAAAAGCGATTAACTAAAAAAAAACTTTGAAAATATTATAATTCGTTGAAGTGGAAACCATTCTAATTTTAAAATTAACGTTATACACAAGACTTACTACGTTATAATTGAATCAGTCATTTTGAAAAAGGCATAAATCTACTTTCTTTAACATTGTGTGTTTTGCATATACAAATTCGCAGAAGATATATGTACATTACAGTATGAAAGGAACTCATTTGCTCTGTCTGTCCAGAGAGGGAAATAAAGCGTGAATAGAGCAATCACTTGAGAAAGGGCTCAACTTCTGAAGTTGATTCAATTCAAAACCGGATGCTTACATCGTTTGTTTTCTGAATTTAGAATAGAGAAACCGACTTTGGATTAATCAAAAAAAAAAAAAAAAAAAGTACTTTGCAAGGAAAACCAAATTTATTTTTGGAGTCCTTAAAAAATAAATTTCTTATCAATGTGGTAAAGAATGTTCCTATTATTGTTTTAAGGAACGTATTCCGATAGGGTGGGGGAATTCGAAATATAAGTCAAAATTAGAGTATATATGAGCTTTTATAATTACACTTTCATTGACATTCATTTCGGTAGGGCAGGAGGGTGTAATTCCCCCTTCCGTTGAGTGTGATAAACACATATTGTTTGATCAAATGTATAGTAAAATACCTATATAAAAGTCAAACTCTAATGAGACTGGGAATATCCTCCCCCTGAACAAAATCTAAAATGACGCTACTTTTAGCAACAAAGCAATAGAGTTATGATAGCATAGCACATTGCTAGAGCGCTTGCACTTGGTTTCAAGAATCGATTGTTTGATTCCAAGCCATCTGCGTTCATAGTGGACAACATTGAGAGAGTGAAATTCAAATATAGAGACAGGGGGAGAAGATTTACATGCGCAAGATTAGAATTGGAGAAAAATGATCGGACAACATCCATGTTATGACGAAATTTATGATTTTCTCAAACAGAAGAAGGAAAGTATCCGAACTACAAGGATCACATCAGGCAGTTGTCGAATTAAGGTGGAGAACTCTTTTTAGAGCATCAGATGATTACGAAGGGAGAGAAAGATCTTAAGATTTGCAGAATTAAGAATTTTAAGAATCTTCAGCTTCCGAGACGAGTTTCGAACCACGAATCTCTTCGCTCTCGAACCAGTAATCTATCCATTTCACTACGTAGAAATCTACGCAGGCATTTATATACTTTCCCGTAGCTACATGACTTCCCCTGGCTCACGAACACTTTTTAAGTAAAACTTCGTTACTACTGTGTTAATTGGGTTATATTTGATAGAACCCTCTGGTAAAGTAGTACTAAATACATAGACATAAATCACCTTTTGCGAAACTCTAGTGGAAAATGAAACAAATCGTAAAACATTTCTAACGATATATAAATATATTACAGTAACAATGGAATATTGTATTACCGCCAGACTGTCGTCATTATGCAAACCTTTATCATGATATGACGTAGGGAAATGAGTTAAATTAAGGTTGTAAGATTTAATATCAAAGTTTTAATCAGTAGTTAAAGAAAAGCATGTAAAAACAAATATCATATTTGAAAATAATTTCAGCTTAAGTTATCTTCGATTACAGTTAATTAAAAATTTAACTTCTGGGATGCACAGTACGAGCGTAGTTAAAAGAAAAAACAATAAAAACGGTCGGGATTCGAACCAAGGACTATTCAAGTAGAAGTCTGTTACAGTAACCATTTTTTTTTTAAAGTCAACTGACTCACCGAACGTGTTCCAGTAACTTACTTAAACTACTTATATCTAATTTTACTTGTTTAACTTATTTTTAACTTGCTTTCTCCAATTACCTAGAGCGACAGGGACACGAACACAGAAATATCGAGGACAGTTAAAATCACAAAGGCTCTCCCACCGGGAATCAAACCCGGGACCCCGTACACCAAAGGCGCACGTGCTAGCCACTAGACCAGCGGGGAGGGCTAATGCACCTAACACGCAATGATGAAAAAGCTCTATTTTTAGTTAAGTTTTATATGTTCGCATCCAAGTGGCACACACATGTGTATTTCCATTGCTTTTTAACTTGCTCTTTTCAAACGTCTAACACAGCGTTTCCCAACCGGTGTGCCGCGGCACACTGGTGTGCCGTGAATGGGCCGCTGGTGTGCCGCGAGGAATCGAAAGAAAATTATGAATTTTATAGCAATCAAAACGTAGAGAAAAATGTATATTTGTATTTCACATTAATATGAAACTCTACTATGAATCTACAATTTTAAGTTTCATACCAGGTTACTTTTCTGAATACATTTCTAATGTTGAAAAAAATATGTGTTATCATTCTTATGACCATTAATACTTCTTTATTGTTGCAGACTATCTCGTAACTTGAAAATAAAATATCATTCAATCCTTGCGACAAATTACCTACATTTGTGTTTTAAAAGTAAAAGAGATTTGTTTGTTCGTTCGTTATTTAGTGATCTTCCTTCTTAATGAAAGGTTGGATAGCTTACGAAAAAGAAAGCGTATTTTTAAAAACCTGAGTTCAACATTTCATTGCAATTGTTTTCTATTTTTAAATTAGAATGAAAAATAAACATCATGATTTACCACGGGGGAAACCGAGCGATAGAGCTTTCTTCTCTGTGAGAAGGAGATCAATAATCACAGAAAAAATACCACTGTGTTTTATATTTACAAATAATATCTATAAGTGTGCCGCGAGAATTCAAGTAATACCCGTAGTGTGCCGCAAGTTGAAAAGGGTTGGGAAACGCTTGTCTAACATGTTTACGATGATTTGTTTCATTTTCCACTAGAGCTTCGCGAAAGGTGATTTATGTCTAAATATTTAGCACTACTTTATCAGAAGGTTCTATCAAATATAACTCAATTAACACAGCAGTAACAAAGTTTTACTGCCTTAAAAAATTTTTGCTGAACAAGAGGAAGTTCATGCAGCTAATGGAAAAGTATATGAGTACCTGCGTAGAGTTCTTCGTGGTGGAATGGATAGAATCATGGTTTCATAATTAATAGGTTCGTGGTTCGAAACTTGTCTCCGGAGAAGAATATTTTTTAAATTCTTAATTCCGCAGATCTTAAGATCTTTTTCTCCCTTCGTAATCATCTGATGCTCCAAAAGGAGTTCTCGACCTTAATTCAACTGTCTGATCTAATCCTTGCAGTTCGGGAACTTTCTTTCTTCTGTTTCACAGAATTACAAATTTCATTATAATATGGATGTTGTGCAATCATTTTTCTCCAATTCTAACCTTGCGTATGTAAATTATCCTCCTCTGTCTCTATATTTGAATATATCTTTCTGAATGTCGTCCACTATGAACGCACATGACCTGGGATCAAACCTTCTACTCTTGAAAGCAAATTAAACACTGTCGGCCCTGACGGTAACATATGAGTACATCATATTTTAAGATTAATATAATTACTCTGGAGAATTCAAAATGGCTGGAACCAGGTAAACAGTAAAAAGTGATTTACACAAGTTCAAAGAATACTGACATGAAAACCCGCCCATTTTTGAATCCTCCAGAGTAATTATATTAATCTTGAAATATGATGTGCACATATATTACCGTCAGGGCCGAAAGGATTAGCGCTCTAGCAACGTGCTATCATAACTCTACAGTTTGTTGCTAAAAGCAGCGTCATTTTAGATTTTGTTCGGGAAGGGGGGTTCTCCGCCGACATAAGAATTTTACTTTTTATATCAGTATTTTACTATACATTTCATTAAACAATATGTGTTTATCACACTCAAGGGAGGGGGAATTACGCCCTCTTGTCCTGCCCAAATGACTCTCCTGGAACATTTGCTTGCAATTAAAATGAAATTAATTATTCAATAACTCTCATTTTTCTGTCAGTAGTTTTTAGAGCTCTGCTCCCGCATTACAGACTTTTGGAAGCACAAAACCTATTGCTGCGATTGATAATTTCCATAGGTTTCACAAGGAGCATTTTCCTAGCTTGTTCTGATATATAATCTTTGAAGAAGAGAAAGAATGCAAATAAAGATGTTTATAAAGCTATGGGAATATTTTGTGACATCTTGAAATCCAGGTTCTACAAAGCATTTCAGAACAAACGAATGAAAGAGATGGTTTTAGAGCTATAAAGCTTATAAACATGGTTCCTGTTTTTTTCGTCTGAATGGGAAGAGTATATTACATCACACAGACTGCTTTAGACAAGGAGAGAAGTAGGAGTAGGAGGAGTTGAACTGAATACCAGGATCAAACAGTCGATCGAGACGTATTTCTAAATGCATAAGCACATGCCGCAAGAGTTTCTTAGCAATTTGGACTTAAACTTCTTGTGACAGTTTCAAATCCGCGAAATATACAATATCCTCACGAAGCATTTTATGAGCTTCCTTTTCAACTCTTTATTCAAGGATCCACAAAATAGACTTTTCTTCCTCCTAAATGCTTCTTTCGCCATTCCTATCCTTCTGTTTTTACACGTTCGCACTTCATATTCTCACTAATAATCCTCAAGTGTCGGAAAGTAGTCACCTGTTCTATTTTCTCCATTCCTATTTCTATATTTGACACTGAACGCTTTGTTTCATGGCTTTTGTCTTTCTAAAAGTTGTTTTCATCCCATATTCTTTACAGACCTTCCTCAAATTCTCTATCATCGTATTGTTTAACTTTTTAGATCCCACAACGAACATTATATCATCTGCAAATCATATATCCCTAATCATTATATCTCCTACGGAAATACTGTCTTCTTTATGTAGGTTCTTTCTCATTACTTTCTCTGTATAAATAGTTATAGCGTGAGACAAATCCCTATCGAACTCCTCTTCCTATTGCACTCTTGTAATTTCTTCCTCTATTCTATCACTTACTTGTTGGTTCATATAAGAGGATCTTATGAGTCTTCGATCTCTCCATTCCAATACTATCTTTTTTAGAACTCCCAACAATTCCCAGTATACGCGGTCAAAACCTTTACTAGATCAGTAGGACCTCTTTCCCTTTCTGTATAAACTCTTTCGCCGATTACCCTTAAGAAACCAATTGAATCTCTGGTGTCCTTTCTCCTCAACTTCTTCATTTTTCATCTATACAGTACAGCTTTCTGTTCAGTATTCGAAGCATAATTTTTGTTGCCTGAGATTAGTAGTTTCATGGTACTCATATTTCTCTCTGGATTCGATTTCTTACCCGACGGTATCATGATCATCTTCAGGAAATCTTTTGGCCACTCTCCTGTTCATTGTATTTCATTCCAGAGTCGGAACCTTTTTTTTTTTTTTTTTTTGCCCTTGCTCCCCAGTTATTCTTAATTCGGTTGGTATAATATATATCCTGGTTGCCTTGCTATTCCTAATATCTGATATACATTTTTCAAATTCATCCCGAACAATACTACCTCTATCATCCTTTATCATCCTCGCCTATTTTCTATTACAACAGCTAGACCATGCAATTTATCCCTGCTCTCATACAGGTTCTCAGGATCATCATATGACACGTATACCGTAGGATGATCATAGCACTGCGCGCCACTGTCTAAACCCACATGTATAGCTCGTAGCTACGGATGACTATAACTGGCTAACATAGCTAGAATCTTATTAAGAAAAGGGAGCGTTTGATACAAGTACACAAAGATTTCGCTGTCGACAATAATAATGACCACACGGCAAATTAAAAATGCACAAATTGTCAAACTTTCAAATTAATTCAACAATGGAAAATTTGTTATAAAAAAGTTGATTTATGATATTGTCGTAGATCAGGCATAGCAGTGCCCGTTTCTGACTTATTACTCACAAGTAACACTTTCCAAATGTAACACTCCGATTTTGATAAAATTTGGCAGGTAGATGCTAAACATAAAATAAACGAATACGTATTTTCCTTTTCTGCAGAAAAACGGTTTTAGGGGGGCAAAAGCCCCCACCCAAAACTTTGAAAAATTAACGATATTGTGCATAGATATTGCAGACATAAAATGAGGGAATACGTGTTTCGTATTTTCCTGGAAAAAACGGATAGCTGGGGCAAGGACCTTCCAAACCTTTGGTCACGAAATATCAAAAGTGCTAATAACAATATGCCAGAAATGCTTAAAGGAAGAATTGGAGCGAAACTTTGTGGAGTGACAATACGCAAAAAAAAAAAAATACGTTTTTTTATTTTCTGCTGAAAAATGATTTTAGGGGGCAAAAGCCCCATATTTTGAAATTGACTCCCGAAAGGAAAGAAGAACTGGAGCGAAGATAATGCAGACGTAAAATGAGTTCATACGGGTTTCATATTTTCCTTGAAAAAAGCGATTGGGTAGGACACGGACCTTCAAACCGTTGATTGCGAAATATCAAAAGTGCAAATAAGTATACATCAGAAGTTTCTAAAGAATATGGAGAATTGTAACGAAACTTCGTATAGGGACAATTTGCAAAACAATAAATGAAACATGTTTTAATTTGTGAGCAAAAAGAGTGTTGGGGCCTAGGCCTCCTCCGAAAAAAGTATATATTACCGTAATAGCGCAGGAAAGAGGATCGAAGCAAATGAAATTGTGTGTAGATATTGTATATGTAAAATAAGGCTTTTCGTGTTTCTCAAGTGTCCTTATCCGATTTGCTTCGAACTTGGCATATCAACAGTAAACAGGAAATAAATCGACACGTCTTTTTGTTGATGTGGAAAAACATTGTAAGGGTTAAAGGCGCCTCCTGAAATACTATAAAATACGCTATACTGTTTGTCCTATCTGCCAAATTTGATGGAATCGGATGGAGACACTTGTGAATCACGAAAAGCATTATTTTCGGAAAATATGAAACACGTATTCCCTCATCTTACCTCTACAATATTTGTGCACAATTTCATTCACTTCGGTCCACTTCTTCTTGCCTTTCGGACGACAATTTTCAAAATTTTGGGTGGGGCTTTTGCACCTAAAACCGTTTTTTTCGCAGCAGAAAATAAAAAACCCGTGTTAGTTTTTTTTAACGTATTATCACTACAAAGTTTCGTTGCAATTCTTTATGTCCTTTAGGCACTTCTGACATACTGTTAATAGAACTTTTGATAGTTCATGATAAAAGGTTTGGATAGGTCCGTGCTCCACACAACGGTTTTCTCCATTAACATATGAAACCCGTGTTCCCTCATTTTACGTCTACAATATCTATGCACAATTTTATTCACTTCGGTCCATTTCTTCTTGCCATTAAAGCGTGAAATTTCAAAATTTTTGGTGGGGGCTTTTGCTCCCTAAAACCGTTTTTCCGTAGAAAATAAAAAAAATATATCCGTTTGTTTTTTGCGTGTTGCCCCTACACAAACTTTCGTTGCAATTCTTCATGTCCTTTACACACATCTGACATACTGTTATTAGCACTTCTGATATTTCGTGACCAAAGGTTTGGAGGGGTCCGTGCCCCACCTAACCGTTCTTTCCAGGAAAATACGAAACCCGTATTCCCTCATTTTACGTCTATAATACCTGTGCAGAATTTCGTTCACTTTGGTCCACTTTTTTTTTCTTTCGGGCGTTAACTTTCAATATTTTGGGTGCAGGCTTTTGCCCCTCTAAAACCGTTTTCCCGCAGAAAAGAAAAAAAAACACGTATTCGTTTATTCATGTGTAGTATCTACCTTCCAAATTTTATCAAAATCGGAGTGTTACACTTGGGAAGTGTTACTTGTCAGTGTAAAGTTAAGAGTTCCTTTCTGTTAGCCATATTTTGATTGTTCTAATGTTGTGATTACTCAGTTTAAGTCCCTACGAGGATGTCATATTGTGACATTCGTTATTCGCTAGTGCTAAATTATAATAGATTTAAGCTTCTAGTCCCCGAAAATAGCAATTCGCTGCATGAGTACCAAAGAACATGAAAAGCACTTCAAAGGTCTGAGTTATTGTCTCTGATTTGGAGGCATCTGAGTAGCTTACATTTTTATTTGTCAATTAATGCCCGAGAAAATTACAAGTCATTAATACAATTCGAGAGTTTAAATAAGTAGTCTGACACAGAGAGGTTTGAGTAATTTTCTCTCATACAGATTAAATACATGTATATACTAAAAATATATTATTAACAGAAATGGTTTAGTTCAACTATCAATAATTGGCAACATTGATATTTGGAGATAAGATGGGTTTTGCCCACATTGTGCAAAGAAGAGAAAACTTTTTCTCTTAGTTTCTGGGAGGCAAAGTAATTTTGATTTCTCACGAGTTACTTTATCTAAAATGCAGGTGTTCAGTTTAGAAGAGCTTCTTGTTGGATTGGAAGAAATAAAATTCACTGCCTAAGGGTTTTACGTTTCTGTCTTTTATGTCAAAATAATACATCAGAAAATTAGTATTGATTAGAGTCGAATTGTACAGTCTGCGACCAAATACGTTCTGAAGCTGTCCCAAGCGGTTGCAGTTTACGAAAATGTGTCTGTAGCTCAGAAATGAATGAGTTGAGTTGATTTTGAGTTTAACGCCCCTTTCAGTAGCGGGGCTAAATGAGACGAGATCTACTAATTAACAGAATCCGAACCACATGAGTTCCCACCGGGAATCGAACCCGGGTCTCCCATGCCAAGTGGAAATGAAAATTATTAGTATTCAATTATCATCAGAGATACAGAAATGTACCAAATTATTATTCGAGTTAACAATGAGAAGTTAGTTAAAATTATTTAGAAAATTTGACGTGATAATCAGCCACAGTATAGCTAATGTAAGTGGATAAATAGAGACTGCAAACACGAAGGCATATAAAGTTTCAGTTTACGCACAGAAGAAGTGTTGGCATACCTGCTATTGACGCGATGGTTCAATTCCCGTTCATTCTATGTATGTGCTGATCTTACTTGCAGCTCAATTAGGACTTTAATACTAACATTAATTCAATCCATAAGGTTTTGTTTATACCGTTTATAATTTCCATGACACCCAGACACTCATAGACATAGTCCGTTTGTATTAAATTACTCCGGGCACATTTCAATTTCAAATTTCATGGAAATAGGTAATTTTAAAATGTTAATTAGTTGACAATTTCTTAAGTTTTTATAACTTGTTGGCTTTAGCGAATAACTATCTTCTTATTATATCACAATTTATATAGGGGTTACTTAAAATATCCTGCAGTATTATTAGAGTCATTTAATTTCTTCGAGGAATTCAAATATGAATAGCAATAAGTGATTCTACAGTAAACAAAAACTTTAAAACACAAATAACAACGTATAATATTGAATGTTAAAATATAATGTGCATAACGTCATTATTTATGCACCGTAAAGTAGAAAATAAGTTAAGTTCCGATAACCTATGCACTAAGAAAGTGATAGAAATCAAACCAAAACTAATCTAATCTAACGTAAACTAACCTAATGTATACATAATTATTGTCATTTTGAAACGCTGGTGGGATTGAACGGAATAAATGTCAGAAAATAACTACTGCATTACCCTGGAGCACAATATCTACACAACACTACTTACAAATCAACGGTACCTTTAATAACTTTCTGCACCTTATGAGCACTAACGTAGCACTAACAAATAAAAAAAAATGAATTTGCGCCACCTCAAAATTTAAATACGAGGGCGAATCAAAAAGTAAGTTACACTTCCAAGTTATGGCCATTTATGAAACCACCTACACATTAGCAAAACGACTATGACAACATACACTGTACGTTCACTTTTCCACATAGTCACCACGAGATTGTGAACATTTCTCGTAACGATCAACCAACTTTTCGATTCCGGATACACAGAAATTACCTCCAGTGCTATGTAACCACCTGGAGATAGCTGCTTTCACCTCCTCATCGTTTGGGAATCGTCGTCTACTTCCCGATCCTTTTTCAGTTTACCGAACACATGATAATCACATAGCGCAAAGTGCGGACTCTATGAAGGATGTTGCCATACCTCCCACTTGAATCGTTGCAGCAGTTCGGACGTTTGGTGGGCCGTGTAAGATATTGCGTTATCGTGCAACAAAATCACACCGGCGCTCAATTTTCCCCGCCGCATTTTGCGATATTCAGTGCAACATTTGACAACACGAAGCTGCGTTGATTGTCGTGCCTTGCGGCATAAATTCCACGTGCACCACACCTTCAATGTCAAAAGGACACTGTCGCCATGATCTTTCCTGCTGAAGGTTGGACTTTGTAATTCTTTCGTGGTGGTGATGTGTTGTGCACCCATTTCATCAATGTTCCCTTTGATTCAGGGGTGAAGTGGTGGACCCTCGTTTCGTCCCCTGTGATGATTCACCGTAGAAACTCGTTTGCCCTCCACAGAATACCGTTGCAAAAATGCCAGTGACGATTGGAAATGTTGTCCCTTGTGAACTTCGGTGAGCAGACGTGCGACCCATCTTTAACACTGTTTACGAAATCCAAGATGCTCGTGAGCAATGGATAACATACTGCCATACAAAATGTTCAGCAGCTTGGCAATTCCCTGTAGCGCTATGTGCCGATTTTCTCTAATGATCCCATCCACACGGTCAACATTTGCAACGGTACTGGACGTTGCGGGTCTACCTTCGCGATATTCGTCCGTGAGATCCGTGCGTCCGGCGTCAAATTGTTTACACCACTTTACAATACCTGGGCGAGATACTACACGCTCATCATATACAACAGTAATTCACAATGAATGTCCGTGCTATTGAGCCGTTTAGCCCATAGAAATCCGATCCTTGCACTCATCTCCAATTTGGAATGAACATCCAGTTGAGACGCCATTGAAGTTAAGCCTGCTCTGCACACACAACACGACTGGAGACCACATACACCTTCCTCTCGGACGTGTCAGCAGTTACTGTAGCTTACTGTAGCTTGCCTCGCATTGGCTACAGTAAGGACACACAACGTTCACTTGCGGCGAACTATAGCAGAGCCAGCAACAACGAAATGGTCTCTGACGTTTCATATCACATACGGAGTGATAATGCAGCCCTTACTTTAGTACTACTGTTACCCACCACGGTCACACTGTCTTACATCATTAATTAAATTGCCGCTATAGATGCACCGAAAAAAGCCTTGATACGTGAGTAGTGGCAACGTCACTGCGAGCTGTCAGAGATCTTCTCTTGCTGGTCCTGCTATAGTGTAACTTACTTTATGATTCGCCATCGTATATCCAAGCTAGTTTGACGTCAAGCTGACCCAGACCTAGGTACGCAAAGAATTCAATGACTTTCTTACCATTGAGCTCTAACATTCAAATTCGAGTTCCAAAAGGACTAACGAATGGCGCTATAGTAATTATCCGCTCACAATGTGTACAGGACAACTTGACATTCATCTCGTATGTACAATATCCGTCTTACAGAAATGATACTTTGACAATTACCATTGCCACAATTACCATGCATTAACAATTAAGACCATTTTGAAGCGGTCTATGGGTTATGAGTCTAATGTCGAAAAAAAGACTTGCTAAAACCTCTCACGTCCTTTTGTATAAACCCATGCACAAATGTATTAACGATTGAGACTATTTTGACAGCAATCAGCGGGGGTGGGTTGCCGTTTAGATCGTCTCTAAATTAATTTTTGAATATCTTAAAATTATTTGTACAAAGAACGAAAACTTTGTGTGTGCACAAGTGAAGCATAAACAATTGGTGGAATTCGTGAGAGGCGGGTGGGGGGTGTCTAGACGAACCTGATATGGTTTACAGTTCGTTCATTCCCAAATCCTCTTTTTATTCCTGACAATTCTATGCAGGGTGTTCGGAAACCACTGACAAACACCGAATGGTGATTCCTCACACCAAAATAAGACAAAAAGTATAGACCAACGTGGATGCACAAACACTTTTAAAATTTTCAAAAATTGATGTTTGAAGAGTTCCAGCTTGAGAAAATAGGACCAAGATTATGTGGCTCGAGAAACTATGGAGGAACAAGAACAAGTTCTATGTAAATAATCATTTGTGTCAACTACCCTGCACCTACAGGACAGACTTCAGAAGATAAGGCAAGGTATGATAAGGGGCAAGGTAAGGAAAGGTATCACGTACTCAGTTTCGTGTTTGAAACTTCGTTGTTTGTATACCAAGCGGTTCGTAAACATGAATATTTAGATAGTTCTTGTACTTGTTCTTTCATAATCTCTCAAGCCTCTTGATGTTGGTCCAATATTTCTCGAGCAAGAGCTGTTCGATATCAATCAATTTTTTGAAATCTCCTTAGCTCATAACTCTGAAAGGAAGGATTTGTGCATCACGTGTAGTCTATACTTTCTGTCTTATTCTGGTGTGAGGCAATGATGCACCCACACAGGTGATTCATCGGGTCCGAACTCCCCCTTTAAAACTTTGTAACTCGACACACATTTGTACACTTCCGTATTAAAACGATAGGCTACTTGTTTAGCAGAGAAATGATTGAGGCTGAACAAAAAATTGATCGTACACTTCATCTGCACTCTTCCTTTTCTTATAAAAATAATCTATTTTTTCTGAAAATATACGTGGCAATGCTTAACAATTAGACCTACTTATAGTCCTATGAGCAGGGGCGTCATTTCAGACTTCGCTTGGGGGGGGGGCAAGAGCACTTCCGACAGAAGATTTTCACGTTTTGTAGTAGTATATTATTAGACAATCGATCAAAGTATATGTATTCTTCAAACTCTTGGGGGGGGCAATTATCCCCTCCTGCCCCCCCTAAATGACGCCCCTGCCTATCAGGTGTGAAATAACATCGGTTCAATACCACATAGACGTACTGTTTTGTAAATTAGATCCTCTAAACTTTAAACTCCTCACAACAATAAATTCTGGATGCGTGCCTGGTGTGAGGAGTGACCACCCGATGTTTGTCGGTGTTCTTTCCGAATACCATGTATAAATGATAATGGAATACATCTTACCTCTAAATCTTGAGAAGATGATCAACAAGAACTCCTATGTCGTACAGTACGTAACACTGTGGTTTCAGAAACTTGCCGTTGAAAATTTTCTTCTATGTTTAGCCCTGCATGTCACTTCCACGTCTCGCTATTGTTAACTTTCTATCTTTTAAGCACTGATATGTTTAAAAAGAAGTTAAGAGCTGCTTCTCTGTCGTTCGTTCTCTATGCATAAAATAGGAGCACAGTTCAACAATAGAGCCACAGTTATAGCATGCAATGTCAGTGGCTGCACTGGAAAAAGAATGGAAAAAACTTCACTCTACTCTTCAATTTGTAGGACAAACAGCAATGAACGAAAACGCCAGGTCACATTTGCACCAAGAAAGGTTGTTTCTGTTTTTTTGTTTTATTCCCACCCACCCTCATTTGGAATTATTGCATTCTGCAAGTGGAAAATTGTATTTATTATTATTACTTTAATGAAGATAAAAGAAAACCGGTTTTAGGTGTTTGTATTTCCTATACACTACTAATCTTTGTTTCATCCACCTGGGTCAAAGTGACTAGCCTAAGAAAGGGTGTGAGAAACCCCCCTGCTTGGGTGCCATGACAGTCAGAACAGCTTGCATGTTTTTTTATTATTATCTCTTCCTACAAGTAACCTTATCTTTTACCTTCGAAAAATATTATTAATATACGTATATGATAACAATTTCTTGCATGGGAACTTGCGGCTGCTTTGTACGTCACGGCGGCCACTAGTGTTCTTATCAAAGAAAATGCCGCCGGACGAACACTGTTACAAATAAATAACAACTAAATGTATTTTAGTTCTCTCCAAGCAATCTCAACAATGTTCTATATATAGGTAGAGCAGAAAGTAAAATTGACAGCAGTGGCGGCTCGTAAATTAAAGATTTGGTGGTTTGCACTTGCTACATTTAATATAGTGTATAAATTATAATACACTATATATATATATATATATATATATATATATATATATATATATATATATATATATATATATATATATATATATATATATATATATATATAATTCTGAGTCCTCCTTTGCCCGCACTCATAAGCTCCTCAAGTTATTTAGTTCTCCTAACACAAGACTGTCATCTGTCATGTAACACTTCAGTGAAAATATATTACATCATAAATTTGCTTAAATTGTCTATTTCCTATATTCAGTTGCTACTAAATAACTACCTAAAATCTACTCTAATTATGAAAACTCAAATATCTATTACTGTTTTACTCGTGCAATTCTGAGCGAAAGTACATTATTCGTAAATATTGACTATCATGTTCTCACAAGGAAGGGAATGAACCTGTCATCCGGACTTCCGAATCAAACCTAGTCCATTCAATAAACATAACAAAGATATGTTCATGCACAAAAAATTAGGTGCCATAGACAACGAAGTAAGTCTCTGGGACCCATTAACTCTGTTTGTATAAAAAAAAAAAAATCGTAGACTCGCAGTGAAATAATTATTGCATCAACACTGTTAATTGGAAAATCATGGTCTATAGTTCATTCTCTTCAGCATGAAACAAGCTTTCCAGATGTGCTATGTATTGGGGTTCATAACGTACTTGAACAGGGAAAATTGGGAGAATGTGGGGGGAAAATTCCCTCCAGAAATCTCTCCCAACAACTTTGATCCCCTTTGGGAATGGCCCCGGGTAAAAGCACTCAAGTCAAATGTATCTCGAAAAATACTATGGGGAATAAGAAATGACTGTACCAAGTTTTATATTGATAGACGGGATAGGTATGAGGAAAAAGCTTGTATACCAATACACGCATTCCCCTCATACCTATTCTGTCTATCAATGCAAAACTTGGTACAGTCATTTCTGTAAATATTAATATAGCCTAATTGCTTAAATTGCAGTTAGCTACACATTTTTGTGATTTTATAAGCAATATATTCAACATTTTGCGGCATATATAAGACGACTCTGATATAATTCCTGAATTACATGAGCATCTTAGCGTACAGTTGTAGTTGCAAGTCGGAAAATATGGTTGCAGCCAGAGGCACCCACGAAGGGGCCCACCGGATACTTAAAAAAATCTTATTTGTTTTTAAATGTTTGTGTTTTGTCTGTGCCAGGGCGCACTCATGGAAAGTCCATTCGATCTGGACCGCATGCAGTCTTAGTAACTTGACAGATATTTGTACACTTTCTTAATAAAACTATACTTCTTTAACATTGAAATTATTAATGTGGTTTAAAGATTTGAACTTACACTATATATGTATTCGTTTCTTTCTTATAAAAAGAATCTAGTTCTTTAATTTTTTCTGTGAATATAGACAAAGCAGGAGAAGTCGTGCGTTCCAGGGACACAATGTACCAGGGGAAATGGCATCTACAGCTCTCCTGAATTTCGTACCAATTTTGCCTTCCTATCACTGAATTCAGTTTTCTATACTTCATTTGGGTAAAATAAAGTAATTGCATATAGAGAGAAACAAGTGAACTGAGAGACAATATATGTTTTTCGTATATCAAAGTATTTCTTCTTTCTTGCTGACATTTGCAGAGGTTTTCTTGCTGGCACATAAGTGGAAGTAACAAATAAATGCTCCAGCATATTTAAGATATCTATGTATTGCTTCTACATTCTGATCACTAATTTATTATGTACTTCTTTCGTTAAATTTACTTTAATTTATAAATAGGACGATTCAAGTATCAAGAGACACGAATTTTAATGTACCAAGGAACAATTATGATGATAGCTATTTAATGTAGCCCGAATAAACTTATGAATTTGTATTTTTTTAGAAACCAATATGCCTAGAGAAATACTCATTCCATGGTATTTCAGCAAACAATGTGATAAAACCAATATTATTTGTTTTACATAGCATTATATTCCTTGTATTTAAAAAGTTACTGGCCAATACAAAAATTTGCATTCTATGGAGAATGTGGAAGCAAGCTATGGTTTCTGTTTTGTACTTATAATTGTTTAATTTAACAAACAAATTGGTTGGCAATAATCGATTATCATCAGATTTATGGTTGAACCTAGGTACAATAATTTAAGCCCCTTGGTACATGCACCCCCCGTACCAAGAGACGAGATGACTTGCTCGGTTAAAATTGCTCTTGCTCTTGTTATTGCTGCGAACCCATGTAACTTTTACAATATGAAGCTAAATTATCGGGTTGTCAGGAACATATTTTTTTCTTTAGCATAGGATAAACATACTTCTTTTAAACAGCACATTATGAAAGTGTTCCTGAGGTGTACAACTTCTGTTACTTGGAAACTTTTATCGTTTACTCGGGTGCAGAATAACGTCTTGTCTTTGTCTTGCAATATTGTACCCCTTCCAACTTTCGACACCCGACAAAAACATCTCTGGGTGCGCCCCTGGTTACAGTTTATACCTTAAGAATGTAAGCACGAACTTCAGTTCATACTTACTTTGAATGTTGCGAAAATCCGCAAAGGTTCCATAAAGATTACAAAACACTTTGTTCTTAATACTTCTACATTCGCTCTGTTAATGTAATAATCTATTGTATAGATATACAAATGCCCAAAAGTAGGTATACAGTCCCGTACTGATCAACTCATTATTTTTTATATCATATCTTATTGCTATCCATCAGGTAGACTTAGTTTCTTTATTATTTGTTCTTAATGTCGTATATCTAAAGCTCGGAACAGCCAAAGCAAATAAACTTAGAATGTCAATGCAGGGTGTAAACCTACTTTTGGGCCACCCTGTAGACGTAACAAAACAGAAAAACAAAGGGAACCAATGTCTTTAAAGACTCCTATTAGGGTTGGACAATAATAATAATAATAATAATAATAATAATAATAATAATAATAATAATAATAATAATAATAATAATAATAATAATAATAATAATAATAATAATAAGGAAAAGCAACAAATGATATTGAATAGAAACCTGTGAATGGGTAACAATCGCTTGAGTTTAGAAGTTCAAGAATTCGGCTTTTCTTCCCTTAACAATAAGACTGATTTATCATACATATGTAAATAAGAAAAAAATACTGCATCAATAAGTTGATTACTTGAAAAAATACAAAAATAATTTACATTAATGAAGCCAAATAAAAACACCGCATATAACTCAAGTTGAGATGTCGCTCTACGGCCCACTATCTCATTGGTCCAGGGATTTTATTACATCCAGGCACCAAACAATATTTTTAAAAAATCGATGGACAGAAGAGTATAAACACTATTAAATATGTCGAATGCAACATCACTAAAATTCTTATGCGTAAATTGAGGTAAATTAATAACATTATTTTCATCGAGTAGAAAAATTCTGGGGAGGGCCAGCTTTGCTTCTAGGGGACCAGCCCTCTCTGGCCCGCTCTAGTTCCGCCTATGTTCAGGGAAGAGTTTTTTATTTGTCCATCAAAAATTTCGATTTATTTAAATTTTTTACATAGGTAAATTGACATCAAAAAATTTCGAATCTGACGTGAAGCGGGGCTAGCGTGTAGTTAGCCCCCTACCAATTATCGCTTATATTTATGTTAGTTAAGCTGATCAAACGTTAAAAATTGTTGATCATACCTGATCAAACGATGATCAAACGATTGACATAAGAAAAAGTCGAATCGGAGGTGAAGGGGGGGGGGCTGGCCCCCCATTTTGGAACCCTTATATCTCTGTTACTAAAGTTGATCAAACGTTGAAAATTGTTGATCAAACCTGATCAAACGATGATCAAACGATTGACATCAAAAAATTTCGAATCTGACGTGAAGGAGGGGCTAGCGTGTAGTTAGCCCTCCTTACTAAATATCGCTTATATTTATGTTAGTAAAGCTGATCAAACGTTAAAAGTTGTTGATCATACCTGATCAAACGATGATCAAACGATTGGCATAAGAAAAAGTCGAATCGGAGGTGAAGGGGGGCTGGCCCCCCATTTTGGAACCCTTATATCTCTGTTACTAAAGTTGATCAAACGTTGAAAATTGTTGATCAAACCTGATCAAACGATGATCAAACGATTGACATCAAAAAATTTCGAATCTGACGTGAAGGGGGGGCTAGCGTGTAGTTAGCCCCCCCTACTAATTATCGCTTATATTTATGTTAGTAAAGCTGATCAAACATTAAAAGTTGTTGATCATACCTGATCAAACGATGATCAAACGATTGACATAAGAAAAAGTCGAATCGGAGGTGAAGGGGGGGCTGGCCCCCCATTTTGGAACCCTTATATCTCTGTTACTAAAGTTGATCAAACGTTGAAAATTGTTGATCAAACCTGATCAAACGATGATCAAACGATTGACATCAAAAAATTTTGAATCTGACGTGAAGGGGGGGCTAGCGTGTAGTTAGCCCCCCCTACTAATTATCGCTTATATCTCTGTTAGTAAAGCTGATCAAACGTTAAAAATTGTTGATCATACCTGATCAAACGATGATCAAACGATTGACATAAGAAAAAGTCGAATCGGAGGTGAAGGGGGGGCTGGCCCCCCATTTTGGAACCCTTATATCTTTGTTACTAAAGTTGATCAAACGTTGAAAATTGTTGATCAAACCTGATCAAACGATGATCAAACGATTGACATCAAAAAATTTCGAATCTGACGTGAAGGAGGGGCTAGCGTGTAGTTAGCCCCCCTTACTAAATATCGCTTATATTTATGTTAGTAAAGCTGATCAAACGTTAAAAGTTGTTGATCATACCTGATCAAACGATGATCAAACGATTGGCATAAGAAAAAGTCGAATCGGAGGTGAAGGGGGGGCTGGCCCCCCATTTTGGAACCCTTATATCTCTGTTACTAAAGTTGATCAAACGTTGAAAATTGTTGATCAAACCTGATCAAACGATGATCAAACGATTGACATCAAAAAATTTCGAATCTGACGTGAAGGGGGGGCTAGCGTGTAGTTAGCCCCCCTACTAATTATCGCTTATATTTATGTTAGTAAAGCTGATCAAACATTAAAAGTTGTTGATCATACCTGATCAAACGATGATCAAACGATTGACATAAGAAAAAGTCGAATCGGAGGTGAAGGGGGGGCTGGCCCCCCATTTTGGAACCCTTATATCTCTGTTACTAAAGTTGATCAAACGTTGAAAATTGTTGATCAAACCTGATCAAACGATGATCAAACGATTGACATCAAAAAATTTTGAATCTGACGTGAAGGGGGGGCTAGCGTGTAGTTAGCCCCCCCTACTAATTATCGCTTATATCTCTGTTAGTAAAGCTGATCAAACGTTAAAAATTGTTGATCATACCTGATCAAACGATGATCAAACGATTGACATAAGAAAAAGTCGAATCGGAGGTGAAGGGGGGGCTGGCCCCCCATTTTGGAACCCTTATATCTTTGTTACTAAAGTTGATCAAACGTTGAAAATTGTTGATCAAACCTGATCAAACGATGATCAAACGATTGACATCAAAAAATTTTGAATCTGACGTGAAGGGGGGGCTAGCGTGTAGTTAGCCCCCCCTACTAATTATCGCTTATATCTCTGTTAGTAAAGCTGATCAAACGTTAAAAATTGTTGATCATACCTGATCAAACGATGATCAAACGATTGACATAAGAAAAAGTCGAATCGGAGGTGAAGGGGGGGCTGGCCCCCCATTTTGGAACCCTTATATCTCTGTTACTAAAGTTGATCAAACGTTGAAAATTGTTGATCAAACCTGATCAAACGATGATCAAACGATTGACATCAAAAAATTTCGAATCTGACGTGAAGGGGGGGCTAGCGTGTAGTTAGCCCCCCCTACTAATTATCGCTTATATCTCTGTTACTAAAGTTGATCAAACGTTAAAAATTGTTGATCATACCTGATCAAACGATGATCAAACGATTGACATAAAAATAATTTTAAATTTAACATGAGGGGGGGCTAACTGCACGCAGGTTATTGAACGGGTGTTCTGATGCAGTGCACTGACTGGACTTTGTGGAACTGCCGCCGTTTCCTCCAGAAAGCAGAAGAAAACTTTTTAGAAACAGAAAATTACGTGTGGTGATCGCTGGCCAGAAGAGGATCGTGGTACGAAATAGGTTGAGAGAGCTTGAACTATTGTTTAGAGTCCTTTCAGCGTCATAGCTATATGGGACGTGGACTTACAGTTTAACGTGACAGCAAACCACATGAACTCTCATCGTGAATCGAACCCAATGACGCATACGCAAACCATATAACTATGAGTGAGATTTCAAAAATAATGTACTTCTGCGTCATTAGCAAAGAGTATATTGCTATCATATGCTCTAGAGATACATATTCTATATCTGAAAAATAAATGTCGATAATGACAGATTATCACTAATACATTTTAACACGTATATAGATTCAGTAGAAGTTACATGGAAATTCAATTGGAAAATTTATCTTTAAAAGACACTAATCTGTATTTCGTAGTACTTATATTCCTTTTGCGGACAAATACGTGAACAAGGTTTGCAGAAACAATCAGCTGTCGAGAGTAATCCTAAATCGTTTATCCGTGTTGGTCTGATTACCCGGGTGTAAACTACACTCAGCGCTCGTTCTGCCGTGATCAAGCCACATAAAAGGATTTCTCTACAACCGGTAATCGTGTAGTTACGCCTGGCTTCCAACGGCACAACCACTGCCACAAAGCACTAGGTTGTTATGGTCGAATAAATCATTAGAGAATACTTCGCTTCCTGGTACTATTCCATCCATTTCATTCTCTTTTTTTCTGCTTTTCGTCTGTTCAAACGTCATTTCTTCTATCTTAATGGGAGTTCCAGTCTTTTCCGTAATTTTGAAATATCTTTTTTCAATGAAAGAAAGAAGAAAATATTTGCGTAATCTAGGGAAATTGAAGTCACTTTTTACAGATATTGTGAAAGAAAGTGATAAATACTTGTCAGTGTTATTTCTACTGAGAATTCGGAACCGCGGTGGCTCAGTGGTAGAGCATTCACCGCGTGGGGTCTCTGTTTCGAGGTGTCCCTGGTTCGATCCCAGCTCGCGCCAAGTGGACTTTGTGGTGGGCAAACACCGTGAACGTTGTTTTCTCGGGGTTTTCGCGTTTCCTTCCAATGGTTCGATCCCAGTTTGAGCCAAAGGGACTTTGTGGTGGACAAACACTACGTGCGCGGGTAATCTCGGGGTTCTCCCGTTTCCTCCCACTTTATTCATTCCACCATTGCCTTCATTTCTCATCATCAGTATTTCCTTTATCCTAGCCGGCATATTTGAGGGACGTAAAACTGAAAGATTTCATTTTCTTCCTGATTATTATTGTGTACTAAGTATTATCGTTATTTTATATACATTTAGAAAGTATCCTTTTCCGAAACTCAATAAATAGAAACAAGAACACGATGTTCAATGAGATTGCTAAATACGACTTTTTTTTTAATGTCACACGTTATGCTCTGGTGCTAAGGGAGACGGTGATAATCAGATGGGTGAATGGTGAAATGAATAAAATGTGTGGACCCCGAGAAAATCCATGCACACAGTATTTGTACACTACGAAGTTTACTTGCCGGCAGAGCCGCAGCTAGAGATTACGGGGCCCGAGGCGAAATAGTATTCGGTGCTGCATACACTTACCTTACCAAATTTTTTCTTTTCTTTTTTCTTTTTTCTTCTTTTCTTTCTTTTTTTTACATATAAGAAGCATCTTTTGTTATAATATACTGAATTTTTATTAAGCTGCTTGGGCAGACCATTGCAACAGCCAAAAGCGATTATTACGTATTCTTTTTACAAATAAGAGCTGTTTTCAAGAGGATTATTTTGGATTTTTTTGTTAAACTTGAGAAAACAACCTTTGGTTTTGTACAAATCGACTTGGACAACAGTTACGGAAATTCACAACTATTTACAATGTTACATACTATTGATAAGAAATGAAATTTCAATACATTAGAAACTATGTACTTTTAAAATATTCGCAATGGGTGACAGCATTAATTTCCAGTAATAATAGTAAACTTTTCTAATTTTATTCTGAATGTGACCATTCAAATAGCGTTTTAATTTCAATTCTTTTGAGATGAAAAAAAAAACTATTTTCTGAAGTGTAATGGAAATTCAGAAAGAGCCTTATTGTGAATTTCTCAATATTGATCGATGAAGGTGAAGAATATGTATAATGTTTGTATTTAAAGTCCAAAAAAAAAGTTTGACTACTCCATATGATTGAAACTATAGTAATTACTCAATTTCTTAATGAATGGAAGTTCTCAGTGTAAGCTGTATGAGTATGAGCTGAATGTATTTCTTATTATTAATTAACATATTAAAAGTACGCTGACACACAAACAAACACATACACACACATTATATATACAGAGCCGGATTCTCTGAGAGGGGCGCACCAATAACTACCAGTACATTTGAATTAAATTTGAGTTTTTTAAATGCCTTCAGGCATCTGTGATGTGAATGAGGAATTCCTTCGGAAATGTTAAGTATCTGCTCTCGATAAGTTCTTTTCCTTCAACCTTCAGAAAATTGACTCAAACTATTGATTTTGAAAAACGCACTTCTATCTTCTCACTTTAAGTAGTGTATATTTACAACGAAGGGGGGTGCACGTGCACCTTTGCACCTCCCTAAATCCGGCCCTATATATATATGTATATATATATATATGTTTCGTATGTAGTAGATAGATAAAAAATCTCAAACTAGATACGTATACACAAAAAATCGCGGTAGTCTTTGAATTGGGTTACGTTCTAACTCCTTAAGTCTCTATTCTACAATTGCTTCAAGTTCGAAAATGTTATTATTCACCTTGTATATCTTAATTTTTAATATTCCCGCGCAAACAGCAGCTTGCGTATGTCTCCTACTCATCTCATTTCCATACCTTCATTCTCACCGTGACAAACTGATCACCATCAAAATGCCGAACACGTATCTCAGACTTTAACCGTTTCTGATTTTCAAAACGCTCATGCGTACACTATAAGTCACTACTTAGCACCTTGTATATCATACCGTCATTAAGAAATCATATATAATAACATTCTTTAAGTAATATAAAAATTTGTGGCTTATTGAAATGGCTAGGTTGCGAGCGAAGCGACCAAGAAAATTTTTACCCAATCTATTTCTTTGCACACCGAAAGAGAGAACCAATACCTTTTCGGGGTGTGGCGTCGTTTACTCATTTCCAACACTTTTCCTTCTTCTTGTTAGTTCGGCGCCCTCTTTCTATCAGCGCCCGAGAAACCGGCCCGCTCACCCCCCTAGCTACGCCTCTGCTTGCCGGAAGCTGAACTAGAACCAGGAACCTTACGTACCAATGGGAACGCTCTACCACTGATTCACTGTGACCCCGTGTTAAATTTTATTCCTGTAATGTAGATATGATATTAACAATACATACAAGCTGTCCGTACAAAGAACCCTATTTATAAGCAAAGTAGCAACAGTGTTTCTGTGAATGAAATAACTACACAAAATTTCGGAGACATCAGGTGGGAAAATTTTCAAAATCTTAGCAGAAAGAAACGCGAGTTTTTGAAAGCTAAAATTAAAAAAAAAAAAAAAAAAAAACTTGAAGATAATAGCGAAAATTAAAAAATATTCAGGACATGTATAAGGGAATCAACGAATTTAAGAAAGCGTATCTACCTCGTGCATCTTTATTAAAGAAAGCTGACGGAACAGTTCTCACTGATACAGATAGCATCTTAAATAGATGGAAAGATTCCTTTGATGATTTGCATAACACGAAGCAAAAAACTAATGTGCGTGGAGAAAGGGAAATACACACCGCAGAACCGTATATTCTAGAACCCAACCGAATAGAAGTAGAAATTGCTATAAAGAAATTAAAGAAACACACATCTCATGGTGTAGACAAAATTCAGACTGAGTTAATTTTAGCTGGAGGCGAAAAATTGTGGGACAAGATACACAAACTCATTCTCCTTATCTGGAATAAGGAAGAATTGCCACAAGAGTGGAAAGAATCAATTATTGTTTCAATTCACAAGAAAGGCGACAAAACTGATTGTAATAATTATCAAGGCATTTATCTTCTGTCAACATTCTCTAAAATCCTTTCAAACATTCTATTAGCCAAATTGACCCCATACGCAGATGAAATTATTGGAGATTATCAGTGCGGATTTAGACGAAATCGATCAACTATCGACCAAATACATATTTACTATTCGATAAATACTCGAAAAGAAGTGGGAATAAATATTCCGGTACATCAACTATTTATTGACTTTAGAAAGACTTACGGCTCGGTTAGGAGAGAAACTTTGTACAACAATCTTACAGAACTTGGAATACCGAGAAAGCTAATTAGATTAATTAAGATATGTTTAAATGAATCTCAAAGTAAAGTTCGGGGAGGAAATTTTTTGTCCTCGAGCTTTCATGTCGATAATGGCGTGAAACAGGGAGACACGTTCTCGCCATTATTATTCAACTTTGTCCTGCTATACGCTATAAGGAAAATCAAAGATAGCAATCAGGGCCTAGAGCTGAATGTCATTCAGCAGGTTATGGCGTAAACTGATGATGTAAATTTAATAGCGAATGATAAGAGAATACATATACGATCTGTCTTCTTTGTTCACAAACAGCTCTACCACTATTCTTCTATTTGCTGATGATTGCGAACTCTGCAGACAAGTTAATGAGAGTACGATGCTCTTGCTCTTCAGCGTGATGCTTCAATTCTTTTCAACTGCTGTAACTCTTGGAAACTTACAGAATGGTCCGGAAATGGGTGTATCCCTCCTTTTTAGTTTCAACAGTATAGTGTTAGTTATGGTAGAATGTCTCTAAACAGTTACCTTGAAGTCTTACGAGTCTTAAGATTCACAAACATCGGTATGATCACCATCCATGTCGTAACACTCAAAATCGGGCAACGCAGCAAATACGAGCAGCTGTGGAACACGCCTTCACCCTCGTGGCTCTGGAGTATCTCCGCAAACCATCTGCGAGAACTTGGCGCAAAATTCAGCTGTGTTATGACATGGATGGTGATCATACCGACGTTTATGACTCTTCAGACTTTTAAGAATTCAAGGTAACCGTGTACAGACATTCTACCGTAACTAACACTATACTGTTTAAACTAAAGAGGGGGTACACCCACTTCCGAAATGAAATGAAATAAAAAGAAATCTTAAGTTTTACGTTCCACGGTTATACCGGCTAGGCTAAAGGAGACGGTGATTATGACAAATGAATGAAATGATGGAATGAAGAAAGTGGGAGGAAACAGGAGAACCTCGAGGAAACCCACGCACACGGTGTTTGTCCACCACAAAGTTCACTTGGCGGGAGCTTGGATTGAACCCGGGACCCCCGCACCAGAAGTGATGCTCTATCACGAGCCACTGCGACCCCCTTACACCCACTTCCGGACCACCCGCTAGTTTAACCTCTTCACGGATATGACATCAAATGATGCCACATATTTATCGGTAAAATAATCCGAATGTTTTTCACGAAGAAGAGCGCGAACTGAAGGTAAGTAAAAATAATATTCTGAAGCACTTGTTTTTACTTACCTTCAGTTCGCACTCTTCTTCGTGAAAAAAAATAATCGGATTATTTTCCCGATAAATATGTGGCATTATTTGATGCCATATCCGTGCAGAACTTAAACATTAAGAAACGTACTTGTCTTATGATTTCTCTTAAAAAAAAAAAAAAAAAAAAAAACAGAGAGAACAGAGAGAGAAGGCTATTATAGGGCTGCCAAAATGTCTTGAGCCGTGGCAAAAATGCGAACTAAAGCTCACACCCACGCGTTGAGCCAATAAGGGTTCAGCTGTTGCTAAGCGAGAGATTCTTAGCAAAGAGGAGTGGAATTCCTTCTGCCGATAGCAGTGCTAGGAACGGAAGACCAGGTGTCAAGTCAATGTGGTATATTTATAGTTTATTCCTTCCTTGTAGTAGTTCATTATTATTCTATACAGGCTGAACGGTAACTACGTGAACAAACTTGGACGGATGATAGTACATCTAAAAAGAAGCAAAAAAGTCCTAGTGAACATGGGGGAAATTCCGTCCTGTTTAGGAGTGACAGAGTGTCAAAATCTGGGAACATGAACTTCAGAGGCCAACAGCTTAAAAACAATACAATATAGAGAGTGTGGTTAAAAACGTCATTTAGAAAGTCATACCTACTCTATTGAAAAATGCATGTTTGAAAACGCAGCTGCGTGTGCACACGGGATTAACAACGCGTGACACTTCTTTCCCTTACAGCATGTCCAGAAATCCCTCCGTTCCTTTGGGGAATCCCGAATCGATTGTTTCTTGCACATAAATAGCCCACTTTTCTAAAAAAAAAAAAAAAAAAAAAAATTCAAATTTGATTTTTTTTTATTTTCATGATTTTCTATTTAAATAGCTTTCTTATATAGTTAAGATTTCATGATCTAAATGTCATATTTCGCTATGGAATTCACCATCATGATGGATGGAGCACATATTTTATGAATTAAAGCAAACGTAATGTACGTAGTATTTTAGGACAATTTTAGAGGCTATTCAACTTTATTTTAACTTCTGAGTTATCGACATTTTTTCTTCTCTAGATCATTTCATTTTTAGTCATCCGTGTTTCATTTCTCTTAGAGCTTAGCACTCTATCTTCTAGCACAGAAGTTAAACTTACGTTTTTCAATATATCCGTCACAGCGTACTTGCATATTTCTTTTATATTGTAGCTCTGCAATGATTTAGCAATTCTTCTGGATACAACCTTGAATACAAATTTATACAAATAATCAGTAGCGGTTTTAGAAACGTATTTTGGAAAGTGTTCCTCTAATCAATGTTTGTTTTTTTTTTTTCTAAAAAAAAATCTCTAATTTTCATTTATGGGGAGCTTGAAGTTTATGAGCACAGGCATAACAAATATTTCGTTTCGTTTATATATTCAGCAATAATCTTCCAGATACAACCTTGAAGACCATTTTATACTGATAATCAGTAGCGAATTTAGAAAATTATTTTATTAGAGGTTTTTCTTATTAGTGTTTAGTTTTTCTAAAAATTCCTTTTTTTTTTATTATTTGAGGAGACCTTGAAGCTTATCCGTCACTATTGGTAATTGGTAATAACAACGACTTAAAAACGATAAGAAAGGAAGTCGGCCAAGACTCACAGTACACGCACCATCTCTACATTCACAGATGTAATCAAGAAATTTTTTTGTGAAAATGGTCAAATGCGGGGTTGAATCCAGACTTCTTGATAGAAGCGCGAAGTTGTGCAGTTGTGTTTAACTTAAATGTATTCTCTCTCTCTATGGCATATGGAATCCGAAGGTTCAATGCCGCGTTCACAAAAGCTCTCCATTGACTTCTATCCTTATCCAATTGGATCCAGTTTCTACTTTGTATTCCTATTTTTGCGAAATCCATCTTAATATTGTTCTCCCATCTGCACCTAGGTTTTCCTAATGGACGTTTTCCGATTGGTCTTCCAGTTAAGACTTTGAAAGGTTCCTACCTTCTTTCATTCTGGCTACATGACCTGCTCACCTGAGCCTCCCAGACTTGATGACCCTAACAATGTTTGGTAGAGCGTATAAATTATGCAGTCCCTTATGAAGTTTCCGCCATTCCCCATTCCCGTTTCTCTTGGGTCCGAATATTCGTCTCAGGATTTTATTCACAAATATTTTCAGTCTGTGTTCTTCCCTCAGCGTAAGCGACCATGTTTCACAACCATAAACCATAACAGACATGGTTATCAATTTATATATTTTAAGCTTTAAATTCCTCGACTGAATTCGCGACGACAAAATATTTTGAACTGAATAACAAGGTAGGCAAAAATCATGGTTTTTATTGGAAAAAACAAACAAAAAACGTTTTTTGGGTTTAAACCAGATTTTTTTTTTTTTTTTAATAATTTGCTTTATGTATTTGTATCACACATGGCCAGAAATAAGTTTGTTTCGTCTTGGTGTTATTATCCAACAACTGGGTAATGCTGGAAGGGGTCACATAAGCTTAAAGCGAAATTCAAACCGCTTCTCAGCTTATATCCGAGAGAAATTGTCCTCCATTTGAACTCGAAACCGGGACTAATTGGCCACAAATGCAATACGTTTTTCGACTCCCTCACGAAGGACTCCTGATAAAAGTACGTTGTACTGATCTTTACATACTTCTTAATATAATTGTCCAGAGTCATTTCAGAAGGACAAAAAGGTAAATAGCTGCACAAGGGAATCCATTATACAGAATTAAACATGGATAATTTCAAAATACTGCAGAATATAGAACTAATTTAGTCTAAGTTTGTTCACTACGATTTTTATTAGTCCAATTGAAAGAAATACAACGATTTAGTTTGCATATCAGTAAGAAAAGTGACTAAAGATACGAATTATTTGAGTCCATTTTGGCTCTGACCCATTTATACATAAATAAATACCAAAGATACTTTTGATTTCAATAAATGCCTCTCGTGGGGTTTGTATGACCCCTCCACCCAAAAAAGGCATTTAGATGTATTTTATGAATTGTAAACATTATTAAAACGAAACAATATTTAGAATTTTTCTTTGATTCCAATTGCATAACAATAATAACAAACTATTTTTAAAAAATCACAGAACAAACAATCATAAACTTACATGAAAAAAGTTGCTTTTGCAGTGTAATCTCTTTAAGTAATGCATAGGGAATTTAGGTCTGAATAAAATACGAGTAATATGCGAGTGAAGCGTGATAACCCACAAGTGTGTGTTCATCAAGATTTTACGAATATTTACACTTTTACGAACATTGTTTTTTTTTTTTTTTTTTTTTTTTTTGGTTTAAACCTGTTGGTTGTTTAAAAAAAAATCTAGCTAGTTAGCTAGTTTAAACCAATGCTTAAACCATGGTTTAAAACACCTTGGTTTAAACCAGCCAACCCTGCTGAATAATAACACAAGTTTTCTGATTTCAGTCGACATTTAATTTCTTCGTGGATATGATTTTGGTCTGGAAATATTGATCCTAGATATCTGAAAGTATCCACTTTGTCGAAAGTATTATTTGATGTTTAAACGCATTCATAATTTGCCGTATTACGATCCTGATGAACTTTCATGTATTTGGTTTTCTCTACATTTACTTCTAAATCAATGTCGCTGCAAGCGCTTAATAAGGCCTCTGCATTTCTTCCTTTTGTTCTCCTATCATCTCCTATTAGATTTACTTCATCAGCATACGCCATAACATGATGAATACCATTCAGCTCCAGGCCCTGGTTGCTGCTATCTTTGATTTTCCTTATAACGTACTCCGGACCAAAGCTGAATATCAATTGAGATAACGCATCTCCTTGTTTCAGGCCATTCTAGACGTGGAAGCTCGCATTTTTCTACTCGGACTTTACTCTGGGATTCATTTAAACTCATTTTAATTAATCTAACTTGCTTTTTCGGTATTAGAAATTCTGTAAGAATTTGTACAATGTTTCCCTCCTAACCGAGTCATAAGCCTTTCTAAAATCAATAAACGGTTGATGTACTGGGTCATAGGCGCCGACTTTGGGGGGGCAGGGCATTTTTGGCCCCCCAATATTTAAAGGTGGGGTCCTCGCCCCCCCCCAATATAATACAGTTGAGGAAGAATTACCAAAGAGGAGCAAGAATTTTTGTCGTATTTTACGTCGTGCCTTTAATTCAATATTAGGAACAGCCTTCTTATTCGATAAAAAGCACCGTTTTCAAATCGGCGTTGAACCTTTTTAGGATTTCCACTTTTTGAGGTAAATTTTAGACTTTCACTCAAACAGCTACTGCTTCCTTACTGTTTATCGTAGGATCGTGGTTCATACCTCGTTTTTCTCAGGATAGATCATACTTTCCAACGGTACCACTCTCTTCTCCATATTATACATCAGAAATAAGAAAATTGAAAGAAAAGCATTATTTTTTCGAAAAAAAAATCGAAATTTTTGTGCCCCTCTGGCCCGGGCCTGGGTTCACGTAGGGATCTGAATCTTTAAAAAAAAACTCTTCTTATATACATAATACGTGCGCAAAATTTCGTTCTTGTATCTTGAAAACTGAGGTCGGGAGAAATTTTTGAAAGTCTGAAGGTGACCCATCTTTTCATACAAAGGTGACACATCTGTTCGGGTATTATGGAACAGTCGGATAATATGGAATACCTCATTAGCTCGCCTGTGATGTGTTGCTTCCAAGCGGAGAGGAAAGAAACTACTACCTCACGTCACCATGATGCTCTACAGTCAGTCTCCATGTGATTGTGACAATCGTTGTGTTGGTAGACGTGAAAATCTGATTTCTTATTCAGGAATACTTTTACAGGTAAGTGGTTTACAACCTGTATTTTCCTATTGAAATATAATAGAACAACAATTCTTTATTTACTATGACGTTGGATATACAGAGTGGTAGTTTGATAAGCGCCATTATCCTATACGCCTTCGAATGCGTTTAACAGCTCTTTCGTTTCCAAGCTGGCGTGGAGGGCAATATGGAATACCCGCAAGAAAAGCATGGTATTCCGTATTCCGTATGGTATTCCGATTACAAAAGTATCTATCGGTATTGGGCAATTAAACATACATTTATGATGACAACATTTTATTTTTTATTACAGCAAATTGTCTGATGATACAAGGGGTGAGCTTGGGTCCAGCGTTCATCATGTTTAATGTGAGCACACAATGACTGTGCCGATCCTGAAGCAGACTATTATATTTGTGACTTTTGCAAGTAATCCCATTCAGTTATGGCTTGGCATTCAGAATTTTCATATATTATCACTATATTCATTGTATGTTCAACAGAAAACTTTTTTCTTTTCTATATAGCATTTGTATTCCATATTACCCGACTAATTCATATTATCCTCTAAAGTGGTTTCTTTACAAATTATACATGTTACCTACCTCTATAACGAAACTTCTTTATCAAGATATATATAAATAAAGCCAAATATGTAAGGCGTATACTTCTTTTCCTTTTTCTTTCAATGTGCAATTATTAACTGAGTTACAAGCGAAACAAAAATGGTATTCCATAATACCCGAACTTCCTCTATATATACCTAGGTATAAAATATTTTAAAAGAATGTACTGCGTCATTCCTATTTAGCCTAGAGTCATGGTTCAAACGCCATTTTCTTCAATATAATAAGCCATTTTCCAACGGTATCATTCACATGTCCGTATCATACACCTAAACCAGATAATTAGGGGAAAACTCGGAAGCATTTTTGCAAATCCAACCAAAATATTTTGCCCCTCTGGCCTAGGCCTGGGTTGACATAAGGATCTGATTTTTTTTTCTAATAATACATTTTATGTATATAATACGTGTGCAAAATTCCAAACTTGTATCTTAAATACAAAGGGCAGAAAAATTGTTGAAAGTCTGAATTTAGGCTCTCTCTTTATACACACACATACGTATATACTTATTATAAAAATTTACTGCGTCATTACTATTTAGGCTAGAGTCATGGCTTAAACGTTATTTTCTTTAGTATAACAAACCCTTTCAGACGGTGCCATACACATGTACGTATCGTATTCCTGAACCGGAAAAATCGGGAAAACTAATTTTTTTTTGAAAAAATCAGCCCCTCGGAACATTTGCGGCCCTCGTGCCCGGACTCGGCTTCACGTAGAGATCTCAGAAAAATTTGAGAAATATCCAAAGGTACATACAATTCCCATCTGATATCGTGAAAACTACAGGCGTGAAAATTTTTTGAAATTTGCGTTAAGAAAAAGTAAAAAGTCACGCCCTTCCACACCCACTTGGCGCAGCCAAGTTGACCATCTGGTTCCAAAACGCATCTGGGGTGTTCTTTGATCCATCCTTGACTTGACTAATTAAAAACGACTTAAGTACCTGTTATAGAACCTAAATAAGAGGTAAAAGACCATAGTACGCCACAGGGGATGCTCTTATGTCCCGAACCTAGTGTTGTAAATAGAAAAAAAACCGTTCGTTTTTTTTCAGAAATGTACGTTTTTTTTAGAAAAAAAACATTGCCTCTCGTTTTTTTTCTAAATTTCGTTTTTTTTCAAAAAGTCATTTCTAATGCATCTTACGTCTATTTAAATATTAAATATTTTTATGTAGGTATAATCACCGTAAAATGCAACATAAATTAAACGCTAGATACTGATACGCTACAAATATTTTACAATTTACATGAATACCATACCTATTAACAATTCGGGTTTCAGCAGTTTTCATCAATATCAACTAAGAAATAAAAGTAGAAATGAAATTTTGTTTTTTCGTGAAAGCAGGTCTTTAATAAGTACGAAAATAATGTCACGAACAGTATAAAATTCATATAACTTGTCTAAAGATAAAAACTAATACTAATTTGCCTAATAGTATTTTTATAAATGTCATATATAAATAATTTGTCGACTAGATACATATGATATGCAGAGCCGGCTCTACCATATATGCAAAACGTGCATTTGCATGGAGTGGCAAGTTTGGATGGTCCGGCAAAATCTGTCATAAGTATATTATTTAAATTAAATATTTCTTGTTGGAAACAGACTTCATGATGATGGTAGTTACATTTACTAAGCTGACCTTCTATTTGAATACTACATTCATAAATTATATTTAGGTTGTATTAGTTTAAGGCCACATGGACAATGCTAAAGCAAATGGTCGAATAGATCCGAGCACAAATTGCTTGATTGTTGCCAAATGCAAGAATTCAATTCTCGAATAGTAGTGAATATCTTTTCCATTTAGTAAGTTATCACAGTTTTGATATGACAACTAGTCTTGTTTTTGTCAGAAACAAGTTCCTTATCATTGAAGATAGAAACAAGTTTTTTAGAAAATGTTAACAGATATAGAAGAGAAATAAAGAAATAAAGATAAAAGAACTAGATGTACTGGAATTGCAAACTGATACATTGACATTGAATTTCGATACTGAATTCTATAAAAAGGATTACCATCTATCCTCTGCAGGTGTGTTTGCTTTATGTTTCACTAACATAATAGATTAATATTTAAAAAACACACACACACAACGGGATTGCATTTTTAGTGAGTATTTAACCCTTATCCGGGCAACCGGGGCCTCCCAGGTCCAGTAGCTTCATTTTTTCTAAAATTTCTCAATAACCATACATATTTAGAAGACATAAAATACTGAATTCTTCTATCTTTCGTCGAAGTTAAAATCATGAACCTATCGAGTTGGTAAAGCTTTATTTCTTTTTTTTATTTGAAAATCTTTTCCTGACGTAACCGGGCAACCGGCGCCTAGGAGGCCCCGTATAACTTTAGTGAAATTCCTGTCAAATATTAGATCAAATTGTCACATAATTATATATTGAACACGTGACTATTGTAACCTTTAGTCGGAACAGTATGCGGCAACAGACATTGAATTTTGAGTGTTCTGCACTTAAAATATATACTGGGCCTGACAGGCCCCGGTTGCCCGTTTACGTTACAAAAATGTCTGGACCGGATTTACTATTCTGCTTGGTCGGCTTACAAAAGCGTGACACGAAGTTTCGCTACTTGACAAAAATATATACCGGTACATTCTAGACTAGTCTGAACAGTAAGTGACAATAGGCATTGATTTTGTGTATTCTGCACTTAAAATATATACTGGGCCTCACAGGCCCAGTTGCCCGTTTACGTTACAAAAATGTCTTGCCCGGATAAGGGTTAAGCCTTTCTGAGTGCAACTGCACTTACCCTCACCTTTGTTGTTCATGCTGGAGTAGCATACTTAAAATCATGGCTTTTAAGATTTGTTCTTTCTGGAGAAAGGGGGAGGCGGCAAATTATGCCATTGCATGGGGCGACAAATTGACTAGGACCGGCCCTGATGATATGTATATAAAAGACACGAATATAGGATGACTCAAATTGAAGCAATGCAGGATGTTTCAAAATTAATATTAGGGTTTTGAAACTTTGTAGTATCTATTACAATTAACTTACAATTATAAATATTATATAAAATGAAAGAGCAACTCAAACAGTTTTGTACGCACGCATGTACATGCATTGTTTCTTCTGTCTGCCGTTAGAAACAGCAAGCAGCAAAGATGTAAACTGGAGTGCAGAAAGTTTTTTGTGTTTTAATAAAGACTGAATCTGTACAGTGCAACGGTCTGTGTGAAGAATATTAAGGAGACGCTTGCAACTACATCCTTATCGTTTGCAGTTGCTACAGGTCTAAAGTCTACAGACTACGGTTTACATGCCAATTTCGCAAGTGAAATATTGCTGCATAACAATGAAGATTTTCTGGATCGTGTCGTCTTCAGTGGTAAATCGACATTTCACCTAAGAGCTAATGTGAACACTCATAATGTTTGTATCTGGCCGTCAGCAAATCCTCAGGAGATGGTACACTTGAAACGAGACTCTCCTAAATTGAATGTTTTGTGCCATATAGCGGAAAGTTTATGGGCCTTTCTCGCCTATCGACTACATGTGTGCCGTGTGACGAATGAATCTCACATTGAACACTTGTAGCAAAGACTGTTTGAGGTGCTCTTTTACTTGATGCATTGTTTATAATTGTACGTAAAATGTAATAAGTACTACGAAGACTTAAAACCCCAAAATTCATTTTGAAACACCCTGCATTTCTCACCAACAGTGTTGGAACTAAGATGTAAAAAGGAGAAAATTTTCCTTATAAAGTTATTGTTTACAACTACGATAGTATTATTAGTCGAGACTATAACTACAACAACAACACGAGTTAGTAGTAAAACAAAATGTAATCAAATGTATACTCAGTGGCCCAGGTGGCCAAAGTGGCACACACGGGTGTGTCATTTGTTTTATCCACTCCTGTGTGGACACTAATTAAGATATCGGGATATTATTCTTGCAAAATATGGTTGGACTATAGTTTATTATATTAATTTTTTTCTTCTGGTGTCGAATTTCCTTCTCAAATTTCACCCCAGTCAAAAATGCGAGAATTTTCTGATTACAAATTTCCTTTACTACTTTTTTCCCTGTAGCTTCCTTCGTTGTAGAAAGACCTCCTTAAGACTTGCCAAGTAGATACCTCGGATGGATACCTAACTGATGACATCAATTGGACGGGCCTTCGCGCAGTGTTGCCAATTAGGGAAATTAAAATTTTCCTAAATTTGGGCAAAAATTAGAAATTTTTATTTATAAATCCGTACCTATACGTCCGAGTGCAAGTAAACTTACGCCAATCGAACATTTGTCCTTACTTAAGAAACGCAAGTTCAGATCGTTACAATGGGATAATTAGGGAACGCACGAAGAATTCATATTTATGTTCTAACCCTTAATTTTTCTAATTTTTCTTTACTTTTCTGTTTACCGTAATATATTTTTGGTAATTACAAGTTTTGTTCCTTAAATATCGTCATAACACTTGTAGAATATATTAGTGGTGTACCAATGTTTAATTTAAGATAGTTTACGTCTGTCTGGTAGCAGCATTATCAGATACAGAAAATTTTAATTCCAGATTTTAGGGGGAAATTTTGGAAAAAATATCTGTTTTGTCTCTATTATTTCCCTCTTGTTGGCTATATCGGACCAAACGTACCAGTATCTGGAAGTCTCGTCTTTGCTCTACACAACGCACTATAGAAAGTTTCAATAGGATAATTAGGGGAAGTACAGTTGAGGTTTACAGTAGACCTTGTTCTCTAATTGGGAAGATAACTGAGATTTTTTAAAAGGTAGAATGAGATATTTTTTATTGACATGCTTACTTTATTAGATGTCATACTACTTGTAGGATATATTAGAGGGATACCAAATCTTATTTTAAGATAGTTTGTGTGTGTCTGATAGCAGTGTTGCCAGATACAGAAAATTTTAATTCCAGATTTTAGGGGCAAATTTTGGAAAAAATTCCCTTTTTTATTTCTATTATTTCCTTCTTGTTGGCTACATTCGAACAAACGTAGCACTGTCTAGGAGCCTCATTCTTAGCCTAAGCAGTGCACCATAAAAAGTTTCACTAGAATAATTTGGGAAAGTACAGTTGAGGTTTATAATAAACCATGTTCTGTAAGTGGTAAGAAAATAATGAATTTCTGAGGTAGAATGAGATTTTTTTAAAATTTCATGCTTACTTTGTTATATATCGCCATGATACTTGTAGGATATATTCTTGGAGTACTAAGGTTTATTTTTAGATAGTTTTCGTCTGTCTGATGGCAGTGTTTCCAGCCAAAACAATTAATTCCCGCTTTTAGGTGAAAAATTCGGAAAAAATCCCTTTTCCCCTCTAATATTACCCTCTTACTGGCTACATTGAAACAAACGTACCACTACCTGAAAGCTTCCTCTTTGCCCTACAGAACGCATCATAAAAAGTTTCAATAGGATAATTAGAGGAGTTGTAGCCCCGGCATATTTGATTTTTGCTTGTGAGGCGTAAAAAGTTTCAAAATTTCATGTGTATGACAGAATTTTTTATTTCTCTCTTTGGATGGAAGCAAGCGACTACAGGATTTCACTGTACCTTGTCAACACACCAAAGATTCTTTTTGGTGATTTGAACCCATATAGCAGGAGTGGTACTAGATACAAAAAAAAATTGAAATTCGGTTAGGGATTTTTTTGTAAATTTTCACCCCTACATTTCCCTCAATAATTTCCTACCCATTGGCAACACTGCAATGCAACTTACACCAAAAAATAGTCACATCTATTTTCTAAAAAACAAGGCCTTAACCATATCAATCGAATGAATGGTTTTTGAGCAATAAGTCACTAACTGGAAATGTAGGAAAACGCCAAAAATGACCTGGGGCCGAAAGGAATAATCACACAATTTTGCTAGTATATACGTATAAAGAAACAAAAGATTTGTAAGTTACGAGGGCTTCGACTCAAGTTCTGTTGATTATTTCAATAATCTGCAACGTAAATCAATAAATAATAGTTGCCAGAAAAAAAACAGACATTTGAAAAAAACATGAAAAAGAACGATGTTTTTTATTGAAAAAAAACTTCACAGAAAAAAAACCGTTTTTTTACAACACTACCCGAACCTCTACTTTCACGCTCTCTTCACAGTGACGTCACCAGCGAGGAACTTAGAGCTTGTCGTCTGCTTGGTGCGCGAAGATTTGCTAGTAAGATCACAAACAATTCTTTATTTATTTTGGGTTTTTGCTATGTTGAATTGTGTTGCTTTCTTTTCTAGTGGACGAATATTATTTAACAGAGAAAAGATCTATATCTCGGAAGATTTCTTTACGTGGGCTTGGCTATACAGGCATGCAATATTGCAAAATAGTGTGAACTTGAGTACGTGTGTACATATGTTTTTTTACGTGTATTTGTCTTTCATCTCCAAGTGTTGCCCATTATAGAATTAGGGATGTACCGATATATCGGTATCGGTAACATCAGCCACTTTTGGGAGTATCGGTATCGGCATTGGCAAATAAACACCAATATTTACCGATATATTTTTCAAACTATTTTCAGTTTGTTTAATATTAACAGTGACACTTATATTTCATCGGTTTCTTTTAGAGTTAAAAGTTGTTCTAAATTATTATCAATTGTACAATCAATCGATTTCTTTATGCATGTATACGCCTTTGATTTGCACTATTCATACTTAACTGATAGTTTTAGTCCCTCCATGACAAGATAGTAAAGAAAAGACAAAGGTCCTCAGTCAGGATCATAGGCACCCGAAGAAAATTTTCTAGGGGGAGCCCATTTCCCGATTTCAAAGTAAAATAAAGTCAGTTTATTTTACTTATTCACTTTCATTAATTTCTATGTATGCATAAAGTTCATAATTTAAAATTATTTTTCGATATTTTTTCTGCTTATTGGTCTTCTAGATGTTTATTTGAGTGAGAAATCAGAGTAAAACTCTGGGACATCGTGTGGGTAGAACAACAGGTGGGGCCGTTGCCCAATGCCTAGCACCACAAAATGGAAGAGTTTGACTGTTGAGGAAGACTGGCAGGTTAACTATTTCTAATTCATTGTTGAGATTAGTGTTGTCAAGGAGACGAGACGGAGGCGAGAAATGTCTCGTCTTGTCTGCAATTCGAGACGAGAAGAATCTTTTAAATTCGTTTCAATTTAAAAATATGGGAGTTCTCGTCTCGTTTTCGAAGCAAGATGAGAAACTTCATGAGTCTCATTGGCAACTAGAGTTCACCCAAGTATTAAACCATAAACACTGGTTTAGTGTTGCATGGTTCATCGTTTAAAAAAAAAACTCTAAATTGATAAAGTGATTGAATGTAAGAACACAATGAAGAGCATTTAAAGATACACAAGTCATTACACAATATACTCAAATAATAAATATGGTTTAATTGTTGTTATATCTCATCCTTCGTGGATCTCTCGTGACTTTAGGAAGTCAGGACAAATTTTGTACACAAATTTATACAAGAGGCTAGAGAAACTTCGAGGCGAGACGAAAAGAGCTTTTTTCGAAAATCGATTCTACAAGACGAGAAAACCTAATTTCCCGTCTCGTCCCGATTCGTAACACTTGTTAGCATACAAATATTTAGATATAAACCAAATTCATATTTCCGGACTGTGTACTATTAATGTCACGAAGTTCAATCATAGCGTCAACAATGGTTACATTAAATATAGTCTGTGATGGATAGTCGACATGACGTTTAACACAGATGAGTTCCGTTTTAATAATCATGTGAATATATGAATTGGCAATTTTAAACTTTAAACCTAAGTGCCGTATATTGAACAAAATAAATTGCTAGGCATCAAAGGGCTTCCGCAACTGAATGCATCGACGATCTATTATTAATATTCTTATTCTTATTATTATTATTATTATTATTATTATCCATGGTTTTAAGTATTTATTGAGATATTTCTATCAGTAATCACAAAGTAATCTATTTATGCCGGGTGTGGAACTCACCTTATCATTGGTTCCGCAATTACTTTAACTCCATGACCCGGAAATTTCAGAGATTGCCCTGGTAAAACATATTTATCTGCAACTTTGCTTAAATACATTCACAGTAACCTTTCAGATATAAATACATTTAAAATGTAATTATAATTCAACAATTATCTATCTCATCAAAAAACAAATAAATGATCATGCAACACAGGTACATCGTTAATTTTCCATTGCTGGCTTATTTATTATTTATTTATTTATTTGTAGTTTGTGTGTAGGAGAATGTTGTGACAACGAAAATGTTATGCATAAAGAAAGAAAAAAGACATTCTGGCTCCTTCGTACACCTCTATACCTACTTGCTGCTCCTCGCTGGTGACGTCACGCAAAACGAGGAGCGAAGCGTCTGTGCGTAGAGCCCAACCTTTCCTTCTAGTAACCTTGGTACGCCATGGTAACAAAAGTTACCAAAAATCCTAAAAGAGCTAATAGAGCACTGAAGCTTCAACCAACACTATGGTAACACTAATATAAAGTGAAGACCAATGTTGTGCAGTGAAGTTCCCAGAGTTTGAACTTGAATTTCTTTTAATGCCTTTAGACAAATTTGACTTCGGTCATGAATTTAGCAGCGGAGCAGATGCAGCAGACCGAGATATGGAGGGAAGGGGGCCTTTATCCAGCAGTTGATAGAAAACGGCTGAATATGATTATATATTTATTCATTGTTTTGGCCCCCCAATATTTTCTTCAAGTCGGCGCCTATGTACTGGGTAATACATTCCCATTTCTTTTCGAGTATTTGTCGAATGGTAAATATCTGGTCGATATTTGACCGATTTCGCCTAAATCTACACTTATAATCTCCAATAATTTCGTCTGTGTATAGGAACAATCTTGTTAATAGAATGTTAAGAGAAATGCCTCGATAATTATTAAAATCAATTTTGTCGACTTTCTTGTGAATTGGAAAAGTGATTGATTCTTTCCATTCTTCTTAAATGTATTCCATAGTTTTTTCCTTTTTTGTATTAAAAAAATTGTAACGATATGTTGAATTCCTCTTGTTAAAAATTCAGAATCCTTCAGGATTGGGTAAACCGTGATGGTGGTTATATATTCTAGAGCCTAGGAAACAACATGCTCAGATAAACAGTCTATTACGCATATATTTCATGAACAGAAAATTCGGTACTTTCCAGCTTCTGAACAAGCTTAAGAAACAGTCAGTGCATTACAAAATTCAGAACTTTACTGATTTTTGCGAATCCGAAGCACTTGATAGGTAGTAACAGGCTATTATGTACGTGATCAACGAAGAAAAAATTTGTTCGAAACGTGGGTTCCTGTCACCACGGCATGGCGCGTCCTCAGGTTGCGGATCGAGGAGAAGGCCTCTAGATATAGAGGTTAGCTGCGAATATACTGAATAAGCAGTCGCGGACAGCCGACTAGGAGTGGTCCTCCAGCTTGGGGGTTTGGGTAGGGCTAACAACCTCATCCTGTAAAAAAAAGAAAGAAAGAAAGAAAGAAAGAAAAGAAAGAAAAAAGCACTTGTTCAGAAATATTCACAAAAGCCTCGGACAAGGACTGATAACTTGGCACGACCTCAGCAAAAGAAAATGGACGTGAGATTTGGAACATGGAATATTATGAGTCTTTATAGAGCAGGCGCGTTAAAATCCGTAACGAGTTAGTTAGAGAAATACAGGATGGACATAGTAGGAGTTCAGGAAGTTAGGTGGGAAGGAAATGAATCTGTGAATTCCGGAAATTTTACGTTCTGTTACGGGGAAAGAAATAAAAATCACCAGTTAGGAACAGGGCTTTTCGTTCATAAACGTACAGTATATTACCAGCAATTAAATGGGTTGAATTTGTTACTGACAGACTTTCTTTTATTACTCTTAAGGGACGGTGGTGTGATATTAACACGCAACCAAAAACTAGTGTGCGTGGAGAAAAGGAGATACACACCGCAGAACCGTCTATTACAGAACCCAACCTAATAGAAGTAGAAACCTCTATAAAGACATTAAAGAAACACAAATCTGCGGGTATAGATGAAATTCCGACTGAGTTAATTTTAGCTGGAGGCGAAAAATTGTGGAACTAGATACACAAACTCATTCTCCTTATCTGGAACAAGGAAGAATTGCCACAAAAGTGGAAAGAATCAATCATTGTTCCAATTCACAAGAAAGGCGACAAAACTGACTGTAATAATTATCGAGGCATTTCCCTTCTGTCAGCATCCTATAAAATCCTTTCAAATATTCTATTAGCAAGACTGACCCCATATGTAGCAGTGTTGGGCAAATTTCAATTGAATTAACAATTAGCAATTAATCTGTAAATTTAATTGTTAATTGCAATTAACAATTGAAATAAGTAATGGTTAATTGTTAATTGCAGTTGGCCATTGAAAAAGGAGAATCAATTGCAATTGATCAATTGATTGAAAGTAATTGCAGTGGAAAGTAATTGCAATTGAATTCTGTAATTCAATTGCAATTGAAATTAATTGGCAATTGATTCAATTGCAATTGATTTCCACAGCAATTAGTTTCAATTGATTGATCAATTGCAATTGATTTTCACTGATTAATTTTCAACACTGTAGTTCAGAGAGGGCGTGGGGCAATGAAAGCTTTAGCCACGACCAATTGACTCACCACACGTCGTGACCCACGACCCACCGTGACAAACTCTGACCCACCACCCACCATAAACCACTCTTACCCACTGTGACCCACAGACCCACCAAAATCCATTGTCATCAACTCTGACCCATGATTCACGCCGTCTTCTCTACTAACTAAAGAGTTTAAACTTGTAATAAAACAAGCCTATGAAATTATCACTCATCGGAGTTTGAATTTCTACGATCAATCTCTCAAGCACCGCACTAATACTATAACGGCGGATCTGACCTTTCTAATATAAATAAAATAGTTTGTTCGTGTGTCTGTCTGTCTATCTTTGTGCGGCCTGTGGACGAGACGAGTGGACCGAAACTTTTCCAAATTTGGTCACGGTAGCTTGGTCTAGGCCCCAGACCAAGACGAAGAGTTTTTTTTTTAATTCCTTACTAGGGGTCTCCAGGGGACGTTTACCGGGACCGGCCTGGGGACCAGAAAAGTCGACCGAGAGTTACCAAATTTTGGTCATAGATACCTTGGTCCAGGTCCCACATCAAGGCAAAGCGTTTTCAACAAAATTCGAACCAGGGGGTCTCAGGGGGGCGTTTACCGGGACATATAAAAGTAGAACGATATCAGTGTCGATTTCATAGTTTTCGCGGCCGCTGAGATCAATGGTGAAACTCCCATCGCATTAACTTCCAAATTCACCGTATTCGGCTGCGGGCCGTGGGTCAACGGGAAGGGGGGATACCGAAACGTAAAAGTAATCCAAAATGACCGATATTAGTGTCAAATCCATAGTTTTCGCGGTTGCTGGTATCAATGGCGACACTACCATTAGAGATGACTTTCAAATTCATCCACCGTTGTATGCGGGCCTTGTGTCACCAGAGGGGGGAATTCCGAGACATGTAAAAATAATCGAAAATTAGCGATATTAATGTCAAATCCATAGTTTTCGGGATAGCTGAGCTCAATGGTGAAACTCAAGACCGCGTTTACTTTCATATTTAGCCCCCATCAGCTAAGAAAGGGGGGCATTATAAAGGGGATCACGAGACATATAAAAATAATCCACAATGACCGATGTCAAATCCGTAGTTTTCGCGGTGGCTGAGATCAATGGTGATACTTTCATTAGCGATGATTTTCAAATTTAGCCACCATTGTATGCGGGCCGGGAGACCGGGGGTGGGGAATTGCGAGACATGTAAAAATAATGGAAAGTAACCGATATTAGTGTCAAATCCATAGTTTTCGCTGTCGCTGAGATGAATGGTGATACTTCCACAGGCGTTGACTTCCAAATACAGCCCCCATCAGCTGTGGGCCAGAGACATTGTTTTTTTTTTTCAAAATTGGAACCAGAGGATTATAGGGACTTTTACCGGCATATGTAAAAAGTAGTAGAAAATGGCAGATGTTAGTGTCACATTCATAGTTTTCGCGGTATTGGTTGGGGGTTGGTGGGGGCCAGAGGAGATTTTTTCACAATACGAACCGAGGGGGTCTGAGGGGTGGTTCACCGGGACATGTAAAAGTAGTAGAATTTGTGTCGAATCCATATTTATTGGGGTTGCTCAGACGTATAGTGACATCCCCGATAGTGTATACGTTCAAATTCAGCCCCCATCGGCCTTCCCAATGAAAACACATGTACGTTGTTTGATATATATTCACACAAAATATATCCAATTTTAGAAATGTTTCTTAATTGTTCTCCCGTTGTTCAGTTCGTTTACATTGATATTTTATCTGATCCATGCGAAGAACGGGCATAACAGATAGTACGAAATGGTAAAGTGTTTGTTATGGAACAAATTACAATGAATTCAAGTATATAGATAATAATTATAATTAATAATTATTTCCTTGTTGAATTATAGATACTTTTCAGTGGAAAACTGAATAAAATTTAAAAGTCCAAAATCAACGTAAAGTAGACCAACGTAAAGGAAAAATGTATAAAACTTTCAATATAATTAAGCTTACAAATTTAATGGAAATTTAGCTTAATTACATGGAAATTTTTTGTATCGTTTTGTGCGCCTATTTCCTCGTTTTCTGCGTCACCGGAAATGGGTCAATGTTATATTACAAATATGGCGGAACAAGTTAATGCTGTTCCGTCAGGAACGATTTCGAGGTCGTTTCCTTCACATCATATTGTGCGTGTTTTCTACCGTTTTGTAAGCCTATTTCCAGGTTTTGTGAATCAATGGTAGTGGGTCAAATAGGCATTCAATGTGGGAAGAAAAATGATCCACTCTCCCACCAGTATCGAATTTCAAGGTCGCTTTTTCGCATTGTTTAGTGCATGTTTTTACCGTTTCTGCGCATATTTTCACGTTTTGTAGGCCAACGAAAGTGGGTCAAAGACGACCTACAAATATGGCAGAAAAAGACATATCCATTCCACTTTCAAGGTCCATTTTGACCCTCTCCCACTGATGCACAAAGCGATACAAATCATGCATTAAAAATGTGAAGAAAACGACCTCGACATTTGATAGTGACGGAACAACATTAAGTTATTTCGCTATACTTGTAAGCCATTTTGACCCATTTTCGTTGTCGCACTAAAGTGGAAATAGGAGCACAAAACAGTACAAAGCAGGCACTATACGATGCGAAAGAAACGACCTCCAAACTCAATAGTGGCGGAACAATGGCTCTATTTCCTCACACATTGATGGACCATTTTGACGCATTTCTGGTGATGCTCAAAACGTGGAAGTAGGCGAACAGAACGGTACAAAATACACACTAAACGATGCGAAAGAACCAACCCCGAAATTTGATAGTGGCGGAACAGTAAGCCATTTAACTCCCACTTTAAAGCCCCGTTTAACTCACCTCGGGTGATGCACAAGACGAGAAATAGGCGCAGAAAACTTAAAAAAAAAGCACTAAACGATGCGAAAGTAACGATCTAGAAATTCGATAGTGTCGGAACAGTGGGTGATTTTGGTCACACTTTGGAGGCCCATTTTGACACACTTCTGGTGACGCGCAAAACGTGGAAATAAGGGCACGAAACGGCACGAAACATTCACTAGTCGATGCGAAAGGAAGAACCTCAAAATTCGGTAATGGCGGAGCAGTGGGTCAATTTCGTCCCACCTTTGAGACCCATTTTGACACACTTCTGGTGACGCGGAAAACGTGGAAATAAGGGCACGAAACTGCACGAAACATTCACTAGTCGATGCGAAAGGAAGGACCACGAAATTCGGTAGTGACGGAGAAGTGGGTCATTTTCGTCACACTTTGGAAGCCCATTTTGACACACTTCTGATGACGCACAAAACGTACAAAACAGACACTAAACGATGCGAAAGAACCGACCCCGAAATTCGATAGTGGCGGAACAGTGAGCCATTTAACTCCCACTTTAAAGGCCTGTTTAACTCACTGACGCACAAGACGAGGAAGTAGGTACAGAAAACTTTTTTAAAAAATAGGCACTAACGATGCGAAAGAAACGACCTAGAAATTCGATAGTTTCGGAACAATGGGTGATTTTGGTCACACTTTGGAGGCCATTTTGACACACTTCTGGTGACGCGCAAAACGTGGAAATAAGGGCACGAAACGGCACGAAACATTCACTAGTCGATGCGAAAGGAAGAACCTCAAAATTCGGTAGTGGCGGAGCAGTGGGTCAATTTCGTCCCACCTTTGAGACCCATTTTGACACACTTCTGGTGACGCGGAAAACGTGGAAATAAGGGCACGAAACTGCACGAAACATTCACTAGTCGATGCGAAAGGAAGGACCACGAAATTCGGTAGTGACGGAGAAGTGGGTCATTTTCGTCACACTTTGGAAGCCCATTTTGACACACTTCTGGTGACGCACAAAACGTACAAAACAGACACTAAACGATGCGAAAGAAACGACCTAGAAATTCGATAGTTTCGGAACAATGGGTGATTTTGGTCACACTTTGGAGGCCCATTTTGACACACTTCTGGTGACGCGCAAAACGTGGAAATAAGGGCACGAAACGGCACGAAACATTCACTAGTCGATGCGAAAGGAAGAACTTCAAAATTCGGTAGTGGCGGAGCAGTGGGTCAATTTCGTCCCACCTTTGAGACCCATTTTGACCGTCTTCCAGTGACGCACAAAACGTCGAAATAGACGTACAAAAGGGTACGCGATGTGAAATTAACGACCTCGAGATTTAATAGTGGCGGAACTCTTGGTCATTTTAGTCCCACCTTGGGGATTCATTTTAACCCACTTCCCATGACGCACAAAACGGAAGTAGACGCACAAAACGGCACAAAACGATGTGAAGGAAACGACCTCGAAATTCATTGGTGGCGGAAGAGCAATAATTTGTTCCGCCATATTTGTAGGCCCATTTTGACCCACTTCCGGTGATGCACAAAATGTGGGAATAGGCGCACAAAGCGACACAAAACACGCACAAAAGATGCAAAACAAAGTACCTCGAAATTCGTTGGTGGTGGAACAAGTTAATGACGCCGTGAGCACCAATATAAGTATATACTGTAGTTCTTACCAGGAAGCGCGGTAGGTCAGTGGTAGAGCGTTCACCTCTGGTGCTTGAGGTCCCTGGTTCGATCCCAGCTCGCGCCGTGTGGACTTTGTGGTGGACAAACATCGTGCTTGTGGATTTTCTCGGGGTTCTCTCGTTTCCTCCCACTTTCTTCATTTCTTCATTTCCCATCATCACCGTCTCCTTTAGCCTAATCGGCATAAGCATGGGACGTAAAACTAAATATTTCATATCATTTTTTGTAGTTCTTACCATCAAGGCTGAGAACTGCACGGTCCAGTTTTTTAGCCAAAGTAGAAGCCCAACCGGAATAGTGATGTCAACCGGCCCGGTTCGGTTCAACTGAGCGTACAGCTTGAGCTGGCTTGGTTGGGAGTAGTTAGATATGGTTACTAAGAGCGCATTTCCCCCTCCACCCCCTGACTACCAAAAAAATTATGAACCCACCATTAACCATTACACTTTAACGCAGAAGGAACCAACTAATTATACAAAGTTACACGGTGCAAAGTATTCCCATAACTACAATGTTAAAGTGAGATTGAATATGCTTTTATGACATTTAAAATCATAAAAACTTACAATCTAAAAATCTTACATCTAAAACTACAACTCTTCTAACTTATAATGACCCCATGGTAGGGTCCCATCCTTTAAAAAACATCTCTTATCATCCACACAACTTAAAGCTAACTTATTTACTTCTATACTGTACAAATCGTGCTTATAACTTCTAATCAAATTCATCTTCTTATAATATTCTTTTTGGCTGAACAAGCAGTCTTTATAATCGTTAAATGATAGTTCTTTACTTACAACATTTTTCTTAACTCCTTTTGCTTTCTTACAACATTTATCTTTTTCGAACCTGATTGAGTACATTTTTTATCTTAAACCCACAAACTCTTCTATGATTGTACCTTTAATCTCATCCTTCATCTTACCAAGTACTTTCTTATTGACCTGTGGTATCTTATATCTGTTATCTATAGAGTAATCACTCGTGTCGAAGTAATCAATGTAATTTTTCATGTCCTCGTACACATCTTTTGTTTGGATATGGTATATATAACTATCGGTATCTGTATAACATACTTCTATTTTGTCTTGATACTTTGGTTTCATCACATTATAATGGAAATCGTACATTAAATATTTTGACAAATCTAGAATTGACATACCAACATAAATCGGTTTGTTAAATTGCACTTTAACCTTCTTCATGTGAACTGCTACTAAATTTTCCGTAAAAACTGTAGTACTCTTATAATTCGGTTTCGCCACAAGCTTCTCGTATTTTTTCTCATCACTTACAAGTTTAATATTAACTCTCTTTCTAATATTCTCCATAGTCTTCCCAAATACTGAATTGTTCATGAGCTTATAAAAGTCTTTTTCAAAATCATTTGTTGCTTTCGTTCTCATTTGTGTGTTTAAATCAATATATTTCTTTAACCAATCTGATTGTTCGAACTCTATTACTCGATGTATCTTGTTAAGTTTTAATCCAAGTGAAAGACACTGTTTTAGGTTTCGATAGTGAATTACATATTTTTCTTTGTTATATAGGGTTGTTAATAGCTTCGATTGTTTTGAACCAGGCGGACATATATTTTGAGGAGCTAATGGATAGTCTTTGTGATAGTCATGTAATTCTTTAGGATATTCAAGATCAACTTCTAATATGTAACCAGTATCAGAATTATCAGTTATACTTGTAAAATCTATTTCTCTTATCTCATCTTCACTTAACCATCTAAATCCCTTATACGGTAGATATTGGCTCATCGTCCACCCATACAAGTTATTGGCATCTAGATACATTAAGTAAGAATCTTCTTTATTCTTATCATAATCTTCCATATACTTATTATTTGCTTTAACATATCTTTTTGAGCACTGACTGATCCCACCTCTTATACCTTTCTCTACCATTAATACCATTAATCATAATCCCACAACAATTCTAATTTCATATTTGTCATCTTTAACATTGCATCCCAAGCTAAACCCGGTGCCGTCATATACCAAGCAGGATCAAGATCATAAGCTTTAAGACATGTTTCTCTAAAGTTCTCAAACACATCTGCTAACAATAATACATCTGTTTTCAAATATAAATCATGGTATTGTCCGAGATTCTTAATGTTAAATGTTTCCCATACTTTCTTTGCATGTTCATAATCTTCATCACTTATATGTGTGTTCATAAGCTTGTTGAAGAATGCTTCCTTTATCGGTAATTTTCTTTCTCTAAACCTATCCCAATTGTTAACATAATCATATGGGTAAACACCTTTTCTTATTACAAGTTGAAACTGTTCTTGATTAGGATAAAAGTGTTGTATATGTATCATTTGCTCAGGTTTCAAGTTCGATGACAATTTGTCTAAACTAGAAACCATAAATCTAAATGAATCTACAAATTTCAATTTAATAGTTCCAACCTTTTTACTGAATGATATTATCTTTCTTCATTATTGGGTATTAGATCTATTTCTTCTTTATTACATCCAAGCTCTTTTATAAACAAGTGAGAGTCATATCCTGTTAAGTTATGTATGATCACTGGTACAAACTTTGGTACTTTAACTTTTAAATTGCAGTTATTACATAGTGGTAAATTTTCCTGTTATATGATCGTGATGCTTAACTTTATGATTTTCTTTAGTATACTCCTGCTTACAGTAATAACAACATTTAGATTCATTGAACTCTTTTCTCTGACTTTTTGTTAATGGTAATTCGTTATTTTGTTTGTATATGTTCGATATGTGTTTGGCTTCTTTTGTTAATAGTCTTATAAATTCCTTAGCAGCGTTCTTACCTCTATACAAAACTGGATTGGTTTTACTTCCATCACTCTTTACTACATAATAACAAAATCCAGATGGTTTATGTTGTTGATATTTTTTCGTATATGGTTCGTTATCTGGATAACATTCTTCACAGCCCATAACTTTATGTAACAGACATTCAAAATCAGCATAAATCACAAATGGCATTTTCATTGTGTATTGGTAGTTTTTAAATTCAACACATTTACCTTCTTCAGGCATTATTATTTTTACTGGTTCATTTAACGAACAATCTTGCTCATGTTTATTTAAAGCGTCTTGTGAGTAAAAGTATAACAAACATCTATCACATAAATATTTTCGAGCTCTCTTCTTAGTTAATTGTGTACATACTAGCCTGCTTAAATCCTTAATCCAACAATAATGTGTTTTAACTTGGTCTTCATTTTGTTCTTTTATGTATAATAAATTGACATGATTTTCTTGCTTGTTTTGTGTGTGATGTAGTATATAGATTGAATAGTCTTTATCATATGCATAAACATTTATAGAAATATTAAGTAATTTTTCAGCTCTTGGAATATCACATAGTTTTACAGGAAAATGAATATTTTTTAATTTTTCTTCTAAGTATTTAACAGCTTGCTTGTACTTGGAAGGTCGTTGTGGATCTTTATTAACTGGGTATAGTACAGAACAAATTGAATATAAGAAACATTTTTCATCTTCGTTCTTTACATTTATGATTGCTTGTTTATTTTTAATTTTATCAGGTAAATCTATGTATGTTGATCCTCTATATGGTGTATATTTGGCGATTGCTAGTTGTAAAAAGTTAATGTTTATAAGAGCCCAACCAGAACCTCTGGCTTGGAACTCATCCATTCTTGTTCTTAATCTTTGCTTCATCTTAGTTATTTCTTCCTTTAGATTACTTGATCGGTATATTTCCTGGTTTTCAGTGTTAAAATAGAAGTTTTGAGTTTCTTCACCTTTTTTATATGTACAACTTATATAAAGATTAGCTTTCTATGAACTATGTTTATTTAAGCTAATTTGTAATCTGTTTGATATAGCTTTAGATGTTGCAGTAATATATTGTTCAAGTGGATCTTGTGGTTTGTAATCTGTTGTAAATCTCCATGTTTCTAATCTTGATTTTAATGCAATGTTCTGGCGTTTTACATCAATTGGTACTGATTCAACTTTGATTTTTGGTTCTTCAATTATTTCTTGTTTAAATGGGAATATATCTCTAATCTGTCTTCTGCTTTGTTCGTCATCATATTGTTTAAGAAGGTTTATTAGTTCTGCTTTTCTTAATCGGGAATATCTTTTGATTCCCTTTTCTTTACATTGTCGCCTTAACTCTACTACAGTAAATCTATTATAATTACTCATCTTATTTAATATATAGAAAATCTTTATACTCTTCAATTTTTACCTACACCAAAATTTTTTACTTCATTTTCGTCCATTTTTTTAACACATCGTTCAAACATCTGCATGTGCCTACATATGTTAAAACTGTGTGTTAGTCTAGAACTTTCATGGGAAGACCCATCAAAGTTACATATACACATATTAAAAATTAAATCATTTTTGTAAACTTACTCATCATCATCATCATCATCATAATCATCACTGCCATATTTATATTCATCATCACTACTCAAATCAGATGTTTTTTGTTGTGTTATTAATAATTCTTTCTCCTTTAACAGTATTTGCTTCTCTAGTAGTGCTGCTAAGAGTTTAAGATCTTCATGAATAAGGTTAAGTCTATCATGTAATAAATCAAATTCTTTCTCCATATTTGTTATATAGAAAACCAACAAAAATGAAATAAATTTTAAAAATCTAAGAATAAAAACGAATATGACTACTGCTAAGGAAATATTATCTTACAAACCTATATTTGATTGTGTATGTAGATATTTAGATATTGGTGGTTATAATGATGAAGACAAAATAAATTTTAGCATCTCCATAGGTATGTTAGATCATTTGTTCAAGAAAGCCAATAAAGAAAAGAACTCATTTCTTATACAAAACATTCTCTATACAAACGTTATGAATGTCTGATGAAATATTAGATTCACTGACTGATGAACAATGGCTATCTATAGGTTATGATGATTATGAGGAGGAATATAACTATGATCACATTACAGAAGATTTTATACGCAAATATCTGCAGAAAGTTAATTTGAGTGAAATATGTTTATGGAAAAAGTTATCGGAAGAGTTTATAAGAGAATTAGCTGATAAAGTTGATTGGGAGATTATTTCAGGAAGCCAAGATTTATCAGAAGACTTTATAAGAGAATTTGCAGATAGAGTTGATTGGGGGGAAGTATCGTATAATCAAAAGCTATCTGAAGAATTTATTAGTGAGTTTATAGATAAAGTTAATTTTGATGCTATATCTTATAGAAACAAACTCTCTGAAGCCTTTATACGAGAACATGCAGATAAAGTTTCTTGGGGGCGCTTATCTGGAACTCAACAATTATCAGAAAACCTTATAAGAGATTACGCTGACAAAGTAGATTGAGAAATAATTTCATTGTTTCAAGATTTAACAGAAGGATTTATTGCAGAGTTCAAAGACAGAGTTCATTGGCATAACATTTCAATATATCAGCACCTCTCTGTAGAGTTTATATATTTATTTAGACATTACGTAGATTGGTGAGTTATAATAAGAAAATATCATAATAATCCCGATTTAGGTAGTATATTGAATTTAGCATTCGATGTTACAACAGATGGTTTGTTTAATGTTTAACTAATTACCTTTTATGACTATTATATCATAAAAGTCGTAACCTTAATTATTAGATATTAACCTTAATTATCTTTTATGATTATTATATCATAAAAGTTGTAACTTTAATTATTAGATATTAACCTTAATTATCTTTTATGATTATTATATCATAAAAGTTGTAACTAATTATTAGATATTAATCTTAATTATCAGATAATAACCGATCATATAAACAATCAATTTCTTTAATCAATTCTTCTTCTGATAGTGGCGTCCAAAACTCATTACCCTTACCTTTACGAATATCTAGTTCTTGCTGCATTAGGTTGAATAGCTTAATACTGTTAGGATCTCTAAACTTTTCGTATATTATTACATGATTCGGATATTTTTCTTCTGCATCATTAAGAGGCTTATATAAACTTCTCTTTTGACATCTGATAGCATAATAAGGGAAAGGATCATTAGGTTTGTTCTTATATATGATTAGACAATTATCTTTTGAATTATCGCTTGTATATGGTGCTGCGATTTCTTTTAAGCCCTTGTTTTGAATCTTTAATCTCTCCATTGTTTGTTCTATCTCTTCTACTCTTGATTGCAACTCTTCTTGGTTTTCCTGAATCTGCTTAAAATTAGAAACGAAATAGTCTTCGATAATATCATAGCATTTGTCATAGAAGTCTTGTGATACCCATAAAGCAATAGCGAGAAATATCTTTTTATACATATATGTTCCTGATATTAGATTGTTTATTTCGTTACCAGCTAGTTTTACTGTGTAAGATGAGTTTTCAAAGTGGCCCGAATTCGGTCCACTTAGTTCGTTATTGTAGTATTCTAATATTTCCTGTGATTCTTTATTTTCCAACCATTTTTTAAATCTTCTACCGCCCATAGCACACAACTTAGTAGCATTGAAGTATCCTGTACTCTTATCTATAATCAACTTGAAATCACCGAAGATACCATACCAATAGTTATCTTTGATCTGTTCATAGCAAATATCATTTAAGCTATACGAATTATCCATAGTACTTATATTTATTATATAGAAAATGTTAATTTAATCATTTTCGAAATTGTCACACCCTTACATAACTATTCAACTTTTAACTCCAATTCTTTTAATTTTTCGATTACTACATCATCTTGAATTTCTTCTATAACTTCTTTGATCGTGTTGAGTTCACACTTGAAAAATTCACCTTTATATTTAAATTTATCTAATTGTTTATGCACAAGTGACTCTAACTTTTTAGCATCATTTGTCTTATAGGTTTCTTCATAATAAAATAATTCGAAGTCAAGTCTAAACTCATTAAACTGACCTAGGCGTTGTTCAAGGTTTTTTGTATAACCCACTTTATATATATTCTTCTCTTGGTGCTGTTTGGTAGTTGCTATATAAACAAAACCGGACTTATCATTATCTTTTTTCAATTGAGACCATCTTTTTATTTCTTGGAACAAGTCTGGATGAACATATGTACCCCTGATTATTGTTATTCTTCCTCCAGTAACCACATAATATATTTTTTGAGATTGATGCTCTTCTTCTAATCTTTTTATTAGTGTTGTTGATTCTTTGTTCCTTAACCAATTATCAAATCTTTTCCCACCATCTTGTCACAGTTAAGTAGCATTGAAGTAACCAGTCTTCTTATCAATAATTAGTTTAAAGTTGCCAAACAAACCATACCAGTAATCATCTTTAATCTGTTCATAGCAAATATCGTTTAAACTATACGAATTATCCATAGTATTCATATTTATTATATAAAAATGTTGATTTAATCATTTTCGTATATTCCTGTTAACTTCATATTTGTTTCTTGATTGTGTACATAGAGCAGTTGGTAGAATCGTCCCCACCGCTTGTTCTATGTTATCTTAAACCAGCCTTTTATGGTTATTATTCCATAAAAGACAAACATTTATATTTACACTACAACATTACTCTTATCTATCCAACTATTATGCGAATCATCAAAACCTAGCCATTTAACATATACTTTATCACCTTTCCTTCTTAACACCTTTTCCACCAAGTATTCATCCTTATGTTTCGTCTTTAATAGTTCTGGTTCGTAAAATCTACCTTGCACATCCTCTTCTTCTAAATCTTTAATTCTATATGTAGGCGGATTGGATGGAATAACTTCACTAATAACAAATACTTCTGTTGACCAATTAAGTGTATATCCTTTCTCAAATAACCCTTTCGACTTACTTATACGAACATGATCACCTAATTTGTATTTAGGTTTAACATGCTTATATTCTTTCTTATACACTTTCTCCAATATTGTTCGCTCATTCTTCTTATTAACTTCTATAGGTTTTAAACCAATTGTTCTATGAATTTGATGATTATACTCTTTAACTAGTCTTGGTAATATCTCTATCCGTTTATAATTTCCTTGTGTTGTGAATCTTTTCCACATGTTCTGTTTAAGTGTTCGATTAAATCTCTCAACAACAGAAGCTTTCTTACCACTATAGGTTGAGTAATGATTAATCTTATTTTCCTCCATTAACTTCTTAAACTCTTTATTATAAAACTCTTTACCTTGATCAGTTTGTAAGTTATTAGGTTTTCTCATTCTTAATATGGATTCGAATGTTTCTGTAACATTCTTACCACTCTTATCTTTAACAGGAACAGCAAACGCATATTTCGAGAACACATCTATAATCGTTAGCAGATACTTATAACCTTTATTTAATTTGGAAACACCTTTTAATACTCCACTATCCATTTCAACAAGATCAGCCTGCCAAAGATCATCGATACCTTTTATAACTACGCTTAATCTGTCAAAGTTTTTTCTAGATGGTTTGTGAATTTCTTCTATAATGTCTTCTCTAACACCTTTACCTTCTTCTAGTCAATCAGGCTTTTTAACGAATTGAGTTTTAGTAACACCACATACAGAACAAATACCTTTCTTTAGATATCTTCCATTCTTTGTTTGTTCTATTCTAATGGTATCTTTCTCCGTATCTGTCAATTTCTTACACTTAACACAATACATCATCATTATTTATTGTATAGAAAATTAACGAAAAAAAAATAAAATCTATCATTACCTAAAAATTATACGTCTTTAGGAAAGTTCTCTTTCTATGTACATTACAACAAACAATAATTGCCCTTCTTCCATAGCTGAATTTTTATTTGGTTTAATTGTAATTATATCGTTCTTGTTAAAGTTAAAAGGTAAAGTTTCAATCAAAGTATCACCCAAATATATCTCTAGAAAGTATTTATCCAAACTTAATTCCATGTGCATTATTTTCCCATTATAGAGAAATTTGTAACATTAGAGAGATTAAATATTCTAAAGATTGGCTCCTTAACGTTTTTAGCTCTTAATCGATATAGTACTGGTACAGTTTCTTTCTGCATAATCAATTTAGTAGTATCCATCCTAACCTTTTGAAAATCTTCTTTCTTGACGTATGTGTCTTGTAACGTTTCTAATGCATCTTCAAATCGTTTTCTATCGTTCTCTAATTGAGCTTCTATTGACCTAAGTTGACTTACGCTAACAATATCATTTAAATTCTCCAACAATTTTAATTTCTCTTCACTAATATCAACATCACCTTTTCTATCTTTAACATTACCAAATATATCCATACTCATTTATTATACAGAAAATGTCCATCCTAATTTTTCAAAACATTTCTTTAACATCTCTATTTGTTTAGATGAGTGTTTAAAATCAATATCAACATGAACATCGTGCTTTTTCAACAGATGGTACAATACACATTTCAAGTTAATAAACAATACTCTTTTTGGATACAGTTCTTTAAAGGTTTTGTATAAGTTTTCGAAGTCGTCTATAAGTGTTTCTTCCATATGTCGTAAGTTTAATGGTTTTTGATCGGTAAGGTGATAGTGTATTAAATAAACATCATCATAATATTTTGTGTATTTGTTTTTCTTTAGTACTTCTAGAACATCTTTTGTTGATATTAAATCTTTTGATATATCTCTAAATTCATCATTTAACATCTTGAACACATCTTCAGGAATAATTCTATCCTGTAAAGGTTGCAAACGAGATAACTGTAACTTAAATCTTTTTATAGTATCATACCATGGTTTTCTTACGCAAGCTCTCATTCCTTCATTAGTACTGTAAACAAAACCAATCGCTACAAAACAATTATCGCAAATATGTGTACTCCTACCTTTTGTTAATGACTTACAACCACAATTACTGCACTTTAATGGTCTAGAGCTATAATTTGACAACAACTCCTTTAAGGTAATTATTGGACGTAACTTTACCAACTCTTCCTCTGTGTACAAAAATTTAGGTATTAACATTCTCCAAAAATCAATAACTATATATACGTTGTTTTTATCTTTTAAGTCTATCTTACTAACATACTTAAAATACGGATAAAAATTAAATCTATCTAGTGCATCTAGTTCATCCTCATGCTTCTCAAAATAATCTAAAAATCTATTGTGTATAGCTTCCATATTTATCTTAAAACAAAACTTTTATGGATATAAACCATAAAAGTACTTAAACTTAATAATATTTAATCATTTTTAATCATATACATAACATCACTAAAAGAATACCCTTGATTTAGAAGATTTAAAACCTTAACACAAAGATGACCACATATAACTGAATTAAAGTCTTGTATTCGTTCGTCATTGTAAAATAGTTTTTGGTACCAAGATATTGTACTAGCTGCTTAGGAGGAACACCACCATAAGAATCGAACACGTACTTTATGTTGTTATCTTTCCAATAGCATATCCAATGAGTACCAATGTTTTCTGATTTATCGAGGTTAACTATACCACACTCATTTAAATAAGGTTTTTGTGGAAGTTCATCACTCATAAATACACCTCTAAATCGTTTTATCTTTAATTCTTTAACCAACCTCTCTATATCGAAGTAGGTCAATGGTTTTAGTTTTTTGACTTCTTTGGTTTACCTGCTCCCTGCTTTTCTTCCATAGCCATATTGTGTCTCTTTTGTTCTTCAAGTTCTTGTTTATTCTTCTTAGCATCAAGTACAGTTTTAGTAATCGCTGCTGCACCACCTGCTAATGAGCCAACTGCTCCTAAAGCTGCTAAAATGGCTGGAATTGTAAAGATAAAACCACCCATATGCTCTTTCTTAATCTTTTTCATTTGTGCAGTAGTTAAAGTTAAATCCATTCCTCTACCTTCTTTAATTTTCTTGGCTTTATCGTTAAGTTGTTTCTTTGTTAATACATGATCAATATTTAAATCCTTTAGTTCGTTATAAGGAACACTAAACATACAACCTTTAATAGAACACATCTTCCTATTTATTTAAGAGAAAATCTTAGTTTGTGAAAATACAGTTGTTGTTGCTCCACCAAAATCAATTAAGGAATCATTCTCATTTGTTATCCTTATCTCAAAATTGTCAACCTTGTCTTTGGATATAGGGAAAAATAATGGATAAGTAGGTTCGTAAATGATGCTATTTTTAAACTCGGCATCTATTTTAAATGATGCTATGATCCCTGTTTCTCTATGTGTGTATTCTGTATCTTTAACAAACATGCCATCTGCTATATTACAGTGAACATTTATAGTATCAAACGGATGAAACTTTGGCAACTTACTTCCAATATGTGTTTTATTCTTTTCTAAAACTTCAAAAACATTAAACCCGAGTACAGTACCTATACCCCCAATTGTAACATCATTACTATCAGTTTCTATTTTAACTCTATTTCTTAAATGATCTTCTGATAATGTTATGTTGATGGATTGAGATTTTAAATATTCATTAAGACTGTTTAAGCTGTATTGCCCTTCTGGTATAAAAACTTGTCTATCACCATATGAGAAACTGTTTTTTTCTGTTGTTATGTTTGGGGTTAGATATGTACTGTAAAACCCAACTAGTCCTATACTTAAATAGTTGCTCCTGTTGTCTAATTCATAATAGAGTTTCTTGTTTAAAACAGAAGTATCACTCGTTAGCTTAAATACCTTAGCCATTTATTATATAATAAATGAATGAGTTTGATTTACCTAGAGATATTCCAAGAGAGAAAGTAATCAAGTTAATTGAAGATGTCATTCAAAAGTTAGAGTACAGTTTAAAGAAGAAAAAGAGAAAACTACGAATTGTTAAATATGCATACTACACTTTGATCACGTTATCAGTTATACTTTCTGCAACAACTGGGTTTATTAATATTTTTATACCTGTAACAATTTACTCGATATTAACAACGTCTCTTGCAACTGGAAGTGCTATAATAACAGGTTTGTCTTCTAAGTTAAACATAAGCAAAAGAAAAGATGAATATAAAACCATTGTCACTTGTATTAACTCATTTAAAGAACAGTTAGAGATGATAATAACACTAATGGTGAAATGGATAGCGAATATATAAAAGATACGTTGCTTAAGATCAGAGAACAACTTAAAGATATAAGATCATGAAAGAGACGATTTTCTCTATAATAAATGAGTAAGAAAACTATTAATTGGGATGTACAAGAGATGATAAAAGAAACAACAGTTAAGAAAAGAAATGGAGAGCTTATACCTGATGATGTTCGATGCCTTATCGTAGGTTCATCTGGGAGTGGTAAAACGTTTTTGCTATTTAATTTTTTATTACAGCCAGGTTGGTTAAACAATAATTACTTCTACATATATTCTAAAAGCATGAATCAGCCAAAGTATGAGCAGTTAAAAGATCGATTTGAAAAAGCAGAACTAAAGTTTAAGAAGCAAATAGCAACGTTCTTAAGCGGTAATGATTCTATTGTACCTATTGATGAATGTGAAAAATACTCTGTAGTAGTGTTTGACGATTACATTTTAGAGAATCAAGATACTGTTAGAAATTTTTTTACAAGAGGTAGGCATAGACATTTAGACTGTTTCTATCTTGCACAAACACATTCAAAAGTGCCTAAACAGCTTATAAGAGATAACGTTAACTTCCTATGCATATTCAGACAAGATGATACTAATCTTAAACATGTGTATAATGAGTTTGTTGGAGGAGATATGTCTTATGATAAATTTAAAGAGATATGTTCAAAATGTTGGCAAGAAGATTATGGTTTTATAGTAATTGATATGACAAGGAAGGTAAACAATGGTAAGTATAGGAACAAGATAAAACACTTCTTAAACGTTTGATGTTTATTGACGTTTATTTATGTTCTTTGACGCTTATTAACGTTTGTTCGTTTTCTATATAATAAATGGATGAGAAAGATATTAATAAGAATATCAAGTTAAAGGAGTTCTTGATAAAGGGCTTCAAATCTTGGAAGAAAGAAAGAGCAGGTATATATGATAAATTTAAAACACAAGAACAACCTGTAATTGATGCTATTCAAAACTTGGGAAGTGAGATCAAAGAAGTAGCAGAACAAAATAAAAATCTAATAACTGAACTTGTTCCAGTTGTACATAAGACGGTTTCAATAGATCCTAGTCTACTAGAAACACCTAAAAAGATAACTTATGATAGTTCCCCAAGTAGTAGTGATACGCCTATAACGGGAGAAATAAAACAAATGAGAAAACAAATTAAAGACAAAGTTCAGGGAGTAGAACCTTTAACAACAGCACAATCATTTGGTAAGATTGCAACGAAATATTATAGTAAAAGAAATGATAGTGTGTTTGGAATAAGAACTGTAGAAGAAGATGGAAAAATAATAAATAAAATAGGAAATTCTGAAGTTAAAGTGAATGGTGATGATTTGATAATTAATGGTAAAACTTATAAGGGAACAGAAGGTCTATGGGAATTGTTAACGATGAATACTAATAAAAACATTGAAGATTATGATGATGATGATTTTGAACAGTACAAGGAAATAATAATAGAATCAGATGCTGCCTTCCAAAAATATAATCGAGATAAAAAAGTAGCATCTAATAGAGGTTCTAAGTACATTAATATTATCAAGACTATTTGGGATAATTATATTAAACCATCTTTACCTCCAACTCCTAAAAGGACTGGTGAAGGAATTAAACAATATACAGAGATACCTAAAGAATATATATGGATGGATGATGTGAGAAAGTTAATTGATTGGCTAATAGTTATAGATGGAGAAGAAAAGGCTGGTAATAATAACTTTTATAATGAGAAAGTAGGTATAGTGAGTATGATTAATAATAAGCTTTCACAATTTATTCCTAATGATCCAAAAGGTATAGGTTATTTGATTAAGATATTAAATACATTACCACCACGATTCTGGAATGATGAGAAGCTTGGAAAAGGATTAGTAAATGATTTGATTAATAAACTCCCATTTGAATTACATATTCCAGGATTTTCGTATTGTGGTCCGGGAACTAAGCTACAAGAAAGGTTAGAAAGAGGTGATAAAGGTATTAACCCATTAGATGAGGCTTGTAAAGAACATGATATATACTACAGAGATAATAAAGATACAGAGTCAAGACATATTGCAGATAAGGAACTAGAAAGTAAAGCATGGAAAAGAGCATTTAGTAGTGATGCGTCAATTGGTGAACGATTAGCTGCTTTTGGAGTTGGTACTGCTATGAATGCTAAGGTTAAGTTAGGATGGGGATTATAAGTTTTTAATTGTTATTATGTATGATTCTTTTATGGGTATATCCCATAAAATCGTTGTTTCAAGATTTTCTTTATAATAAATGGATAGTGTTGAGAGTTACGAGTTACAAAGCTTTAAAGCTAACACAAGAACATTTAATAATTTGAATGAAGCTAACAAAGATATTGAGTTTGATTTCGATGTGGGCGATGGGTTCGTACATCCACACAAAGCAGATTGTCATATGACTTTTGAAGTTGGTGCATCAGTTGGAGGAACATTTGGTGCAAATGATACTATAAAACTTGTAGATAACTTCTTCCCATTCTTCTTTTCTCAAATTGAGGTTAGAAAGCATGGAGTTGTTATAGATAAGATTGAGCTACCAGGAATAACATCTACAGCTATTGGAACATTAAAGATTTCCAAACCAGAAGTTGAATATTTAAAACAAGCAGGATTTGAAACAGATGATAAACTTGGTCTGAGAAAGGACTTTAGTGTTTTGTATCCATTAAGATTAATTCCAGGCTTTTTAAGTGATTATAAAGAGGTTATGTGGAAAGGTGGATTGAGAATAACATTTACAAAAGCTAACAACAATAACGATGTCTTGTACAAATGGGTTGGAATAGGGGCAGGTGCAGCAGCTCCTCATGATGGAAAAATAACAATAAAAAGTATGGAGATAAGAATGCCTATTGTTGAATACGAATCTAATTATGAAAACAAGTTAAAGTTGAATATTCTTAAAGAACCTAAAATCATGTTTTCATTCCATACTTATCAATGTGTTCAAAAGACTGTTGTAGGTTCTTTCTTAGAGTTTGATGTTACTACTCAATTTAATTCTAGACAATTTGATATGCCTGATTTCGTAGTTGTAATGTTCCAAACTGATAGAAGTGGCAAACAAACAGCAGATGCAAGTAAGTTTGATCATTGTAAGGTAAAGAATATCTATCTTAAGAATGGAAGGAATGAGGTATTTCCAAAAGAATCAAGAAACTTAGATATTGCTAACAAGGATTATTTTAAGATGTACGAAGATTATACTGCATTTAAGAGAATAACATGTGGCAATACCGAAATGTACTATGACCCTAAAGAGTTTATAGATAATAGACCAATGTATGTGATTAATTGTAGTAAGAGGAAGAATGTATCGGTAAATGAGAGAACAAACAAAGATTGTAGTAGACTTTGCAGAAGCTGTGGCTGCTAATACTATATGTTATGCAATTTTAATTGGACAAAAGAACTTCACATATGATCCTAAGAATGAGAAAGTAGTAGAAGAGTTTTAGATAGTTAAATGTATTTTTGTATTAAAGTTTTTCCATAAACGAAATTGATAAAAAATGATTAAAAATTTTTGTGAAGATAAAAATTGAAGAGTGTTCATTGATTTTCTATATAATAAATACGATGTCGAGTCATATTGAGCTTTTAAATAAACTTGGAAGTCTTGAACAAAAACAAGTTATTGGATTAAGAGAATTGGAATTAAATACAGAATATAAGATTGTGAAAATGGAAAAGATTAAAACTAAGTTTGGGAAGAGCATTTTAGCTGAGTGTGAGGATTTTAAGGTCTTTCTTCCACCTAGATTTACAAAACACTTAACAGATAAAATGATTGATGAGATCGTTAAAGATGGAATAAAAATCAAATACACTGGTCTAAAAGATAATTATCCAACTGTTGAGTTCTGTATGTAAATGAGGATTGGTTTTAAGAATTTCTCATAAAACGAGCATTTTCCTTATAATAAATGAACTATGGCTAATTATTTGAATAAAAAAAATGATGTTAAAGCATGGAGATTCCTTCGCATAGATGAGTTAGAAAAAGGTAAAGCGTACGAGATAACATTATGGAAATTGATTCAAACACAGCGTTATGGTCAAAGAGTTTTAGTACATTTAGATGAGAAATATAAGACGTTATTACCACAAAGATATAATGATGAAACTGAGCAAGTATTGAAAGATTTGAAAAAGTATAAGCTGTTTGTTAAGTATGAAGGTTTGAAAGATTTAGATAATGGTTATAAAATACATCAGTTTTACTTTAGAAATGAATCCAAAAAATAAAACTTGTAATTTTAAGTATGTTTTAAGTGTTTTTATGATTTCATTATCAATATCCGAACTTGTAATTTTAAGTGTATAAGTGTTTTTATAGTATCAGACTATTAAAAAACTAAGACCTTTGGACATACAGAACATAATGTCATTTGAATTTTAAAGGTACATGTATAAATAAGGGATTTATTTGAGTTTTTTGTAATTATATCCTTAGAATTATGCAATTTATAAGACATTCAATAGATAGGAAATTTATTTGTCTATTGATTGTCGTTTGAATTTTGAAAATCGGTTAATATTTGACGATTTTATAGCAAGTTCAAAATTTCGGGAATTTTTTACGGGTTTATTTTTGAGTTTTCGGGAAAATGTTATTCTTTTAAAAAGTCTTAAAATTTTATTTTACTTATGGTAGTATTTTTATTTTGTTGAAATTTTGTGAAGATATTGAAAAAGGGAAAAGTATCCTGTGGGTTATGCAACCATTTATGCATTTTAGAAAATTGGTTATGTTATTAGTATTCATTTGCCGTTTGAATTTTTGAAATCGGTTAATTAGGGACTGAGGTATTAAATAATAACGTTATGTGGGGGTGGGACTGCAAGTGTTGCCAACTCACTTTTAACAATTATCATATTTATTAGTAATGGGGTGAATTCATCCCTATATGTTTTAAAGCGATATCTTGAAAAATTAAAATCCTGGAACGTTTCGAAAAAATATATTGAGTTGGAGACACTGCATGGTAAAACATTAGTTTCGTTGGCGGGTTTATTTAAACAGTTTCTCGTTCATGCTAGCTAAGTAACACGGAAAGTTTTTTCATTTGCATAGTTGAAGTTGTCCGATCAGAAATTTTCATGAGCAACGATTGTGAATCAAGAAATCGAAGACAGACACTCCGCCAAAGGTTTCATCTGGGTTAATGCTGGCGGAGTTGCTTATAAAAAGAAAGAAAACATGTTGCAGCTGCTATAAGACTCTATGTGTATGTATATATGTATGTTGGAATGAGGAGAAGGAAAGAGAATCGGATTGGATGGTCCTGTGCTGGTACTGGAATCGTTCAAATGAATCAGTGACAGATCATCTGTTCCGGAGCTGTATGTATTCCTTCTCATTGAGTTTTTAAAGCTAATTATTAACGGATTTTCATGATTCAAGTGTCAAATGAAAGCTTATAAACTGGAGATTAAGATGCAATAAATATATTTTGTGTAGGATTCCATTGTAAGTTTTTAGATGTAAGTTTTAATGATTTTAAATGTCATAAAAGCATATTCAATCTCACTTTAACATTGTAGTTATGGGAATACTTTGCACCGTGTAACTTTGTATAATTAGTTGGTTCCTTCTGCGTTAAAGTGTAATGGTTAGTGGTGGGTTCATAAAATTTTGATAGTTAGGGGGTGGAGGGGAAATGTGCTCGTAGTAACCATATCTAACTACTGTTGGGATTACCCATCGACTGGGCTCAATTGAGCCAATGGCTTGAAGCGGCTCGGTAAAGACGAGTTATCGACACGGCTCGATTGGAGCCAATGGCTCGAAACAGCTCCGTTGAAACGAGTCCATAGGCTGGGTTCGAGTTAGCTTAACTGAGCCAATGGCTCGAACCGGCTCGGTTGGGGTAAGCAATCAGCTTGGTTCGGTTCGGCTCGGGTGAGCCTTCGGCTCGAGCTGGCTCGGTTGGATGAGCTGTTGGCTCGGCTCACTTCTCGGTTCGGCTCGATAAATGAATGAGCTGTGAGCGAGCCGCTTGAGTCGTTGACAACCCTGAACCCGGGTCGAGCAGTTTTAAACATGTTTGGCTGCAGTTCCATAACTTCTAACAATTTTTGGCTCGAGCCCGAATACTTGCTCCTCCTGAACTCAAACCAAGAACCTCGTGACCGATGTCCTTGCCTCCTGAAGATTTCTTGACTACCGAGATCGACAGATAACTAATTTTTAGGATTCCGACACAAACCGCCTGTATTCCATGTTTATACAGGTACACGGTGTTATAATAATAATTAGTTATAATAGTAGTAGTAGTATCATTGATAATTATATTGTCTATGTAGGATACTTGAAGATAGTAGTACTTGGAACTACACAAAGGATTTAGCTCGAATTGGCTCGACTCGACTGGAAACTCGACCCGAAATCGAGTCGAGTTGGGGGAAATTTTTCGAGACGAGATCTCGAGTCGAACTCAAAGATGTCTGCTTTGAGTCGAGTCGAGTTTTAAAGAAAACTCGCTCGTGCTCATTCCTATTGTATGCATGACGGGCATATAGAGTTCTTTCGAGGGGGATAAAATCATAAACATAATATATTTAAAAAATACTTAATTCACGGCTTTCATCCCAGGGGGGGGGGAAGGGATGGTAGGTATCCAGCATTTCTTATAAGTACCTTATTTGACATATGTAAAACAGTAACAAGTGGACAATACAATATACACACATCTTCTTATCTTCAGTTTTAATTGCTGATTTCAATTGCAATTAACAATTACAAGATTCAATTGTCAATTGCAATTAACAATTGAATGTTTCAATTGCACCCTTTGCAATTGACAACTAACAATTAAAAGTTTCAATTGCCTGGTGACTAATTAACAATTAACAATTGACGAAAATTTAATTGCAAATTTTATGATTGAATTCAATTGCAATTGAAATTAATTGTCAATTACAAATTGAAATCAATTGCAATTGATTTTCAGAGCAATTACTTTCAATTGATTGATCAATTGCAATTTATTTCAATTGATTTTGCCCAACACTGATACGTAGATGAAATTATTGGAGATTATCAGTGCGGATTTAGACGAAATCGATCAACTATTGACCAATTATTTACCATTCGCCAAACACTCGAAAAAAAGTGGGAATACAATAGCCCGGTACATCAACTATTTAGAAAGGGGTACGACTCGGTTAGGAAAGAAACATTATACAATACTCTTACAGAACTTCGAATACCGAGAAAGCTAATTAGATTAATTAAGATATGTTTAAATGAATCCCAGAGTAAAGTCCAGATAGGAAAATTTTTGTCCACGAGCTTTCACGTCGAAAATGGCCTGAAACAAGGAGATGCGTTGTCGCCATTATTATTTAACTTTAATTGTATAGTCTAAGCGTTTAGCATACTTAGACATAATATTTGAAATGCATCAATTTTGGAAAATTACGTCCTGTCCGTTACAGATTGTTTTAAAAAATCTTCACATTAATTATACTCACAGTGTTACAGTCTACTACTATATAAGGTGTATTAGTATACAACTATATTCCAAGTTCTGCAAGAACGTTGTATAATGTTTCTCTCCTAACAGAGTCGTAGACCTTCCTAAAATCAATAAATAGTTGATGTACCGGGGTATTCTATTCCCACTTCTTTTCGAGCATTTGTCGAATGATAAATATTTGGTCAATAGTTGATCGATTGCGTCTAAATCTGCATTGTATCCACAAGCTTTCACGTCGAAAATGGCCTGAAACAAGGAGATGCATTGTCGCCATTGTTATTCAACTTTGTTCTGGAATACGCTATAATGAAAATCAAAGATAGCAATCAGGGCCTAGAGTTGAACAGTATTCACCAGGTTATGGCATATGCTGATGATGTAAATTTAATAGTGGATGATAGGAGAACAATAGAAAGAAATGCAGAGATGTTATTAAACGCTTGCAGGGACATGGGTTTAGAAGTAAATGCAGAGAAAACTAAATACATGGAAGTGCGTCGGGACCGTAATACAGCAAATTATGGATGCGTTAAAATATTAAATAATACTTTTGATAAAGTGGATACTTTCAAATATCTAGAATCAATATTAACAGAGGAAAATCATATTCACGGAGAAATTAAATGTCGACTAAAAGCAGGGAATTCGTGTTACTATTCGGTTCAAAATCTCTTGTCGTCGCGAATTCTGTCGAAGAATTTGAAGCTTGAAATATACAAAACGATAATCATGCCTGTTGTTCTGTATGGCTGCGAAACATGGTCACTTACTCTGAGTGAAGAACATAGACTGAAAGTATTTGAGAACAGGATCCTGAGACGAATATTCGGACCCAAGAGAAACGGGAATGGGGAATGGCGGAAACTTCATAACGAGGAACTACATAATTTATATGGTTTACCTAACATTGTTAGGGTCGTCAAGTCTAGGAGGCTTAGGTGGGCGGGTCATGTAGCTAGAATGGAAGAAGGTAGAAACGCTTTCAAAGTCTTGACTGGAAAACCAATGGGAAAACGACCATTAGGAAGACCTAGGCGCAGGTGAGAGGACAATATTAAGATGGATCTCGCAGAGATTAAAATACAAAGTAGAAATTGGATTGCAATTAGCTAAAGATAGATTCCAGTGGAGAGCTTTTGTGAACGCGGCATTGAACCTCCGGGTTCCATAGGCCATAGAGTTAGTTAATTAGTATATGAAAATTAAAACTTAACTGAAAAATTTCAAGAATGTACAGAACCACCCGAAACGAAGGTCTTGATGTGCAGTCTTTAAGAGTATCATATAAATGTATTTCTCTCATGTTTTGCTTTATTTTGTTTCAAACAGAGGGTGTGTGATATTTTGAAGTAAAAATGCTACACACAATTTTGCTAGTTACTTTGCTAGTTATATTTTTTTTAAAAAATATAACTTACTTTTGTATATAAGAGGTTAAAGAATTATCATATATATTGGTATCGTTTGGAATTCATAATGTAAATATGTTAAGAATTTTAAAAAATCAAAATTCATGGTTTATTTTAGAGGTTTTATATTATTAACTGCATCAATCACCAAATAGATGAGTTTTTGTGTTGTAGAGAAGCGAAACAAAGTCTGCTTTACCAATTTAAAGCAGAATTTTGAAAAAAGACCCAAAATTTCCCAAGCAAAAAAGCGAAGCAGAAAAAATCGAGTTTTTTCTTCAAAAAAGCCGTTTTTTCCCCAGCCCTTGCATCTCTACTACCTTACATAAATGAACTGGACATCTGCATCAGGCACATTGCTCACACTATACATTTTTTTTAATTTTCTGAAGAATTAAAATTGGTTTACTTTTTCGGAGCCCTTGTTACAAGTACGTATAGAGCCAATCTCGTTCTATTTTTTAAAAACTCGAGATCAACTTACAACTGTGCTATATTGTTCTACTTACGTCATCTTATTACTATGTTGCATTATTAACTTTCAATGTACTGATTAATGTCTAAAAATGGAAGCAACTTACTGATATAGAAGAAAGCAAGTTTGTCCAGAGATTATTGCTCTTTGGAAATGTAATAGTTCAAGTATTGCAAGTAAAACTCATTGTTCATCTTAATTATTTTTCTCTAAAATTATAGGCATTTCTAATAGACTAAAATATGATATATCGAAACAACATCCATTTAGTGAATCACTCATTTTTTTTTTTTTTAACTAGTTTCTCTTTCTTAGACCCAAACGAACCAATTGCCATTTAGGTAAAAAAAAAAAAAAAAAGGTTTTAATGAATAGAAACATGTTCTTTCTTCTGATAAGTGTAGGATTTTTCTATCCACAATAGCATTTTGTTCATTTCTTTAATTAACAACTCGATAATCTATATACGATATCATTATCCAAAAGAACCATTTTCTCTGAAAAGCCATAATGAATAATGAAGATGGGACTGAGAAAAGTTATGTCTAGAGTTTTGTATGAATCCAATAACTAATCGCAATTGAGCTAAACACATTATGTCGTTATAATTGTAATTGTAATTATTGAAATTGTAGGTTATGCCGATGGTCAAGGTAAAAAATCATAAGTTGCAAGTTAGTAAGAGAAAATGATCTAACAAGTAAAAATTATAAGATTTTTTTTAAAATTGCGTAGAGATTACACTGTAAAAAATCGTTGTGTTATTTCAACTAGATGCCTATGTGTTACCTAGAATATAACACAAACAGGTGGTTAGAACAACTCACTTTCCATCTGGAGTTGTGTGCCAAATACCGGTAGTGGAAATGACACAGAACCTGTGTGTTAAATTAAAACAAGTGTAGAATCTTCGGTGCTGTTTTCTGCGTGATTGCCAAATATATTGGGCATCTAATTATAAAGGCTTATATACTGAAGTTACAAACAAACACAGAAGAAAGAAATACTTGAACAAATCCAGGTATTAGCAAAATTTCAACGTGCAAACTGTGCGATGTGTTCTCAATTGTTTTACGCAATATTTCTGAATGTGTCAACAGCTAGAAACAACACCGCATTACTGTGGCACTTCTACAATATACTAGAGCTCACCAGTCAACACTGGGGACTGTTTCAAAAATGGCGGAAAACAAGTAGAAACACGATTAAGAGACAAATATACTATCAGGATATAGGTAAGAGTTCCCTATCCTTCTTGAATAAGATGTTGGTGAAGGTTGTGTTTCGCACCATCAAGAAATATTCTACTTCACAATAAATGATGTGAAGGACGACAAAAAAGTTTGTAAAGGTTTTCTAAATGAAGTGTTCGGTAGTTTACTATTCTTATATATTTATTTATTTATTTATTTATTTATTTCATAAGGACAACACAACAGGCTTAATGCCCAGTTATAGTGTTGTATACAGAATTATTTAACATACACTATTATACATACACAAATATACGTTATCTAATTATACATAAGTTATTGCATGATAATTCTTTTGAACTTGTTCTCTGACATACTAAACACATCTATTACATGAAATCTAATCATTTCATTATATGAAGCACACATTCTCCACAGAGGAGACTTATGTAATATTTTTGTTCTTGCTTTTCTACAATAGAATGTCCCAGCGTTTGCTGTCCTCGTCTTACCTGTTGGGACACGTAATAATACTTCTGAAACTAATTCTGGACAATCAATTTTACCATTTAATAATTTATGTAAGAACAACAAATCAAAAACACATCTCCTTTTTTCTAATGTTTGAAAATTAAAATTCCTTACCAAGTCTTCATAGGAGACATACTTTAAATAGAAACCGGTTTTCTTGTATGTAAGCACTTTTAAGAATTTAAATTATATATTTTCTATTGCATCAGTGTATTTAGTGACATTTAGTGTCCAAACAGTACAACAGTATTCTAATTTTGATTTCACATATGAAAAATATAACCTTGTAAATGTTGATTGTGTGCAGAAATCCTGTCCTATCCTATAAATTAAACCTAGGTTTCTATATGCACTACTCGTTATCGCGTCAATGTGTTGAGTAAAGGTTAATTTGCTATCAAATATAACTCCTAGATCTTTGATAGTATTTGGGGTAGACAAGGAAGTGGCACTTATTGTATACGTAAAGTTAATTTCATTTTCTTTCCTCGTGAAAAATATAGATTTACATTTGGAAACATTCAGGACTAATTTATTCTTATCACACCACATTTGAATACTCTCTAGATCTTCTTGAAGTTTCACGCAGCCATCTATTGAACTTACTTTGGAGTACAATTTGAGATCGTCGGCAAAAAGAAGAATTTGAGAAGTTTTAATACATAGAGGAATATCATTAATAACAAGAAGAAACATCAGAGGACCTAGATTAGATCCTTGAGGAACTCCTGATAGAGTATTAAATTTTTCAGTAACAAATCCTTTGTATGAAACATATTGTTTTCGGTTATGCAAGTATGATACAAGATACTCCATTGCTTGTTTCGAAACGTTCAGAGATGCTACTTTCAGTAGCAAGACATCATGATCAACGACGTCAAATGCCTTGCTAAAATCAGTTTAAACGACATCTACTTGACCGCCTCTATCTAATTCTGTTACTATAAAATTTGTTAAAATTGGTAAGTTTGTCGAAGTAAACCTATTACGTAAGAAGCCGTGTTGATAAGTTGAAAGAACACAGGTTCTACATGATTTAAAATTCGCGCATATAATATACTTTCAAGAATTTTTGCAAAGGGCGGTAGAATAGCAATTGGCCTGAAATTTTCTATTTCTCTCTTGTTTCCAGATTTTGGTAATGGTAATGGTAATTTAAATATAGTGCGAAGTGGATATTTAAATATATCACTGCAACCTTTCACAACATAAGGGGGAATGTTATCAGGACCACAAGATGCTTTTGGTTTCAACGATGCATTTTCTATTTCTTCGAGTTTTATTTCATCTAATTGAAAGTTGTCTAATATATTACATTCGGTTCGATTAGCGAGAAAAGAGTCAACGTCGTATGTGGCGGGTACATTGTTGTACACTGAATGGAAATAATTTTCTGTAAGAGTAGGCATGCACACCACAAGCTTTTTCAACACAGAAAAATGGTTACATCAGCATCCTACATGGAGTTATTTCAACACCTAAATAGTTGTCGTAGTAACGCAGAAGCGGAATAGAACTAACACCACAAACGGTGTTAATATGGTGGTCTGACCTTGAATTTACACATGAAGTGTTGAATCAATACCAAAATGATGTTACTTAAACGGCTTTGAGCTTGAATTATGACAGATTGTGTATTGAAATAAGAAAATGATGTTGAAATATCACAGAGACTTTGTTATATTGATACTTGATATGGTGTAATATTAACACAAAATAATATTAACACACCTGTGTTACTTTTTTTGTGTTGGTGCAACACCACCACAAGTAACACTCAACACTTTTCCCCACATTACCGACCCTGATATGGTGTCAAATCAACACCGAAAATACTAACAAAGATCTGAATTTAACATCGCTCAACATCGGTTGCGTGTTAAAAAACGTAACACACCCTCTGTGTTAAACGTCTACACCGCGGGGTCTGAGTTGAATTAACACCGCATAGTGGTAGTCACGCTGGAACCACTGCCCTGTGTTAAAATTGGGTTGAATTAACACAACAATTTTTTATTGTGTGTACACATAATTTTTCTTTCCAATATCTATTGAAGATCCTTCAATGTACAAGGAAAAATTGCGTAAAACCTCCCCTTGGCTAATCTTTTATATTTATTCATATTAAGAAGAAAGTAAAGGATCAGGAGTTTTTCTTTAATTTAGCTGTACATATTATATTATGTCACTTGGAACGTTATAAAGAAAAACAAAACGTAAAGAATAAGGGGGAAAAATAGGGCAACATTTGGAATCCACATGTTGCCTCTTGAACTATTCTCCTGCAAAAGAACCAGTACGACTGGAACGCCCTCACCTGCTACTGCTGTTGCCCTCATCGATTTTTTCATTAATTACCAAAATGGGTCCATTAGCCGCATCACAACGTCTTAATGTCTGTGGACTCGAATCCCGACTCCCTCTCTAATGCGCGTAATGTATTTGTGAGACCAGGCGCTGGTGTCTAGACTCTTACAAAGAGTAGTAAAGGAAGCCGAAGCTAAAAAGTACAAAAGCCTTCTCTAACATTAAAGGTTTTACTGTGTTTCTTCCACCTTTACGCTCTTCTCTCCCACGAACTGCAAAATTTAGAGGTAGCATTCGTTTTATAGTATTATTATTTCGTATTGAAGCATAAAATGGAGAATACAACATCCTATTTTTCGAAATGTGCTAACGGAAGAAAATGATATTAGGTATAACATGGACGGGAAGCATATAAAAGGAGTGGTAAGGAAACGGGGAAAGATTTTTTAAAATCATAAAGATCATAATAGCCACGTGTTAATACGTTTTCTCTCTTGAATTTCAGCGAAAATATTATCAAAGGGTTTTCCGTTGCTTGGCAACCCGTAAGATATAAAGATTTGGCAAGAACAAAAATAGCTAATACAAGATTTTAAAAAAAGAAAAAGAAAGTAAGAAAATGGGGTGAAACAATATGACCTTCACAAGATGACTAAACTTTCAGGAAAAGTGTGAAAGGAAAAGGAAAATAAAGGAAAGCAAGTAGGGTGATTATTAATTGGAAGTAAGAGAGTTAGTCATTTTGATACGAAGTAATGACACATAAAATTCTTTGAACTCCGAAGTTTAGCGGGCTTTTCCTTCTCATAATTTAAGATGATGACGACAAAAAACATTCCGAAATAAAGTTTGGGATATATGTACACACTTTTGGAGAAGTTTATTACCAACATAATTTCGCCTGATTGAAAAGTAACGATTTTGATTCCAAACCCGTTTATTAATATTTGTCCTTGATTGTGTCACACACGTAAGGTGTTTTTATTGCAAATAAGAGAGAAGGATGAAATTTAACGGTACCTCCCTAGTTTCTGTGAAGAAAGCCGTATTAATTTTCTGCATTACTATAGCAAATTTATGTGCTAAATATGATATAACTTCAGAGTCCAACATCATTGCTGCTAGCTTTACTTCTGATCAACAGATGAAGATCATTTGGTTTACACCGTGGTTAAGCACAAATGAAATTCTCTCTTCTCGAACGTTATTATTTAAAAGAACCAACTACTCTGTTGACACTTTACCTATTCTTATTGTCAAACCTGAAAAGAACCAGGATTTATCCTACTTTTTTCAGTGACAATTACACACTGGTCACTCATACTGAAATAAAGCATTAGTATCTTGCTGGGCATAAGCTAAAGTTTAAACTCATGAAAATTCTCTACAAAAATTGTTTCTTTAAAATTTTGAATTAATTTTGAAGATCGTCAATACAAGTCTTTTACTTTACAAAGAATGCCATTGTAAGACAATTAAAATTTTCCATTAACGCAGAGAACAGTGCAAATAGACTTAGAGTAACTTTTAATCTATCGTAATCTATCATATATATTTCCAAATTATAATGAAAATTTAATCAATTTTACATTCTTTGAATTACCGTAGATTACACCCGAGACAGACAATACTTGAGCATCCTTCATCGTTCGTGTACATCATATATAAATCAGTTTTTGTGAGTCAATTATAATTATTTCTCGATTATTTTATATCACGAACCTGTAGTTGATAGCATACTAACTTAGCAACGGAAGATCTACACTGTTGGGCATTAAAATTGCAACATTAGGAAGAGTGCACTCAGTCGACTTAAAATTTGCACAACATGTAGAGAATGCTCCCTTCAGAAATCCGTTCATTCGCGAAAAGCCAATGGATCTATTTACTCACGCAAGCAACAAAAGGTTGTTATAAGCAAAAGAGTGGGAAACCAGCAAAGTAACGTCAGTGTTTTCACTTCGAATATTTGTGACATCATATCGAGTGGTTTAAGTGGAGAGGAGTGCTTATGTAAAATGCAAGTCACTAATCCTAAGTTCAATGAAGACCTCTTGGGAGCATTGTATTTTTTTTTTCATAGAAGATATTCATAGTATTAGATATTTAAGATGTCGAAAACCATAAAGACGTTGTTTAAAGAAGTGTGTTAATCAACATTATTCAAATTACAGACGTGTTCAAATTATTAGACTCAGTATTCAGTTTCTGAATATTTTAGTGTTCTTACAATATTACGTGAGAAAATACGTTCGAACTTAGTACAAATTACTACTTTGTAACTCTGCCCTAATTTCTAGTGGGTGTGGCATATGCTTTTCAATATCAATAAAACAAATGCGTACGTGTGTATATGCAAATTGGAAACAAAAAATGAAATGGTACTTACAAGAAAATTATCTCTCACACAAAGATTAATATTTCTTATGAAATCCCTTATTCTTTATTAAGTCTTTTATTCTTTGTGGCATCCTATGTACGAGTTTAGCACATTTTGTCTTCAAGTAAGCATCGTGATACCACAAATTGTTGATCTCCTTGATCAATTGAAGTTTGGTTCTAATGTGCTTCTTCTTCCATGAAGCTCCAAACGTTTTCAATCGGGTTCATATCAAGAGTTGTGCCTAGTCATGGAAGAACACTAATTTCGTTGTCCTCGAAGAATTTTGTGACAGTTTTGGCCCGGTGGAATGGGGCTCTGTCATGCATAAAGATGAATTGTAAGTCATCAAACCAGAGTGAAGTCTGGGAAAGCAGTTCGTCTTGAAGAACTTGTAGGTATTGGTCGTGCTTCATTGTTCTCTCTACTATACAGCCTTCCAGGACCGAAGACAGACCCCAGACCATGACTGAAGTAGGATACTTCACGGTTTATTAAAGACATTCCAACTTGAATTCCTCCCAGGTCAACGTCGCACATATTGTGAACATCCATTAGACACAAAGATACATGATTCATCACTGAAACACACATTTCTCCAATCGTCAACAGTCCAATATTCTCGGCCTCGTGCCCATTCGAGGCGCTTCTTTGCCATGATTGGAATATACTATAATTTTTCTTTTTTTCTTGACCGTTGTGTGCTCCCTATGCTGGAGGGCCGCTTCTTTGTGAATGTCCCGCTGATGGGAGTCACATATATTGTAAAAAGGTGGTGGAGTGACGAGGGAATTATAATATCAATTTAAATATAAATGAAAATTACCAATTAATGCTCTATATCTTATGTAAATCCCTATTTGGAGTCAAAGGTGACTTCCTGCTTGAGCCGCCACTACCACACTTATTACCTTTTGAGCATGGTCAAAGCTAAATAAAACAAAATAATCTCAGGGTTTTAAATTTCATAATATCTCAGGGTTTTTGTTACCACAACTATGGTCTCTGACACTACTTGTAAAGGGTATAGAAATTTAATAAGGTTAATAAAAGAAAGAAAAAAAAACAATTTCAACTGAACAGGTAGCAGCCTGTTGGTTTACCCTTCACACTCATAGCTGGATAGTTTGGTTCCATGGGGCGAAGCCTCCCTGAGCCCCATCCAGGGAGGTGGTCAGAAATACTAGAGTTAAAGGAGTTAATGTTTCTTTACCTCTCCATCCTGAAAGAAAACATCAGAATTAGCTATTAGGGTACTCACCATGCAGGAAAACAGAAACCCTCTCGCTACAGGTAGGTGATAGGATTTATTATCCAGAGTGACTGATAATGGCAGGTTATGTCACGGTAACACACACACATTAAACAACAGCACACTTTCTTACTGATATTTGATTAGATAATTACTTTCATGGTGCACCACTAACACACTGAAATTAAATTTAATATATCACACTTGGCAGTAGCACTGCTCATATGATAAATATTATATATTACACGATAGACCCTGGAGAATTCAATGAACACCACATTTCGAATCAGATAAACCAAAAAGAATAATTTTTCTCCTCATTTAAAAGAGTTTGTAGTCTCTTACTGTCTCTATTGAGGTGAGGAGTAGAGAAGTTAATATATATATATCAAATTCAAATCAACTCAGATTTGGTCGCACTGTTCCATTTTGTGATGCACAGAATAAATTGTCCGCTTCCTTTGACAGTCTCTCCACGCACTCGACAGGACACTGAATTGTTTCTACGAAGTAAAACTGCAGGATGTCAATAGTTCATGATGCCGTCAATTTCATGTAACCTGAACAGATCCTAGTGATCGTAGTCATAAAGAATGGGATGACGTCTTCGCTAGTCAAGCCCTGCACAGAAGTGCTGAACAGCACCAACTATACATGATCATTGTTGGTCTCCTTTTTAAAAGTTCAGGAGGGCCCTGTCATTTAACTGGGGCAGGCCAATAGATCTCTGGTGAGACATGTATGTCAATTGCTAGATCATTTCAAGACAAGATCAAACTGTAGTTGCCAAGCACTACTTGAACGCTATTTAAACTGTGTTACACGTCTGAGTCCAGCAAATACATGGCCATTATAGCCAAGGTTCTGACGTATGATGAGAAATAATGACAATACAATGTCAAATAGCGAAGTGAGTGAGAATGAGTACAATTGTTCGCACCGTTATCTTCTCCACTTCTATATATCTATAGCTCACATAGTAAAGTTGAGTATAGTAACAATCACATGGTAAAATATAACTTTCACACCCGATTACCGGTATATAATATCTTATATACTTATATTCACAGGACTTCCTGGGAGCCGAACGTGCTTCACCGTCCCGGGTCTAACATCAACTGAAAACCACAATGTCACAATTTCCCTCCATACTTTGGTCGTTTCCTCGAAATACAGCGACTCGCTCTTCCAAGAAACAGTAACAGGAAGTTTGATAGCCGGAGGCTAAAACGTGGGTGGTCTGTCCAGCCAACAACGCTCAGGACCGCCGAACTCCACAGCACAGAACAAACCACATGTGACAGGTGCTGCCACCACTGCACCAAGCGGCAGTTTCAAAAGTTCCTGGCCAAAACAGTAGTCCATGACAGCAACTATGTAAACAACACTTCTTTCGCTCATAATAACTATATACAGAATAGAAACACATGATTATACAAACATAACGATATAATAATATACATAGAACATAATTATGCATAGATACACAGATGACACACAGTATTTTCAGCGTAGGGAATCTTTTTTCCATGGCGTCCCTATACGCTTCTGCTAACTCTGGCTGCCATCTTGCCAAGAAGGAGAGAGAAGGAACATTTGTTTATGTTAGCCAAATTTTGAAAATACACACAAGATCTAAATGTCTTGGACGTAGGGAAACACGATGACAAGTCAAATTATGAATTTTAACGGACTTTCCAAGAACTTGCGAGCGTAATACGATAGTATTAGTAAATTACACATGAAAATAATCAAAATAAAATACAAAATTTCAAACACGCAGTGCACCTCTGGAAAAGTAGAAAAAGGTCCGTCGGCTGACGATAACTGTCACCGCTTGGATGATGCTACGAGCTCGAGAGGTGAGACATTCTTTTAAAAGGTGTGAAAAGCACCCTTATTGAAATTGGAAAACTATCATAGCGATGCTAAAAATTTTATGACTTTTTACACAAAGCATGGAGTGCGTCGCTCAAGCAATGTTTCCACCTAGAGATTCTATACAGAGGAAGTGTTCAGCATACTTCCTATACCAATATTTCTGTCCTTCCATGTTCACCTAGGCTTTTCTTCTCCCTCACAGTAGTCAACCATTTCCAACAGACTTTCAGCTCAGAAAGCTGTCGCCAAGAAAAAAAATCTCTGTTCTAGCTCTCTCTGCATCGTGAAACTCAAGACTTCGTTATACGAAGTAACTAAATATAATATGATTTCTTCTTATATTCTTATATGTAGAATATGTAAATCCAATGATGCATAAGGTTACTTAATCCTATTTCCCGTTAATGAGCTGCACGCGAATACCCAATGACGATAATAAACTTACGAAAAATGTACATACATGAATAAAAATAAATATCAAAAGAATATTAATACTACCGTATTGCGCTCTATGTTTACCCAATAGTATCATAATTATTACCCAATATGCAAATGCAATGCTAATTAAAAGCAATTAATTTATTCACAAATTACCATTTTAATAAGGAAATGTGCACTCATCTGCATTTCGATATGCTGATGAAGCGGAGAGCACTCGGCTTCATATACCGTGTGCTTTTATTCCCTCGGCACAAAGAATCCTTCGAACACTTTCAGGCCAAATGTCTGCGCCAAACTCAGTCATTTTTAAGCTTAAGTCTATTAGAAGTGGCACTTCTGTTTCCCAGAGCCAATCTTTTTAGTTTCTGATATCTCTTAGCGATAGCTTTGGTTTTCACCCAAACTTTACAATCCTATTTTGGCTCTTGTTCATTTCAACAGAGATTCTACTCACAGATTTGTGTTCTGTCCCAACTCTACTGGCAATGTATTGACGTAAATATCTTATTTCCACCAGAAGTATTTTGTTAACTTCCATTTTACGCAGACAAAGGTCTTTTGCTTTTCCCATTATGCTGCAATTACAGTACTACACTGAATAAAAGATTGATACAGGAAACAGGTCACAATCATTTTAAACTGGCCCATTCGAACTGTTGAACGCTTTGAATGTCGTTAACTTCTTACGGCAGCAACTACAACACTTCATACTGGAACTTGTTGATAGGAACCACAATAGCTATCTACAACTGAAACATCACTTTCAGAATCCCCTTCACCAATACCATCTGCTGTTCAACCAACGGTGATATCAACACTTGAAATGTACAGTAAACATATGAAGGATCCTATATTGGTGGTTTAACCATTAAATTAAATGTTCTAGAACTCTGAAATTAGGACCCCTACATCAATTTTGCATTTTTCGAGTGTGTCTAATAATTTGAACACGTCTGTACCATGCTAAGAAGTAAGATAAGTTTGGAAAAAGGAAAGAGCCCAGGTTGATATAAAAATGAAAAAAAAATGTATGTTAACAATACCATTACTATAAATCTTAACTATTATTTTTAAACTTCTCTTAGTTGAAGGATATCTAGTAAAATTGTATTCAAATTCGAAAATTTACTTTCAATTTAGAATTGTGTTTCTCAAAATGTAGTTCGTGGGTCACCAGTGGTCCACACCATTGTTTCGGGTGGATGATTCGGTGAATGATAATTTTCCAGGCAAAACCAATAAAATCAATGCATTAGTAATTTAATTTTGTTCTTTCTTAAGATAGTGTTGAAATGATTCTTTTTAAACTATGTTAAGAATATTTATTTTTGAACTAACACTTTATTCGAAACATAAAATAATAAAATAGTAATTTATAAAATTTGATTACTTTAGGTTTGTAAAAACAATTTCTGAGAAATTATTTTTGAATCTGCATACTCAATATTATACCAATTGTAAATGTAAAATTTCATAGCTGAAAACGGAGCATTAAGTATTTTCATTATTCTTTTATTATTCTCGAGGGCGAGAGATTAAATTCTCATCAGGAAATTATATGGCTTCGACTCCACGTTAAGCGTATGTGCCCATTTCCCATAAAGGCTCGCTGTTGAAAGAGACATTAAACTCTAATTAACTTACTATTGTCGTAATATAAAATCATTATGCAAGTTTTTTAACAAATAGAATAGTTCATTTCTTTCTTTTTATAAATTTTGAAATAGCAAAATCATAACTTTTGTGGAAACGAATGAAGAAATATTTACGTACCTCGTATTATAACTACCGTGTACAATACTGATTTCCGCAGAGAAAGGTGCTTCTCTTGAATTAAAACTGGAGGGTGCTGTTTCATATTGCAAATTAAAATCACCTTCTACCAGATATATAAATAATGCTAGTAAGGGACATTAAATTCCAATTGATTAATCAATCAACCTAACAGAGTAATAATCATGACACAATGCATCATAGAAAAATAACAGTATTATCGAGTATACTCGTACGTAAGTTAAGATTGAGCTCCTCCGTGGCTAAGCGGTAGCGTACGCGCTATTGGCGTGAGAGGTCCGGGTTCGATTCCCGGCGAGAGCTCATATGGTTCGGATTCCACGTTAATCAGTAGGTCCACGTCTTATATAGCCTCGCTGCTGAACGGGACGTTAAAATCAAAATCAAGTCAAGTAAGTTAAGATTGAAAATATAAAGCTTTCTTCCAGAAAATTTTGTCTAGGGGTTAAAATGAAAACTTGGGGGTGATGCTACACTAAAACATTATTTGCTAAAGGACGTACTCTGCACGAGAGGAACATATAATCATAACTTAAGATATCATGACTCCGGGTGTGCGGTGACCAACTACGGGAAAAGGAGGCAAAGCTTTAATAAAAGATGCTTGAAAGAACAATTAATCAGATCTACCTATCGTATTTCTTATATTACTTGAGTCTCTTGTAGCAGAATGATTAGCACTTTGTCACAGGTTTGATTCCTTGTGCGGGCACGTTAATTATTAGCTGTTTAGTCAACTATTACAATTCGTTTTTTTTAATGCTGTATAGTTTCTTATTTATTAAGTACAACATATTAATAAGTGACATCCTAACCGGCATAACCGTGGGACGTAAAACTCAAAGATTTCATTTCATTTTCTACATTAAGCTGAATAAAGAATCTTGACGAAGACTCGATCTGCTTCAAATTTGAGGTTCGGATCACCTCTGATAAAGAAGACCTGCATTTGTGTCACGGTCGAAAATCTTGAAGAAGTTTTAGGTTATTATTATTATTTCAGAATAATTTATACTATCATATAAAAGAGTATAAATGAGTGAGTCGTCACCACCCAAGCCATACTCTTACTATAGGTAAAAGCGTGACATTTGGACAGATTGCTTTTGTGACGAAAGTGGGTAATGAAAAATTATTTAGGATTAGGTATATTCAATTAAAAACAAAAAAGACTGGTGCATTTCACGAACCCCTGAAGTTAGAGAGATTACACTCGACATATAAACTCATGATTAAAAATATGGGAATGTGTGTTTCAACTTTTTAAAAAATTCTGTTGCTAGGCGGGTAAAAGAGTGTCATTTTTATAATATTAGAATTTCTCTTTCATTATTGAGAAAGTGCCTAGTGTAAGGATTCGCGTAAGTTGAAGATATGAAATTTAATATAGAGTAATTCAAAGAAAGTAGTTAATAAAGGGTTATTCAGAGAAATAACCTCATTCTCCGTGTTAGATTAGGAGTATGCAATAAAAGCAAAAGAAAAACCTGACCACTCTAGGATTAACACACAAATGTATGATTAACAAACCATTTCCCAAACCAGTCGACTATTTCTTATGTTACCTCAAAGGTACTTTGAGTAAAGTGGTGTTCTGTTTCACACTAAGTTTTGTTTGCAGCCAGATGTAACTGAGTTTGCAGCTAGCAATTGGAAGTTACATCTCTTGCTATGTATTAACGTATTTTTCCCACAAGTTACTTTTTTTTACGCCCCAACAACTCATATAAAATAGATTGTATCTGTGAAATTATTGGGGTTGGAATGATCGTTAATAATAATAAAGCAATAATAGAATTGCAAAACCTAAAGAATAAAATCTGAATATGAAATAATTAAATTCAACTAATGTCAACTAATATGACTCTTTATAGAATCCTTCATATCTCGTCATGAAAAGTTATATGAAAAGTTTTCAACTACTGAACAGTTTATGTTCAACATCAAGTATTCATCGGCGTACGTAAAGTAGTTCACATTCAACTTCAAATCGGGAGGCCTGAGTTTGAATTATGTCAGGTTCTAACTTTGTAGCATGTTTCAATTTCAAATTCAATCCATACTCAATGTCATAAGCAAGATCTTCTGAGAACAAAAGATGTTTGAACTACGGGAAATTGCAGTAGGACCATGAATAGATAGAAATATTTACGAACATATTTCCTTTAGTTGCTCTAGATTTGATGTTTTCACTTTACTTCAACCATTTTTAATTAATGTATGATTAATGTGTTTTCCTTTCTTCTCATATGCGGTTTGTAGTGAAATAGTAATATATGACACTAGTTGGACAAAAAATCCAAACAATAGGGATTAATCATAAAACAGAAAATTTTACATGCATCAACTGCACAGCAAAAGCCTGTTTCAGTGCTCCACAGGCTTATCAACAGCTCCAAACATTTGGTGTAATTTGGGTTGCATGCGTGCAGGCGGTTATGATATTTATTTATTTATTTTTTATTTTTTTTTTTTTTTTTTACATGGCAAAGTTCAGGCTAACCGTGCCTTGTCTCCCACTTGACCATGAAATATCAGGATTAACATGATAACAACAACTACTTATAGAATAAGAACTGAAGAAGCACACATTAAAATAACAAAGATTACACTCAATCATGCGACACAACCACTCACACACATACATTACAAGTATATATGGGACATTCCATGTCAAATCAACAAGTCATCAGACTTGAAAATCTCAGATTTTTGTAAAAATTGGTGCACAGCTTGATTACAGTGGGATATGAAAAAATCCCAAATATTACCTCTCCCTCCTGAAAGTGTCTCTATACAGGGTGTTCAAAAATGGCAAAAACGGCCATTTTTCAGTTACAGTGATTATTCAAAATTGTCATAAAATGGTTAATATATGCACTAGAGACGTGGAACAAACACCATTGAAAAGCTTAAAAATTGCTCTACAAGTTGCTCTCGATGAATTCTTTTCCTTCAACCTTCAGAACATTTACTTGAACTATTGATTTTGCAAAACTCACTGCTAGCTTCTCACTTTAGGTAGTGTATATTTACAACGAAGGGGAGTGCACGTGCACCTTTGCACCCCCCTAAATCCGGCCCTATATATATATATATATATATATATATATATATATATATATATATATATATATATATATATATAGGGAACATTCCATATGAAATCAACCAATGGAATGACAGAATCTGACCTGATGATCTTAGATTTTTATCAAGTAAGTTCCTGAAAAGCATATATATTAAGCTTTTATGATAAAACACAATGACTAGAGGCAAGCATTTCGAAGCAGAAAATTCACATGGTCCTCTGTCTAGCATTACTTTGAACTTCAAAATCGGAAATTTCGACTGAAGCAATAATATTTCTAATTACTTCAAAATTTCATTAATTTGTACGTGATGTCGTCTCTATTTCTTTAAGTTAAACTAAATTATTTTATGAAAGATAGGAAAAGTTAATTTATAGTGTAAAACAAAAGCAAAATTCTTTAAGGTGCGTCAAACATACCTCTGAACTAGTACATTGTTCAACAATTTTACATATGCGTAGGATCCTCTTTGACATTTAAGGGATATGTACCGTGTGTAGCCTCTCTGTGTGCTGCATATGTACCTCCTTTCATGTCTCAGGCTTCGTGACCTAGTGCTGGAAGCATCTTCGCTGTGATTTTTTTCTTTTAGAAATTTTCACACTGTCTTTATTTTCTCCTATTATTTATTCATGAGTCACTTATTTTTGTCATTTATTTGCTTTAGTTTACAAGAGCTTTCTTGCGGCTATATAGTTACTATAAAAGCCTACAGCGCATGACACCTGGGTTCGATTCCCGTTAGAGCATATGTAAGTTGGATTCCAAGGTTATCTATAGATTCATGTCTAATATAAGCTGAATACTAGAGAGGGACGTTAAATACCAAACATACTAAATTTAACTTACATCTTCGGAAGTTTACATTGTAAACTTAATTTCATCTTATGGTGCCCAGAATCACCAACTTTAAATCTCATTTTAAAAGATGGATATTATTATTATTATTATTATTATTATTATTATTATTATTATTATTATTATTATTATTATTATTATTATTATTTAACATGCTATGATTATGCTCCGAGACTAAAGGGGGCGGTAATACGAGGGTTATCCAGAAAGTCACAGACATTTTGGCCTATCGCGGTAGTGGGACGGGATAGAGTCGCCATCTTGGTATCAGAACGTTGCCACACTCAGTACGCATCCAGCCGTGGTAGCGTGAGGACTATGACTTTCTTACTGTGGTTTACGTCATATGTTACAATGTGCGCTACAATACAAAATCCTGCCTCTTGTGAAGTGCGTTATGTGATTATATTTTTGTTGAAAAAAAAAACACACAAGACAATTGAAATCCATCGCCAACTGTGTGAAGTGACGGACATGGAATAATGAGTGAAAGCCGCGTGAGGCAATGGTACGTTGATTTTAAAAATAGCCGTTCTAATGTTCACGATGAGGACCGCAATGGTAGGCCTAGTCTTGTGTCTGTGGTGGGACAAATCGACGGCAAAATTCGTGCAAACCGAGCGACTATCACCTCTTCCCAGCGATGAAGGCGTGACTCGCTACAGAGCGCTTTGATACTTACGCCTAACTGCATGCCGGTATAAGCCAGTGGTTGAAATCGCAGGCGGCAGACTTCTACCACGGCGGTATTCAAAAACTTGTGCCATTGTATGATAAGTGCCTTAATTTGCATGGCGATTATGTGGAAAAATGCGACTGTACCTTCCAAATGTATATAATACAATTTGATTTGTTCATTTTGTTACTTTTTTAATTTCAAAATGTCTCTCACTTTCTTGATAACTCTCGTATTGATAATGAGTGAGATAATAGAATGAAGAAACTAAGAGGAAACAGGAGAACCTCGAGAAAACATACGCATACTGTATTTGGCAACCACAAACTGCACATGAATAGAACCAGAGTCCCCATGCACCAAATATGAGCGGTCTACCACTAATTCAACCCGGCTTCCCTCTTTAATTTTCGCTGTCTCTCTTTCCATATATATATATATATATATATATATATATATATATATATATATATATATCACATGCACCTCAGTAAAAGCTGGCACTATAATTGGATATACAAAATATTGTTTTTATCAAGTACATAGAAATTTTAAACCCAAAATTAAACTCTCTTGGGCTACAGTAAATGCAGGTTACGATTAGTCAGAAGGTGCACGTTCTATTGACATTGTATGATCAATACCTCGGCTTTTTATATTCTATATTGCAATTGGATGCAACTTAATTTGAGTAGCTTCCTCATTACCACAAGAACAATAAATGTCGGATAAGAAAAGAAGGAACGTGATTTCAATAAAGTATTTTCAATAGACTTCAAAGTTATTTTCTCGAAATCCATAGGATATCGTATTTGTTAACTATTTTCTACTAGTGTTTCGCATTAACTTGCCTATTATTGTCCCTCGTTAACGTCATTGAGCAACTGTCTATTGTCTGAAACAAATAATACACTACTTCTTCCATCATCTAAGGGAGCTACACTCTAGTGATCACATACTTTACATATTGATTTTTCTGTTCTTGCATTGAGCTAATCTAGATTCTGATTATTTACAATGCAAACAAGCAGACCCTAAAACATTGCAACTTCTCCAGTCCTAGGGAAACTGTCGTTAATGTTCATCCCGTGTCTGCGTAGAAGATCTCCTCTGTATGTAAATAGCGGGCATGAAACAGCACGTTCATGGCTTATATAACAGTCCACAGTTTCCTACTATACAACGTACATTCTACTCAAATTACTTTTTTTATTATTTTTCACAGGAATTTCGAGATATGCAAACATCAAAGTGCTATTGCAAGTTTCATGTCCAGTGGAAGATCTCCCCCTGTTTCCACTTTCCCCTACTCTCTCATTCTGCTTTCTATCTTTGGTGATGCAATTAGCAAGGGCAGTTTGAGAACGGTAATTCCCCCGTTTTTATTACATTTACCTTCCGTAAAATTTCATGTTGTACCAATAATTGCGCCAGGAGGTTGTAGTTTGAACAATACCCATCGACCCGACCCCCTTTCGTCGTCAGTGGCAGAGGAACGTTGTCCAGTGGGAACGGTGTGATGTATAAAAAGCAGATTAGTTGGGTTCACATATGCTATGCATGGACGCATACAGAGAGAAAGGGTGAGTGAAAACGAATTTCATTCTGATTCGTCATTCAGCCGCATTGCAGAGCATGCCATCTGTCAAATTTGCCTGAAATGTGTTCGTCATCGCAGAATATGAGTTGCATGTTTATATATATATGGATATGTGTAGACTTACGCGTGTGTGAGTGCCGTGGCTGTGAGGCAAACAAAGAGATTTTCTGAACATATTATGAATTTTCTACATATTTATGATTTACAGCTATTCGAAAAAGAACACAAAATCCTTTACATAGGTATTTGGATTCAAAAATTCATATTGTTTCTCTTGCTATGGAATGAAATCAACAGAAAGACGCAAATTATTCCAAAAATGTTATATTAAAATTATAGTGAATTTTTAATCTATTTTTCATAACTACTTGCGTGTATTATATTTATCGTTCTGCGCAGAGGTAAATTGATTATATATAATTTCTGCTGAGCAAAGATATCTTTACTAAGCTTGTTTTCGGTCTTGGTTCTTACGGTCAACTAAAAGATTCAAACTACTTTTAAATAAAAAAGAACTAGATACATTCTTTTCCTCAGTCTTTCCAATATTTAATTCATTAAATGTTTCTGAGCTTCAACAATTACGTTTCTAATTACATAAGTAATCAGAAACGCTATGGTAAGCATGTAATTGAGGAAAATTCATTGATTTGAGATTTTATAATCCTCTATATTTGCTATTGATTTTTTTATCTTTCTTTCTTTAAAATTGGCTATTTGAAAGCATAGCCAATATATATATAAACATTTAAATATAAACAAAAATGTATTTATTTAGTCATTTTAAAGGTTCCGACCTCGGTACCGAATGCAATAATATTTTAAGATAATAGAAATACAACAATTTTGCATTGAAGTATGTGACTAGTGGATATCATAAGCTTTTACAAATATATTTTACACTGTAAAATTACTTCCAATTATAGTATACTTTCAAACTACAACACATAATTTCTTCAAATTCTTAGAGTTCATTCGTTCTATTATTCCTAACGAATGGATGAAATATTGCAAGTAGTATGGGGTCACTGTTAGTATATATCAAACAAATCTAGAAACAATCTGCTAGTAAATGGTTCACATTTTTCTTATATAATAAATATAATAAATATAATAATAATAATAATAATAATAATAATAATAATAATAATAATAATAATAATAATAATAATAATAATAATAATAATAGCCATTTTAACTGAATAAAAACTAAAAGATATCAACTAACAACATATATTTTAACATAATAAAAATTCTTTTCTCTCAATTTCCTCAAAAATTACGCATGGGAATTCACGTTCAAACATGTCATTTTCTTAATCTCGATGTGATTTATCGATTTGATATCAATTATCTTTAGACGATATTGTGCAGTAACCTAAAATTATTATGTTACTGACATACTGTGTTGAAACTAAAAGCAAAACAAGTGGACTCTTTAGATCAATATTAAAAACCAAATTATTTTAAATCTCTCATTAATTCAGATACAGAACATTTTATCATGTGTGCACATTCTCAGACGAACTTCTGTCAGTTTTCATGTCATTCTAAATTAACCAATAAAAGTAAGACTAGTGTTCCTTTCTTTCCTTGTCATATTCTTTTTGCAAGAGCTTTTTAGTTGAATGAACGCTAGCAATAATATCTCTTTCCAAAGAAACCACACGACACACGTTTCAAGTGGCAATTGTGGTGAATTTCTCAGAGATGCAACATCGAAGAGAAGAACAGCAAACCCAACTTTGGAGACAACTTTGCTCCAGGCACTTGGATCACAAGGTTTAACGTCGCAGAAGCAATTCACGAAGAGTGTCCAAACCATTATCCTATGATTGAGAACAATATACATTGGAGTTCTTTTCATCGCCCCTGGCATTCCCTTTGGATCCTTCAATTTCCAGCTCAGGAAGTGGGAAAATGTAGAGAACAGTTTACCCGTTCTCGTAGACGACGACTTCTACAAACACCAGGAATATTTGAGGCTAGAGTTCATTCCTATTCATTTAGTTAATCTCTTGTTTTCATCCTCTTTTCCTTCCACCTAAGCTAGTCTTAATTCTATCAATTTAAATCAATTGAGTTTTAGTCATGCTTGAACATGACCTTTTCTTATACAGGGTGTTTCAAAACAACACCAACAACGTCTGGGAGGTAGTTTCTCACACGAAGATAAGACAAAAAGTATAGACCAACCTGTGTGCACAAATGCTTCCTTTCGGAGTTATAAGCTACCGAAAACATGCAGAAAGGAACTTTAAAGGTATATAGCTCCAATACTATGGGACCTACCGTAGTCGGGTCAAGTTTTCACTTAGGAATTAATATGTGCCCTATCCATAAATCCATGTTTCAGAATCCTGCAATACTCATGCAACAATTTTTATAGAGGCAGTTTGGCTACGGGAATATAGTTTGAAGTACTCTCCAACTACCTCTATAAAACTTGTCGCGGAAGTACCACAGGATTAAGAAACATGGATTTTTGGGTAGGGCACATACTAGTTTCTGAGTGAAGTCTTGACCTGAGTACGGAAGGTCCCATAGTTTTGGAGATATGGACCTTTAAAGTTCATATTTTTCATGTTTTCGGCAGCTTATAACTCCGAAAGAAAGCATTTGTGCACCCAGGTTTGTCTATGCTTTCTGTCTTATCTTAGTGTCAGGAATCATCTCGCAAACGTTGTCGATGTTCTTTTGAAACACCCTATATAAGTACCGGTGATTCATCAATTTTCATAACTACCTACATCCCTTGGTTTAAAATTGAGCAATCTTAATTGATCAATTACAGTAATTGAGCAATAACTTAAAATCTAATATGAGAGATATTAGAACTGATAACACACCGGCACAATATCATAATTATAAATAAATGAAAAATAAAGTTTAAGAATTTATCATAATTTAATGCTACATCTCATTAACTATATGTCGTACTGTCGTATTCCTTGTGTCATAATGAAATATTTGATTAGTGTATAATTCAGGATCAGTTTCATTTTAATTGGTCACGTGATTATTGTACAATATACATTTTTTATGTACTACAAAGAAACTTAAGTGTATCGATTTTCTCGAAAACTAAGCATGAGTACTTATATTAATCCATATAAATCCAGAAAATAAATTGTAGAAATAGAAATATTTTGCCGGACATACAGAGTAACTGAGGTAACGTCTGCTTGGAAAGTACCCCTTAAACTGTAGCATGAAAATATAAAATCTATAGCCTATATAATAGAAAAGCAGGGACATTGTGGATGTGAAAGTTTTAAGTTGAGTTCATTAAAAGCTGTTTTACTATTAAAAGCTGTCAACATATCTATCACAAATTTCATAGCGTTACGATGTATATAGAAGTAAATCTTATTTACACGTCACAACGTTTTCATTCAAAATAATATATCCACTTATAATTGTAGAGTCTGTTATGCAAATTAACTTTTGCGTGTTATGAATAACTGCATATTATTATTAAAAAAAGTTAAATATCCTCTTCTAGCCACATCCCGATGGAAGCTCAGGTGGTTCGAATTCTACGTTAATGTATACGTCTACGACTTATAGCCTCGCTGCTGAAAGGGACGCTAAACTTTAATCAACCAGTCTCTTTTAGCGATTATGAATGTTACATATTACAAGAATTTGATACTGAAAAATTTGGAAATGAACAATTGATCCTGAGTTGATTGAGTAGTAACTTATAATGGTAAGATTTTTTAGAGAGACAAAAAGCGAAAGCTTTTTAACGATTTGTAATTTTAAATATGTGCCATATCTGATTATCAATATAAAAATATAAAACGTCCTAGAAAAACGCGAAATTTAAGAAAAAACGTAAGATCAGTTAACCCTAATGTGGCTTAAACATTTACAATGTACACTCTCTGAAATATACAATTGATTAAAATCACGTTCTTTAAGGAATGCCTGTATATTTTGTAACACTACGTTGATGAAGATAAGCATTTCTTCAATCACAGTATTATTGCGAAGCTACTTTGCATGAGTTACTATGAAATATTTGATTAGTGTATAATTCAGGAGCAGTTTCATTTTAATTGGTCGCGTGATTATTGTACAATATAAATTTTTTTGTACTACAAAGTGTATCGATTTTCTCGAAAACTAAGCATGAGTACTTATATTAATCCATATAAGTCATGAGTCTATATCATGCACAACCAGCTCTGCTTATATTGGTCTGTCTGCTAGTTTAGCTTCCCTTTTATACAGATAATGCTAGTGGTCCAACAGAATATATTTGCTATGTTGCGGCATAACTTTTCATGGGATAACTACGCTTTGAAAGTCGATCAAATAGCAGATCAGGAGCTACAAGAAGAAATGTTAGCACCATAGGCGCAAATTTGTCTTCAACATTCGAGGGGACGGGAAATATCGTTCCCATATTTTTTTTAAAAAGTGATGTTCAAAATATTTATTAAGTTGGAAAACAATGCTCTGGAGAATCAGCGGAGCAGAGTTATTTTCAACTTTGTGAGGCGGGCAGATTTGAGGCTTATCCTGGAAGAGGGAGATGAGACTCATATTACGGTAGGTGAATCTGATTTCTGAGGTAAACATGTTGTATACTATATATCAGGCGATGTAAGTGAAGTAATGGCATATACATAATGCGATCAAAAGTATCCGTACACCTGGCTGAAATTGACTTACAAGTTAGTCGGTACTGCTGGAATTCAATGTGGTGTTGGCCCACCCTTAGCCTCGATGGCAGCTTCCACTCTCGCAGACATGCTTTCAATCAAGTGCTGGAAGGTTTCTTGGGGAATGGCAGCCCATTCTTCACGGAGTGCTAAACTGAGGAGAGGTATCGATGTAGGTTGGTGAGGTCTGGCGTTCCAAAGCATCCCAAAGGTGTTATATAGGATTCAACTGAGGACTCTGTGCAGGCCAGTCCATTACAGGGACGTTATGGTCGTGTAACTACTCCGCCACAGGTCGTACAGTATGAATAGGTGCTCGATCGTGTTGAAACATGCAATCACCATCCCCGAATTGCTCTTCAACAGTGGGAAGCAAGAATGTGCTTAAACATCAATGTAGGTTTGCGCTGTGAGAGTGCCACGCAAAACAACAAGGAGGCAAGCCCCCTCCAAGAAAAACACGACCACACCATAACACCACAAGCTCTGAATTTTACTGTTGGCACTACAGACGCTGACAGATGACGTTCACCGGGCATTCGCCATACGCACACCCTGCCATCGGATCGCCATATTGTGTACCGTGATTCGTCAGTCCACACAACGTTTTTCCACTGTTCAATCGTCCGTTCCACTGTTGCAATGTTTACGTTCCTTACACCAAGCGAGGCGTCATTTCACATTTACCTGCGAGATGTGTGACTTATCAGCAGCCGCTCGACCATAAAATCCAAGTTTTCTCACCTCACGCCTAACTGTCATAGTAGTTGGAGTGGATCCTGATGCAGTTTGGAATTCCTGTGTGATGGTCTGGATAGATGTCTGCCTATTACACTTTACGACCCTCTTCAACTGTCGGCGGTCTCTTTCAGTCAACAGACGAGGTCGGCCTGTACGTTTTTGTGCTGTACGTGTCCTTTCACGTTTCCACTTCACTATCACATCAGACACAGTGGACCTAGGGATGTTTAGGAGGGTGGAAATCCCGCGTACAGACTTCTGACACAAGTGACACCCAATCACCTGACCACGTTCGAAGTCCGTGAGTTCCTCGGAGCGCCCCATTCTGCTTTCTCACGATGTCTAATGACTACTGAGGTCGCTAATAATGAGTACCTGGCAGTAGGGGGCAGCACAATGCACCTAATATGAAAAACGTATTTTTGGGGGGTGTCCGGATACTTTTGATCACATAGTGTATCAGTATTACAAATTAGTGAGTGAACACATTCTGAAGTCGGAATACATGCATATTTATAATTGGTGTTTCTACTTAAGTATTCACAATGATCCACATTAAAATTTTAGGACACTCGTTTTATAATAATATAAATAATGACTTCCCCAAAACTATGAAGAAAGAAAATCAATTACGTATGACAAAACAATTCTCTTATTTGGGCAAAATGATGATGATCTTAATAGCATTATAGGAATCGTTACATCAATTTATAAACAAATAGTTGAAAATATACTAACAATAATTAATGACAAATTTAACGAAATGAAGTTTCAAATCTTTACATCATTAAGGTAAATACTTAACAGAAACTACGAAGCCTTAGGCAAAGATTCAGTCCTAAACTTAAAATGAAGTTTACTACAAACAAAGCAAAGAATAACATCATCACCAGACAGTACAGTATTATTCATTCAAACACTATTGCCTGTTAGATATAGATATGGATATATAGATATATATACCAAGGTATTAAGCTCATACAAAAGGAAAACTCCTATTAAATTATGTCAAAATTATTTTTCCTTGTTTGATTTCTTATTACAAATACTCTCTTTACGTTTTCCAAGTTCAGCGCATCCAGGAGTATCAAATATACATGACACGCTGCCAGGTTGTTCAGTCTTTTTTGTGTTATTGATGACCGTAGATAGCTTTTCAATCGTCGCAATGCACTGAAACTTCTTTCTGCTTCGCATGAAGAAACCGGTACCATTAACAGTAAACGTATCGGCATTTCAACATGTGAGAATATTGTCCTGAGCGTTTGAACAACTTCATTAACACTTTTGCAACTGTAAGTCTTTCTGAATATTTGCAACTCTATCTGTAGGTCATTTGGACATAGTTCTGGGTATTTCTTAATTGTATCATTTATTTTAGGACAATGCATAAGACAATCTTCCAATTTCCGTATTTCGTTCATTCCATCCTGATCAATCGGTCATGACAGCGTTGTAACTGCAGTATCACCTACTCTATACTACTCTCGTCGATAATATTTCAAGTGTGCACAAAATCATCACCTAGGGGACCAGGAATCTGTCTCTTTCTACGTAACTGGTGAGATTTCAGCCCATTCTGAGGAATTTCCTTCTCACAGTCTTTCCACAAGTACTGAAATACTTCTTCAGACCTGGGAGTTTGTAACTAACTTGTAACTCACTTGTAACTCTTGTAACAACTTCTTTCATACCACTTACACTCTGCTGCCTTTAATCTATTCAGAATTTCAATTACCTTTTCAGCTATAAGCAGTCCAAGGAACACTTCTCAATGCTCCAATTTTACAAGAAGCCCACATGCAGAATCACGGTTGAGGTCATTTGACTGGGTAACATTTTATAATGTTTCCAAAATCTGTATGTATTATAAAATAACAGCGTGAATTTGATGGCCACGCACAGTCCATCTAGTCGGACAGAGGAGTCTTATGTTATTTTCTTATATCTCTCGGTTGCAACACACATTCTGGAATTCTTTTTTTAGTTTCAGTGATTCTGAAAAGAATACACCTACTTCATGGGCTGCTAATACTGCACTCTTCACCACAATACTGGATTCACATGCTTCCTTACTTACAAGATTCACACAATGAGCCCCACAGTGAACAACTGTAGCTAGATGTGGTTTTCCTTAATTATTGAATGAGCACCTTTCACTTTACCACTCATACCGGTTGCACATCATATGCTTGACCTCTAAGTAATGACATTGGTAAGTCCAGTCTTTTCAAAACATTCAACAGCAGCAATTATACCTGTCCTGTTGTAGCATCTGTCTCATAAAATCCAATAAAAGCTTCCACAGGATGAAAATCTTGATCGACATTGCGTATGCATATGCTTTCCTGCTCATTCCCATATAGGTATATCCCTTGTACCATCACACACTAGTGCAAAGATTCCATTTCGTGACGTTTTAATGTTGGTAATGATTTTTCTTTACAATGAAATTTGACAAAACTGTCATTATTTCATTCTGTGTGTCGAAATTCGTCCATGTTGTGGAATTATTGAACCATTCACGAACTTGTGGAATATCATTTTCCCTCAGTTTCAGCATCTCTTGAAAATTACCTTCATTATTCTTGTATCCTCTTAATGGCATACCCTGTCTAGCTAGATAAACAATAGTGCTTATTATTACACTGAGACATTTCCTGGCCTTCTCCTTGGATGCTTGAAATTGAGAAGAAAACTGAACTTCTATGGGATTTTTCATCGGATGGAAGCTCATTACTTACTGCCTGCTGATGTGAGTGTGATCTGCTGTGTGATTGAAAATTTCTCTCCTGCTTTCTTTCAGTTGAAATAGCCGGATTTTTAGAATGCATCTTCAGGCTTGGACATCATTTTCTTCTAATCATAAGTCTCCACAAATTTTGTGCAATAAAAGCACAGAACGCCATCACGTTTACGTTTGTCTTGGTGAAGCCATGGGAAGTTCTTATACCATTGTGATTGAAACTGTAAAGTTCTTGATTGAAGGTGCTGTTTAGGATAGCTCATGGGACCCGGTTGGTTTGGTTTGTGATCATCCATATTAGATGCTGTTCCCTCATTAGATGAGCTGCTAACAGATCCAAAACATTCTTAATCAACATGACTTCTGATTCCATCTGTTTCCTCTGATTTCATCTTGCTGCTTTCTTGGTGAACTTCTGGTGAATCTTTTAGGTGAGGGGGAAAAACTCTCATTAAAACTTGAGCAACAAGAAATATGTGACACATTGACATTCATCTTTCATCAGTTATGAAAATCAAGCACTGAAATAGTGATGTTTATACATTTTTTATATCAGAAAATTACAAGAGCACAACAGGCACCCACCCAGACAGTTTTCTTTCGGAGGGGGATCTAAAGTCGAAAATGTCTTCCACTCTTTTTTTTAAGTTTCAAAACTTTCACATACGTCCAATCAAAGGCGGATCCAGGGAGCAATCGGGGCAATTGCCCTCTCTTCAGGCAATATTTTATATTTTAACAATAAAATAAAAGTCATCCTAAAGTTGGAGATCTTGATCTTTTCAACTTTGTACTATAAATGTAAAATAAAACATGAAATAGGTATACCTTACTTTTTTACGTTGTAGAAGGAAATTGAAGCAATACACCGCAAGAAATTACTTGCCTTGGCGTTCTTGATAAGAAAATTCAGGTGGCCATTTCTGTTCGTTCTTTCACGTTACGATATTTTGCGCTCTCCCTCCGTTCTCAAAACCGATCTCTCCTTCTTGTTAACAATTAGCAGACAGTAAGTTATAAATCCTGTTTATCCGCAAGTGTTTGTCAATATTCCGATTTTAGGAATACCAGTTTGATAGGTGCAGGAAGCAAATAGTGTTAAGGTTCGAGATTGGAGAGGTGAAGCATACAGTTGGAAATAGCAAGGAAATGAACGAAATAATAATAATAAAAAAATAGAATATGAATTCGAATTTTTAAAAATGATTTCGCATTATTATTATTGTTTTACATATAATTATCTTTTCCTCTACTCCTCATTGATGCAAGATCCAGATGCAAGTCCTATGGACTATTGTGGATTTGGATTGCTGAAGCGGGCTTTGAGAAAACGGCGTGTGACAACTGTGGAAGGACTTTGGAAAGCTGTGCAAAGGGAATGAGACAAGATTCTCCTCCCAGTTCTTCAGAGAAGCCTATTACAGTGGTAATTACGCTGTCGGGCTATTGTTAGGAACCAAGGGAAACACATCGAGCACTTACGGACCTGGCGCCATGGATTCTTCTAAATTTTTAGTTAAGTCGAAATTGGCAAATGTAGATTGAACAACCTCTGTATTTTGGTCTCCTCGAAGGGGGGCAGTGCCCCCCCAAAAAAAACATGGCTGGAAGAAACACTGATTGACATGTCTGCAGCCAATAACGAATGATATTCTCTTTAATATAATGGTATATGAATATAATATAGGTTTGCATTTAAATGAATTTGAAGTTTTGAACAACAGAATACTGAAAACCTTAGTTAAATTAAACTCACCTCTCTTGTTTTGTGCTCTTGGTCCAAAATGTCGTTATCTGGAGGTTTTTCAGTCCTCCAGGAATCAAACTAAAATCTTGCTCTCTTCATTTTCACAACGTAAAATAGCTAGTGCGATCGATTTAACCTTGACCGCAAGAATGAGCTATGACCCACACAAAATCACGTGATACCTCTATGTCTATCACAGTTCCTCTTTTATCTTTGCCGATAATCAACAATGACAGATCAGCCATTTATTGCATACTTCAGTTTTACAATGAATGTTGACTATCTCTGTTGTGGTTGCGCTGCAAACAAATATATTAAAACGTCTATAAGTTTATGAAGTTTAATTATTAATGTTAGAATACACCTGATGAGACGTTTCACAATGAATTATCCATTATGGATAACAGTGTATATTGGGTTGTTATGTATGGGAAAAGGCTAGAATTTGAGAGCTTGCAATAATCTTTTGACGCATATGATATACTCTTCAGTTAACAGATGTAACCTAAAAATTACGAAAAAATATATATTCCAAAAATTGATTTTTTTTTTTTTTTTTTTTTGCTTACGTAGCATGAGTAGATGCCTAGGCTGACACTACAAATAGATGAATTCGCATTTACTGAAAACATGAGTTATAGTGACATAGAGTATATACTGTTGGAGTGCTATGACCTAAGGGAGAGGAGGAGATGAGGTTTCACATCAGGTTAAGTCATGCAGTCAAACATCTTTATTTTTGTTGTACTTTATTTTATATGGAGGTGGGAATGAGATTTTCAGTGCTTTGGCTCTTACATAATATTATGAATACACATGTCTGTTTACTGGTATATATTTCACAAGAAAAGAAGAAGGGAAAGTATCCACTGGACTATGAACAATGATAACCACAAGTACTCGAAAAATATAAGGGCGTGAACACGAGGTTTACAATATGTGTAGCCTATGTCAATTTTTCAGCATAAGGAGAGAAATACATCTACCTCTGCAGCAATTTGCCGGGAGCGGAATTAATACAGATTCTTTTCTAAAAATGGAAAGTCAAGAGAAATCAATTTCATCCCACTTTCCATTATGGCAGTCTTATACAAGTCATAACACTTATTTCCAAAAAGCACTTCTCAAATCGGATTATTGAGGGGAGTCCCCCAGCTCCAATATTGGAGAGACATATCTCCTATTCCCCCGGGATTTGTGCCCGTATCTACAGCTGAGACAATTTTCCAGCATGAGAAGAGTGACATATTCTCCTCTGCTACTTATTGCAATTTGCGTCCAAGTAGCGGGAGAGGAATTGATACAGATTGATGTGACCCAAATGCACCAGGACACGAAGTTCAGTTTGAAATAATAAAGAATATGATTCTACTATAAAAATGGAACAAGCCAAGGGACATCAATTTCATCTCACTTTCCTTTGTGGCAGTCGGACAGAAATCATCAAAATTTCTCCCCAAAAGTCAAATTTCAAATCGGATTATATAGGGGGACAGTCCCCTCCAGTTCCAAGATTGGGGGGACATGTCCCCCTCATCTCCCTTGGGATTCGCGCCAGTGATTAGCACAGAATATCAATGTCTAGAAAGGATTTAGGATTTAGATTTGTGGGCTTCCGGCATCTAAGGCCATTTTGCCCGTCCCGTTTTCAGGGATGACGTCCCTCGGCGAGTACACAATCCGGGGAAAGGAGTGGGGAAGGAAGAAAGCGGCCTGGAACCTGTAAGTTAGGTACCACCTAGGCATTTGCCTGGTGTGAATGAGGAAAACCCAGGAAAACTCTGGCCTGAAAAAGCGTGTTACACTTTTTCGACCGAGTGACCCCACCGGGAATCGAACCCGGGACCGCTCGCACCGAAGGCGAGATCGTTAGCGACTACGCTATGCGGGGCCACATGTTTAAAACTGAATATCGTCCAATATTGCAATTTCTACTCCAACAAACAACATTGGAGTTTATATATAGAAATATAAACTTCAATATTGTCGTAGGTAGATTTTCCATAGCCCAGCAAGTATAATGCTGTAGATATCGTTTTAACAATGCAGATATCAATTCGGGTGACGTCGGGGCTTTTGTCAGGAATATCATGAAAGAGAATAACATGAATTTCCGTTTCCTTTTTCATCTCATAGGGATTAGGTGGGCGTGATCTTTCTGTGGATCCAAACATGTTAAACATTTTGCTGACACTCTTTCACTATTTGGTTGTAAAATCTTTTCGTAAAAAGAATAATAACAGCACTTGCATGCTGAGACAGCACAGTAATGACACTTTCATGCTTCTGGCGTAACTTCACAGGCAACGATAGCAGTGCCAAATCGGTCGGATATATACCGAACAGTCTATATTTTCATACTTACACGTGAATGCCTTCAATTGTTATAGAGTTAGTGAAGTTTATGTGATGAAGGTTGCTTACGAGTAGTAAGCTGTCGTGATGGCTTCAGGGACAAAAATTCCGTACTTAGATTAGATACAAAATTGTGAAATTGAGATTTGTCTATACTTGCATCCAGAAAAATATGTAATTTCTAAAACTTCTACTCAAGGTGTGTATTCTAGAAGTTGAAGTATAACGATTTTCTTGTTATGATATTTAGCGTCAAAGACACAGCGGCTACCATGGACACTATATAATGATAGTTTATGTGTAAGAGAAATAAAGTAAAAAGTTCAAGATAACTTATCCAGTTTCTTTTCGACTTTTTAACTATCTTATTGATAAAATTATAGCGGTATACTTAATACTTAATACATAGTTATTCATATTTTGTCCCTGAATAAGCAAAATGAAGTCACATAATATCTTCACCAACCAATTTTTTGCCACCAAAACTTAAATAACATACGATAGGTTGGAGAATAGTATATTTCAGGATAATTAGTGGCGTAGCCAGAATTTCATCTATGAGGGGTTATCCTTTCAGGACAATTGAGATTTTTGTGTATATATATCAAAATGTAGTAAATACACATATTAATCTCTCCATAATATCTTGCGAAACATGGTAGCTTACTCTGAGGGAAGAACGCAGACTGAAAGTGTTTGAGGACAAGATCCTAAGACTAATATTCGGGCCCAAAACAAAACTGTAATAGTGAATGGCGGACAAACATTGGTAGGGTCATCAAATCTAGGAGGCTTAGATAGTCAGGCCATGTAGCCAGAATAGAGGAAAATAAGAATGCTTTCAAAGTTTAAACTGGAAAGCCAATTGGAAAACGACCATTAGGAAGACCTAGGCGCAGATGGGAGGACAATATCAAGATGAATCTCGCAGAAATAGAAACACAAAGTAGAAACTGGACCCAGTTGGCTAAGGATAGAAGTCAGTGGAGAGCTTGTGTGGCGGTATTGAACATGCCTTCGAACCTCTCCTTGCGTGCGCCATTGAGGATAACACTAAATATTTACTTACAAATTAAATCCAACATTGCCAGCAGAAATATTCATTAAAAAGCTACCATATCAGAGTTAACAGTTCAGTAGACATGAGAATTAGTGAAAACATTCTATTATTAAATAAGTATTAAGTTCATGACAACCTTCTCATGGATTCTATTGTGCCAATTTCATAACAATTTCAGTGATCAATTTTATCAGAATGCAAACTGTTACCTCTTGTACGCATTACTTTCAGCATGTGTGTGTGTGTGTGTGAAAACGAAAAGAATAGTCTAACGTATCAACGCAAACAAAAAAGAAATTTAATTTCGATGTAGGCTTTAAGAGAATTCATCAGATAAAGAAACAATTATTTTTCTCCCTTTATATAACTGTTATCTTCGGAAGGAAGAGAAGGGAAACTTAGGTAATCATCTTTCTGCATGAGTACATAACGATTCATATTTACTCTCGTGATATAATTAGTATATATGTATACCGTATATACAAGAGCCTCAAGTAAAAATATTAAAAAATCCACATTAATCCTACAATGTAAAAGGGAAAACTTCACAATCGTGCAGAATGAATGGCATGCATGGCTGATTATAATAATTGCGGAAGAATTTTCAATTAACTTGCTCCAGGCAAACTGGAGGATTTTAATTTCTTTTGTAGATATAGAAGTTGAAAAGTGGTGAAACTTACTCAGAATATATAGGTATGTATATTTTATCTTAATGAAAAAAGGATGAAACTTCTCTGTTGAAATGCTACAAAGAATGAGTAATTATTTCTAAAACAAAACAAAAAGAGAGAAGAACGACATATAAGCTCTTTTTTGTGTGTAAGACAGTTAGGCTACTCGTATGAAAACTAGGAAAATTGAAAACGTCTGTAAATTAGCAAATACTTTGAAACTGATTGAAAGATATAAGTTAACGTAAATATGCAATGTAAATTAACTCAAAGCTATTGTGTAGAGAGTGTCATTTCGCAATCAAAAACACTTTCCCTTCACAACATGAATGACAAATAATTTACGTTTATATTAACAGTTTAAATTAACGGTTCAAAAGAGAATGGCCGTCACTGAAACTATATCATTTCAATGAATTCTTTTATTTCACCGCATGAAACAAGTCACTCAATTAAACAAAATGGCATCAAGCGTGCTGAACTAAGTTTCATACATCAATAGATATCATGTAGTATCGTGCTACATAATATATAAATAAATTTCTCATTATTGTTGACTCCACTGAATGATAATCTATTAAAATCAGTTACATAGATACTAAAATGCAGTAGTCTTGTCAAATATCAATGTTGCATTATCTTCACTTGGAGTGAATTGTCTTGCCTAATTTAATTCTAACGTATAATTGACAATAAAAATAAAGAAGGAATAACTCTTGCTATACATAGCAGATCTACGGAATAAGTGGGTTCGATTTTCTGTGGGAGCTCATGTGGTTCAGAACTCACGTTAAGCTGTAGGTCCGTCTCATATACACTCGGTGCTGGCAGGGACGCTAAACTCTAATCCTGCCCAGCTGACATGTAACTATTTTATGAAGTTCATGCTAAATATCAATATAGGTGGATCGTCAGCCGTTTTGATGGAAGTAGTATGGTCAATGTCGAAAACATTTCTAGTATTCTTGTGTTGTCCACAAATTGGTAGCAATGAGGTGTAATCAGATTTTTCTGATGTAAGTGGAAAATTTCAACTGAAAGTTCAAACAACCTTTGAAATTGTGTGATGATGAATGTATGCACTGAAGCAGCACCACCGGATGGAGCAAGATCTTTGAAGAGGTCCAGATAAACCTTATCAATTTGAATCGTTGTGGTCGCTCTCCGAAGCTGCAACACCAACCATGGCCAGAAACATCGAGGAGCAATTCGAAGTCCAATAATGAACATGAGTACAGAGATTAATCATTTAGTATCGAACAGCACATTATATTGTGTATGAAAAATTGCACTTTTACAAAGTCAGTGCTCCATTGGAGCCCAAAGACTATTTCTCGCTTCCGTAGCTTCCTCTGAAAACATACCAATAGGGAGGACAGCAGCTGTGATGATATCCGCCCCATAAATTAGTTGTTTAAGCACACTAGATGACATGTAGTACCAAGAGTACAGTTCAACAAACCTTTCAGCAGTCACCTTTGAGTAATTACGGAACGCTTCCTCATTCACCTCATAACCGCATGAAACTGCAGTACCAAGTGGAAACATTTTATTAACTCCTCATCGATTCCTGTGATAGATGATGTCACAGTAGACTGCTCAAAGAAACACCTGGCAGTATTACCATCGTTAGTTGTACCACATCCAGGCTTTGAAATATGAACTAACAGTCCCATTTTAGTTTTTAAGTCATCTGAATGCATTTCTTAGTTTGCTGAAAGTATTCCTTATCCACTAACGTACGCTTTTGCAACTTTTTGACATTCTGACGATATGGATGTGTAGAATGCACTCAAAATACCTTATACAAGCATGCAGTGTTGACAGACCAAATTCATATTTGTTTTTCTTCGTCGGAAGTTGCTTTATGAATGTTAAGGTATTCACATTTTTGAGGGTCACCGCACAAATTCTATATGCTTGAGTTGAGGTATCAGCAATGACTCCAAACATTTTCTTATCAATCATTATTAATTTCCACACAGAAGAAAATATGATATCGTGGCCACAAATATGGACAACAGTGGGACAAAGTACTTGTGTCTGCTGTTCGACAATCGCTATTTCACGTTTTGATATCTTCACAGTTTCTTGCTCAAATAAGAGTTTAATAGACCTTCAGAATCTTGTGGAGGAAGGTCGAGGATTCTGTCAAAGGATAGCATTGGTTTGATTTGTACGCATATGTAGTGGAACTATACACAGAGTAAATAGAAAAGAATCAGTTCTAGTACCTTTATCATTATCAGAGAATATTTGCTTGCATGTGAAATTGCCGGAGCTACCATCACAACCCTACTTAAAAATAACTGTAATACCCTCCGATAAATGATCGACGTTTTGAGATAATACATCTTGAAACTTGACTATTCTAGTTATTGTGTGGTCTAGATGTTCCTGAACTGATGCATTTGATGATGTTTCACTAACTGTAATTGATTCCATATTAGGATAACGATCTTTCTTTGCTTTCTGGATTTGATCGTAGGAAGATTTATTAGCATTACGTGCCTTCGCTACAGCCTGAACTAACTTTGTAAGAGTATTTGGTATAACGTCCGTCTATATAGAGTGCAAGTGCTTCTTCAAGGGTATACTTAGTAGGTTCCAGGTTCGATGATTTCCATCAGGTTTTTTTTTTATTTTCGTAGCCCTCGTTGATGTTGTTTCAGAGACCTCACGCACTAAGCTTTCTCTCTTCTCCCAGACAAACGTAAACTACTTTGGGCGGCAAATGCTAATTGTTCTGTTGAATGTATCTTCACTAACGAGGAAACTTTTCTTTTCCTCGCTGATACGGACAGTTGTTCAAATTCCCTCGGTGGCCTTCCGAATGTGCTGCAGGATTATGGCTCTGGTTCAGGGTCATCTTGTTGCTGTTGAGACTCAAAGCTGACATTGTTATCTAGCCACTTACCTTCTCGTGATAAAAATACCTTCACTACACGATACGATTTCTGCCATTTTTGATACAATTTGCTATTAAAATTGTTTACTTGCTGTTGAATCTACTCGTTTTCATCTCTGTTTGTCTTCTCCAGTTCCAGTCTGCTCCAAACATATATACCAATTGCACCATTTTTAGCAGCTAGGGTTCATTCTTCACGCCAAATATGGAATAGTTCAATCGTATCTGAAATGATTAAACACATCATCAAGTTGCAGTTTGCTGCAGCTAATGTGACTATTATTGCATAATAAAACATTTATTTATTGCACATAAACATATTTCGAGGTGGATATAGGTGGTTATGTTTATTATTTCCCATTAAAATGCAATATCACATACTTTTTCTGTACGAACAGCAACTTTCAATGTTGTACGCGTGCTATTGTGGTAAATTCATTTAATTTTTCAATCAATTTGTATTTCAATCACAGCACATCCAACAGCAGCCCATTTCCCTGCAGTACGTCATATTTTTTCTACTGTTGTTTCTGTCATCTGTGGTTTCTTTGTGACTCATTACGGGTATAATGGGTGCAATTCTAAGCAATTTCATTTTGGATTTTTGCACAGCTAGATTGTGCATTTTGTTCAGCGTATGCAGGCCATAAAATAAGAACCAAACTTGGGAGACATTTTCCATTTTCTTTCTTCCCACCTGAGTCTGTAGTTTCCTAAATGTGCATGTCATACTTTGTTAATCTTTGTTGTGTTCTTTGTATCCTGTTTCTTCTTTCGTGGCAATTACGGCCTGAGAAATGAACATTTGAAAGAATCTATGTGACATCTTCATATTTCTCAAAATCGCTCAGTAACAACAGATTTGCCTTGCAGAATGAGCTTGGTATCCAAAGAGTTAAGGAAATATTTTCACAGTTAAAACTTTGGACCTAAATTTGGCCACCTCTACTCTAGATAATGATAATAAGCTTCCGGCACAACAGTCTTAACGGGGCCAGAGTCTTCCAGCTGGATAATAGTACTTATGCCTTTGGGGTGGCGTCTCGCCAGAACATCGGTTCCCCTCGTCGTTAATACTATCAGAACTACTTCCATCGTTCAAGTAGCTTCCCAATTGTCCGAACGATGATGGGAAGTCTCCAAAACGACAACACCATCTGGTGAGTACCAACGGTCATTCATATTTCCGCTGTACCCACACCCAGCACTGATTGACTTCACTGATCGCTCACGTGTTAAACAGCACTTATAGCTTTGTTATGGGCAATACATATCGGTTAAACACAAATATACCCATACACACTATTAATGAAATGTCAACGAAAAAACTCTGTTAGCAAAATCTCGTGTATAACAAATGGAGATAAAAATATATGAATAATTTCATTACAAATATAGTGCCAGTCTAGAAGTATACTAAATCTTATATATAAAAGAGAACGTACAAATCCTTTGTTCCCTCATCACGCTAATACGGCTGAACCAATTTCTTTCATTTTTGGGGGGTTATTAGGATTTGGACCCTAGATGGTTTTTATCATATCACTTTAATTTTTAATTACCAGTGTCTTGAGATAATTGACCATTCAAGTGTCCATAACGTACAAATCCTTTGTTAGTTCATCATAGGTAAAAATAAACGTATTTATATGCAACCCGCATGACCGTGTCACTCGGCGGGTTAACATAAATGACAGGCGATATAATGTTAACATTAGTGCAATCTACTATGGTTTTTATCATATCACTTGAAAGCGAAAAAGTAAAAATTATCTAAGTAACAACGTTTATTGCGTTCCGGGGTGACCGCAGCGAAGCGGGGCGGGTTAACATAAATGACAGGCGATATAATGTTAACATTTACTGCAATCTTCTATGGTTTTTATCATATCACTTGAAAGCGAAAAAGTAAAAATTATCTAAGTAACAAAGTTTATTGCGTTCCGGGGTGACCGCAGCGAAGCGGGGTGAACGCTGCTAGTCTTATATATAAAAGAGAACGTACAAATCCTTTGTTCCCTCATCACGCTAATACGGCTGAACCAATTTCTTTCATTTTTGGGGGGTTATTAGGATTTGGACCCTAGATGGTTTTTATCATATCACTTTAATTTTTAATTACCAGTGTCTTGAGATAATTGACCATTCAAGTGTCCATAACGTACAAATCCTTTGTTAGTTCATCATAGGTAAAAATAAACGTATTTATATGCAACCCGCATGACCGTGTCACTCGGCGGGTTAACATAAATGACAGGCGATATAATGTTAACATTAGTGCAATCTACTATGGTTTTTATCATATCACTTGAAAGCGAAAAAGTAAAAATTATCTAAGTAACAAAGTTTATTGCGTTCCGGGGTGACCGCAGCGAAGCGGGGCGGGTTAACATAAATGACAGGCGATATAATGTTAACATTTACTGCAATCTTCTATGGTTTTTATCATATCACTTGAAAGCGAAAAAGTAAAAATTATCTAAGTAACAAAGTTTATTGCGTTCCGGGGTGACCGCAGCGAAGCGGGGTGAACGCTGCTAGTATTGTATAAGTATTGTGTTGTATTAAACGAAAGGTTTTATTTTTGAGTTTTCTTTATGAAATGCTTATTATCAACGATACAAAATATGTTTAACAATAACTGTAATAATCTTGAGCCTATAGACAAAATTGACCATGTTTTGTTAATAAAAATTACTAGAAGACTGTCTTATATGACATATCGAAACGGGATACTCAAAACCTCAAGCAACAAGTAATTTGAATATTAATGAATCTTACAAATATTCATAATAAACGAATCTCTTAACAAATCTATGCGAATCTGAACTCAAACGAATTTCTTAATATATATAACATTTACTAACATTTTCCATATGCTTATTAAATATGCTTTGTTAACAGAATCAATCCGACTTAAGGGAGCTTCCAGAATAGAATTATATAGTGTATTTAAAAAATTGTCACGACATTTAATTTTCAACAAGAAACATACTCATCCCGTTAGCAATATTTTAAGCCTTGAAGGGGGAAAATTGTTTACACTTCCCCAAGAAAAATGACTGATTTTATCGGCATTTCAACACATTCGAATTTATTAGAACAACGTTATATTAAATTTGATCACAATTTCACTGTAACACGACGGTCGACATAAAAGGCGAAAATACGTGCAATAAACTATATAGGTAACATTTCTATTACTCTAATTTTTCCATACAAATATGCACTATTAATAAATAGTTATTAGAAAATCACTGTAAAATGTTATTCTATCTATCTCTAAAGGCAAGCTGCCCTTTCGTATCATGTCGTTACCAATATGTTTCGGTTTAAACGTAGTTGCCTTCTTGGGTTTTTCTATATATGAGTTCAGTGGTGTAGTTTGGAATCCTTTCGGACTCCTGTAATGTCGATAATTAGAGCCAGTGAACCTAGCAACTCAAAAGTAACGGCCGAAACCTGTCAACAACAAACGATGCTGTATATCACACTGACAACACAGACCGCATACGTATTTAACGACTCGTCATATATTAAGAGAACTTGGCTGGGAAGATTTAATGCATTTATCATATATCCCAGACCTGATATCTCCAAACTATCACTTCTTTCTGTCTCTAAAGAACTCCCTGAATAGTACTACGTTAGTTTCGAAACACCCCTCAGAATATCACATGTCACAATTTCTTGACTAGAAACCACAGAACTTTTATTCCGACGGAATTATGTTGTTGCCAGAAAAATAGCAGGTAATCGAGCAAAATGGACATCGAGCATACCTGATTTCATAATGTTATTTTCAAATCATAATAAATGTATTATCAATTTTGACCTTCAAAGGCTAAATACTTTTTCAACAACCTGATACTTTCTGTCTGCGTTCTTTCCTCAAATTAAGCGACCATATTTCGCACCCATACAGAACAACAGGAATAATTATCGTTTCATAATTGATGTACCGGAGTATTGTATTTCCATTTCTTTTCGAATATTTATTTTCTTCACTGTAACAATCAATGTTTTATGCGTCATTCGAGTATTTAACACCTCCCAATAATTATTTTGAAGTTTTCAGAATAACACAGAGTCAGAAACGTATCATACTGTTGGCTGGAGAAGCTATGATTGCGAATAGAGAAGTATTATTACTAGACTTCGGATTTTTGTATGTTTTTTTTTTTTTTTTTTTTTTCTTGATGTGATAGTGATATGCTCTTTAAATAGAAATTCGTTTCTGCACTTTTTGGGTAAAATAGCAGTTTTATAGTGCATATATTTGCATATTTCGGAGGTTAGTGCATGTTTATGTCGTTACTGCATATTAATGCATATTTAAGGGAACGACCAAATTAATAATTTTTAACGTCCAATAACTTTCCTCATAAATGGAATTTCAAGTTTCTATTATAAATAGACTCAAGACCTTGAAATGATTCATTGTTGTCGGTTTAGAATATCTTCCAAGATTATGTGAAAGGAGAATAAAAAAGGTGAGTGATTCATCCTCCCAGCAATGATGCATGATTGTCACCTTTTTCGAAGAAGATATAAATAACGGGGTCAAATTACCTACAATAAAATTTTCTCGTCACCCACCATAAAGTTGCTAATGTTGTGTGTGTGGATTGTGTGGTCCTGTGGCAGTATAAGAATACCAAAATAAAAATCTGGGTTCTCTTAGTTGTAGTGTTACAACTTCAAATTTGAATTTTAACTAGCTCAGAATTTTGTCCAATTTTTGTCCACCCAAAAAGTCTATACCATTCAAATAAACGAGGGAAGGCTATTTCAAAATTTCGACCACTTCGATCACCTGTAGTACCACATCTTCAAATTTTAATTTTAATTAGCTCAGAATTGTGTCGAATTTTTGAACATTTTTATACCACAAGAATAAATTCTGTACCATTGAAATAAATCAGGTAAGATCATTTAAAAATTTGGCTACTTTATCACCTGTAATGAGACATTTTCAAATTCTAATTTCAGCTCTCTTGGTGGTACAAAAATCTACATAAAGTAGGGAAAATTCTAAGCTAGTTGGAATTCGAATTTAAAGATGTCACACTACTGGTGATCAAAGAGGTCAAAATTTTGAAATGACCCTCCTTGTTAATTTGAATGGTACAAATTTTTTGATGGTACAAAAATGTACGGAATTTGGACACAATTCTGAGCTAATTAAAATTCGAACTTGAAGATGTCGCAGTACATGTAATGAAAGTGGCCAATTTTTGAAATGGCTCTACCTCGTCATTTTAATGGTACAAAATGTTTTGTTGGTGGTAAGAATTGAACAAAATTTTAAGCTTATTAAAATTCGAATTTAAAGATGTCGCACTACATGTGATCGATGTGGCCAAATTATCAAAAAGCCCTCCCTCGTTTATTTGAATAGTATAAAAGTTTTTCTTGGCTGGACAAAAATGGACAAAAATTGGGCAAACTTCTGAGCTAGTTAAAATTCGAATTTGAAGATGTTGCACTACAGGTGATCGAAGTGGCCGAAATTTTAAATGGCTCTTTCTCGTTTATTTCAATGGTACAAAATTTTTTCGTGGGTAGACAAAAATGGTCAATATTTTGAGCTAGTTAAAATTCGAATTTGAAGATGTCGCGCTATGAGTGATCGAAGTGGCCGAAATTTTGAAATGACCTTCCTCGTATGTTTGAATGGTACACATTTTTTTCTTGGGTTGAAAAAAATTGGATAAAACTCTGAGCTAGTTAAAACTCAAATTTGAAGATGCACTACAGGTGATCGAAGTAGCCGAAATTTTGGAATGACTCTCCTTTGTTATTTTGAATGGTACAATTTGTTTCCTTGGGTGGACAAAAATGGACAAAATTCTGAGCTAGTTAAAATTCAAATTTGAAGATGTCGCACTGCACGTGATTGAAGTGACCGAAATTTTGAAATGGCCCTCCTTTGTTAATTTGAATAGTACAAGTTTTTTGGGTGGACAAAAATGGAGAAAAATTGGACAAAGGTGTCGCACTACAACTAAATGGATCCGAAAAATCTTCTTGAGGTTATCTTCTGAAACAATGGATTGAGGTTGAGGGACGTTAACAATTCAAGAAGAAAATACATTTTACAAAGTAAGTAATATTTTCAAAGTACGCAAGCTTCTTTTTAGAAGGGTACATTTCCATTTTGTTCGACAGCAAAAACTCGAACTTCAGCACGCCTTGTTTTCTAACATTCTTATGTTTTCATAGCAGTTTCAAGTCTAATAAGGAGTTCATGCAACAATCAAACAATATAGATATGGCTTTTTTTCTGCATACTTTGACAGAATTCATCCCAAAGAAACCATTCAAAAATGCATTTCGAGAAGAAAGGAACAACTCTTTTGAAAATAAACTCTAAAATTAATTAAAATATTTCCTTTACGAAATCTAAAACAGGTCTCAGCAGTTACTTTCTGAGATAAGAAGATAAGTTCTCAAGTATTCCTTTAAGGAGTTTATGAGAGTGTTTAAATATAAGCTTGTGTTGCTTTGATACGCACCACGGTCTCTCGAAACGTAACTTTCTTACTAAGTCTTCTGTTCTGTTTTTGGTAACTTTACCTTCTTCTCATTCATGTTAATGTCTCACTCAAATCAGTTTGCTCCATGTAAAGTATCAATATTATACATTGTAAATTATTGCTGTTTGAAAAGGACAATGTTGCACTAGAAGAAAATATTCTAGAATTTACAAATAATTGGATACAAAAAGTAATTTCAGGTTGATTTACTTTATTTTAAAGAAGAACACAAAGGTTTTTAAATACAGGCTTTTAATACAGTAAAAAGTGCCTTGAGCAGGCCACTTATTAAATAGAAATTTATTTTAAACGGAAATATTTCACGGTCTAATTAATTTAAAGGTTAAAAAATGTGTTAAATTCTCTTGATTAGGCGGAACTTGTGTTGCGAACAATGGATGTTAAAATATACTTTTTAACGGAAATTTTTAAGTTCCGGAATCCAGCGTTTAGAAAAATTTTAGACATTCTGTGAGAGGTTAGGTATATGAACTACGTTGTCTGTAAAGGTCTTCGTTTACTTGTCACCCTAGACATTTAACCAGTAGTCCACCGCCATATAAGGCTCTAGATACCATGCGAGTTTTTTGAACGAGTGCAATTTACCTAGTTATTTCCAAATACCAATAACTCGTTTTGTAGCTGGTCTAGAGACATGCAACAAGGAGCATAGTATACAGAATAAACCGAAGGGAGCTAAAAGTAGAAGAAGTGCTGATAAGGGGACATCATCCATTTTTTGTCTTGGTCTTTAAAATCGTATACATACATATATATATTTCACAGTAAGTTTTATGTTTATTAATTCGTAGCATAAATAAATACTGTAATTGAATACGGTAGACCTATGTAAAACATTTTATTTCACTATGTCCCTTATATGTATATACTTTATTTATTTTTATAAGCATAGACCTGAAGAAACCAAATGTATTCAAGAAGCCTTGGACGCTTGCGGAGTTGAAAACATTAAAACCGACCTTACGTTTATCAATACTCATTTCAGTTCAATTTCAAAGATCATAACGAGATTGGGATTTTGTAGTGCATTTGAGCTGTTTGATTCAATAATGAAACAGACGCCACGAAGACCAATCGGACAAGCATTTCTTCGAAACGCACAGCCAATAGACGCGACTAATCTTGGCATAAAATTCTTGTCTAATGTAAATAAAGTATTTCTGGGAACAACGACGCACGAATTTCAGATTTGTCGTCAAATAACATTGCTTCTTTGAAATACTGTCCCTTAATGACCCGTGACACGGAAGGAATATTTTCCATGTACAGTAATGTTTTCACTGATAAATGCAGGTTTTTGCCTGAAAACAAGGACAACTACATAGTTGTGTATTGTTACATGAATGCGTCATAGTTATACACCAAGTATATGTAGTTGAAGTAATACAACTTCTTTCTATAAAGATAATAAAATTCCTAATTTAACTTCAGCTTTTGATTAGTGAAAATTTACAATATTTAGTGCATATTTGCATATTTTCAGTGCATATTTTCGTAATTTTTAGCGCATATTTGCATGTATATTTTGCCGTTTTTAGTGCATATCGCTCCGAAGTCTAATTATTACGATTAATATCGCCATGAAACTCATAATAGGATAATAACGTTGAATTCTTCTGCAACTTCGGTATCATCTTCTGGTTCTGAATCATATGAACTTTCATTAACCAATCTTTATTTTACTCTTTCTCAGTAAGACATAAGGCGTGCAGAGCTCAAGAAAATCAAGTCCAATTATCAATGGAACGCTACAAATTTCACATGAACAAGTTAAAACTGCTTTTTGCATATGAGAGTTATTTACAATATCTGAACATTAATCTTTTAAGCTCTGAAAGGATCATTGTGCAGTGATTGTAAAGATAAAATATGTCCAAAAGGACTATTTTTTTACGTTTTAACATTTTAACTAAAATAGTTTGACTTCAAATGTTAACTCGTTTAAAAGAAACAGCAGGCTCTGATGAAAAATAGACTCAGCCGGAATGCGCTATATATAAAATGAAAAGAGTCAGTGCTAGCAATCTAAATAGAGTTACATCTTAAATTACAGAGGAAAAATTAGGAATATGCAAGACGGTAAGGGGATGTTTCGACATCCCAACGATAAAACTGCTACTTTTTTTTTAACTAAGTTAATAGAAAATCTTGTTACATACGGTGTTCAAAAAGTGTGGAACCTTATTTTTTTTTCGCGTAAACCAATGCAGCACGGAAGATTTTCTTCAGTGTACATGTAGAAGGGGCACTCATGCGCAGTCTGAATTTTTTTTCCGCCCGCAGAAAACGTCTGTCGCGGCAGTTGGCCAACGAACGAAGACATCTAGTGAGCGGTTGTCGGATTTCTGTTTTTCGTAAAATGACAGGAAAACTTGAGGAGCAATATTGCATCACATTTTACTAAAAGCTTGGCAAAACCCAAGCGAAAACCATTCAATCGAATCGGTACATTCCATTTTGAACAAGAATTTGGGGATGAGGGGAGTGTCAGCGAAATTTGATTCAGGCTTTTCTCGCTAAAAACATTTATGTGTGTCGTCAGGCTTCCTACTCACCCGACATGGCTCTGTGTGACTTGGTTATTTCCCAAGCTAAAAATGCCACTAAAAGGGACCGATTTATAGTCAGGAGAAGACATCACGCACAATGCGACAGCACGGTTGCTCACCAGTCCATAAACTGAATTGTTTTTAACACTGGCGGGAGCGCTGGAAGAAGTGTGTGCATTATCAAGGAGACTACTTTGAAGGGAATTAGTGTTTCGGATTTCCAAATCCTTAAATGTATTTATACCAACCAGAGGTCTGATAGTTTTTGAGCACATCTCGTAGTTCTTATTTGGTGTGACTTTAATTAGAATAACTATAAGTAGAGTGACCCAATATTCCATCAAGTCCTCAGAAAATTATTGTAGTCTTCTTTTTTTTCCTGCTCTAAGATTGATTGCACACTCTCTCGAGAAAGAAACTAGATATACAGACTATTTTACACTTACAGTAAACTTAGACTAATCTTAAGCTTTAAACTGTTTATTTTGTTGTTCACTCAATTCTATTTACACTACATTGCATGGAAAATTTCTAATTACTCAATTACTCGTTACGAAGCTTAGTTTCAAAAAAATTTTGCTTACTTTTTTTAAAAAGATTTTATAATCAACATTTCCAACTCTATTGTCAGGATTTTCCTTATTGTAGTAGGAAATTTGTATGAAAAAGTAGATACAATCAAGGAATAAATTTTCAAGAAAAAGAAAATGAAAATAAGAAGAAAGAGTAATAATACTTTCTTCCTTGTATTTTTCAGAAGGTGCGCGAGGTCTCATTTGTTTCTTGCCAGCGTCGTTTGTTTCGCGCCAAGAGGTCTCAAGGTCTATTATCCACCCGAAACTTATGTAACTGTACTTAACGCTCTCATTAAACTTTTCCTCTTCAAGTGACATTGCAGCAGGAACTCAGTTGCTTCAAGTTTACGACTCTCTTTCTTTCTCTTTTGCCCTCCCTTGCCTTGTGACTTGGATTAAAAGTTTCCTCCAGTTCAAAAGGAAGTAAAAGAAACTAAAAGGACTCCACAGAAAGAACAAAAGATACGATAAAAGAGAAGGCAGAAAGCAAGACTTTTGATGCAGGAATGGAAACTGTATGGAAATTATCATATTAATACGGTAATTTCACCCTTTGTATGGTGAATGACACAGAATCTGTTATATTATACAAAGTAAATACGATAAAATATACTAAAATCTCCTATAAAACAGAGTTATAAATGAATGAATATGTTTATTCAACTCAAAACTTGTTGTACACATTTTTATGGAATCTTCATCAACATCTTCAACCGCTCTTAGAGTAGTTATACTTTTAGGTTAGAAGTAGTTTCATTATCGTTAGTTAATTTATGTAAGAGTAGTTATGTTATTGTTACGCTAATGTTTATGGATCAGTCGTCTGTTCTTCATGAAAAGTAACAATTTAAGAATGAGTTTCGAGGAGTGCCCGAAATACCAATCAACCCGAATTTGCTTCAACTGGTTTCCTCGGTGAGAAACCGTTAAGATAGTTTATACTTTAAAGTGATTCGATTGAGACCATGTGGTGGTCAAAAGACGGCACTTAATCCAAGTATGAAACGTGAATAATAATTTCATTTCAACTCTGTGTAATCCAAATTAACTTAAACGAAAACAATCCAACTTAATGCTGAACTCAATCAATCTAACATAATAATACGTTTTTTTTTATTTCCCCTCATTTTTAAATTTCAAACTTCTGAATTTTACGATTACTTTTATTTCCTTACCAAAATAGTAAAAGCTAAAGACTATCATATGTGTAATATCCACAAAATAGTAATAGAAAAATAATTTCTGTTGTCTGAAAAATAATAGAAAGTTAAATCCTTTCACCCTTCTTGTATGCTTCCTGGAGTTACAATTCTTTTGTCTTATTAAAAATTAATTTCGAGCAAAATACTTCTAATTTCTTTCGAAAATAGTTTACTTTTAGAGACGTATACCATCCGAGAACCTCAAACATTTTACGAAATAAAATACTACACTGGCATGATTGCACAAATGATAAGTGCATTACGCTCATGTTATGGCGTCACAAAGAAATAATATGGTATTTGTCTCTCATAAGAGACGTTCAAAATTTTAACCTTGATTTTGTCATTTTGAGCAATATGTTTCCAATTTTTTATTAGGAAATTAGATAATTTACAAAATATCTTTCCTTTTTAACAGTACGATTCGGAAAACTGCACTTTAGCTTTCGCCACTTTCCCGTTAAGAGGTGCGAATTAAAATTCTGCAACAGTACCCTCGATTTATCTGCCTGCTGTCCATACCTTGGAACTATTAATATGTATATTTGACTTTATATGTGACAACTAAACACTCCATAAAAATTAAACTTATTAATTTGTATTATCTTTCGCTATTTTTCTAGTCAACTATCTAATCGCACATCGTCCATCCCTACTAGTATTGCGTTCAGTAACTGTCCTTCTGTTGATCAGTAAACTTTAGTATAATACCGTTCTTGCAAGAAAAATGCAACTGAATGAAGTAAGTGTTATTCCAAAAGAACATGATAGGGATCCTCGCAAGTATTCTGCTTCATATTTCTTTATTTGTGTGATAAACTGTTGTTTGTGTGTTTAAGTTTCGAATCCTCTTACAGCACCAAAATACCATGAGATGTGTACCTATGGTTCAAGATGAAACACAATAATGTATTAAATGTTCTTCCATCGGAATAAATCCAGAACCACTTGAACTAAAATGAACGGGCTAGCCACTAGGCCAGCAGTGAAGACTGTTTGTTTAATGGAGTACCATTCATTTGAAAACAGTTTCCTTTTCTGCACACTAATTGATTCTTGCTTGGCATGAATCAATATTAATAAATTCGAGTACATAAAACATCTTTTAATCCATCAAAATAACCTTTCTAACAACCATATATATATGCGAGAAACTATTCCGTGCCAAAGTGTATCACGTCTGGCGAAGCACTTAGTCATGCTCGTATTGGTAAAACCTCTAAGTACCCTACAAGTTTCATGATTTGCAGATGTTTTTCTTTCAGTGTGGTTGGTAGAATCCATAATTATGATGGCGATGTTCATGCACAAACATACAAAATAATTCTTCAGACTAAAATTGAGGGGGTGAGCGCAACATTGGTCTAACCCACGTCTAACCCACATTTTTAAAAATGGAGAAAAATCAAGTTAAACACATGTTTTTTGTACAATATATGTATGTACAATGTATGACACATTCATCCACTTGTGCTTCCTTTGTTATATAGTACAAAACAACACATGTATTTAAGTTTAACTTGATTTTTCTCCATTTTTAAAAATGTGGGTTAGACCACTGTTACGGTAACTTTCTCAATTATACCTTCGGGAAGATATTTGTTCAACGGTGAATTTTACACTTTTTAAGATTATTCTATCCCTTGTCACCATGCCAAAGTTATAAAAGATTACATTCTGTCCTCACGGCCTTTTATGTCGCTTTCTTGAGTCGGCAATTCGCTCTACTTAAACCCTATTGAAAATTAAAGGTGTGATATGGTTATGGTTCATGCAAGGACATCTACAACAAGGGATAAGTTAATTGAAGCAACAAATGACGACTGGCAACATCGCATTCAAGTAGAGACACAGTAAAACTTAGTGAACTCTATACCAAAACAGTGTAATCTAGTATCGTGTGAATATCCAATCCAGTTTTAGCTCAAGTGAAAATCATTTTTGTATACTCCGCATCCACAAAATTGCGACAGCTAACGCCGTGCAGTTAGTCCACTCAATATACACCTTGTTATCCCATAATCGTGTCAGGTAAAGAGACCCCATCTCCCTACTCCTTTCTTCTCTCCTATACTAAAATTAGTTAACAACATGAGCGCAATTCTTATTTCAAACTACACATGTATTAGTTTAGATAAAATGAAATAACAAAACCGAGACGAAACGAGATTCATAGGTTGATGTAAAGAGAAACTGAAACACACACAATGAAAAATTGAAACCAATTGATGTCTATTACACAGAGATTCAGAAATGAGGCAGAGAAAGAGAGAGAGAGAGAGAAGAGGAAAGAAGAAGAAAAGAAAAGGGAGAACAGATAAAACTGTGGAATTCAAACGTAGTAAGAAAGAAACCTAACATTATAAAGTACTGTTTCCGGAAATCCAACAGTAATATGGAAATAACGTTTGTTTTTACATATTTTTCAGAACTATTCGAATATATAAAGGATGCTTTAAACATTCATTATGTCACTTTCATAATGGATAGCATACTTAATTTCAACTAGAACTGTAAATCTCCGAGACACATCTAGGATAATGTCAAAAGTTTAACACACATTCTTTGTTTCAGCGTAGTTCGATTGCAAATTCGGTAGTGTTCATTGGACGTACTGTTCCAAAATACATTCTAATATACCCAGTAGATAGCACTGGTCATATCCTCGATTTCAGACTACTAATGCAAACTGAACGAAAAACACATGTAACATGTTTCAAAGTTCAACGTGAAAAAAACACATTGAATTATAGAATGGAAACAAATTTTGTGTCGAACTAGTATAAATAAAATTTTGTTTTCAAATGACCAAAGAAGTTACCATTTTCTAGTCTTTTCCGAAAATTTATCTGTTCCGAACATCCAGCATTGATTTCATCTCTTCCGGATATAACGTAATTTGCACAGATAGAATGAACACGCTAAGAGCTCAAACGGATCATCGTGTCAGTCGGATGATATTGGTTAGGTTATAGACCACCAGTGGAGTCTCGAAAATGGTAACCTCTTTGGTTATTTGAAAACAAAATTTTATTTATACTAGTTCGACACAAAATTTGTTCCCATCCTATAATTCAATGTGTTTCTTTCACGTTGAAATTTGAAACATGCTACACCTATGAGGAACATAAACTTTTCCTTTCCAACATTTGTAACTTTTTATTACGATACAGTTTGAACTTTTAATATAGGGTATTTCTGATAGAAATTTAGCAGTAAAATAGAACTCTTCAATTTTCTCTTTCTTTCTTTCTCTTTCCTTTTTTACAGTTCTACTTAAAATTAGTATGTTATCCATTATGAAAGTGGCATAATGAATGTTTAAAGCATCCTCTATATATTCGAATAGTTCTGAAAAATATGTAAAAACAAACGTTATTTCTATATTACTCTTGGATTTCTGGAAACAGTACTTTATAATGTTAGGTTTCTTTCTTACTACGTTTGAATTCCACAGTTTTATCTGTTCTCCCTTTCCTTTTTCTTCTTCTCTCCTCTTCTGTCTCTCTCTCTCTCTCTCTGCCTCATTTCTGAATCTCTGTGTAATAGACATCAATTAGTTTCAATTTTTCATTGTGTGTGTTTCAGTTTCTCTGTACATCAGCCTATGAATCTTGTTTCGTCTCGGTTTTGTTATTTCATTTTATCGAAACTAATACATGTGTAGTTTGAAATAAGAATTGCGCTCGTGTTATTAGCTAATTTCAGTGTAGGAGAGAAGAAAGGAGGAGAGAGAGGCGGTCTCTTTACCTGACACTATTATGGGATAACAAGGTGTATATTGGGTGGCCTAACTGCACGGCGTGAGCTGTCACAATTTTTTGATGCGGAGTGTACAATCCTAAGTTTGAGTTCCGTTAACAGTGGCTGTCACATTTTCTTTAGTATGAACTAATGTTGCAGATATAGATAACTTCTGTAACATAATTTGCAATTCTGCATACTATTTCCTTTAAATTGTATATTTCATTGTACCTAGGTATGCTTGCGTTTACTTATGTAGAAATTTCTTATTAAACCTTGTAAATACCGGTACATAAAATTATATGGAGTCGCTATTAATATATATACAAACAATATCGAGAAATCGAAAATCATGAGAATATCCCGTCAAAACGCTCCCCTACAAGTCAGTGTAGAACAAAGAGAATTTCAAGAGCTCGACAATTTCAAAAATCTGAAAGGTACTTTGACGAGAAATGCTTATTTCACCAAAGAGATCAGGTCAAAAATTTTGGACTAGGAAAGAAGTTGACCAAGAGAAGAAATATTTGGAAAGCTTCGAAATGTGGTGTTCAGGAAAATGGAGAAAATAAAACGGAGAGGGTAACAATCAAACATTTTTAAAACGGATAAGAGACAAGACGCTTTTACACTAGAAAAAAAATCATATTTAAATTTACAAAAAAATATGTTTGCCAAGCCTCTATGTAAATCAATTTACACCTATACAGTAAAATTACTGTATAAATGGTGTAAAATGTTGTAAAATTAAATTTTGATCAACAGAAGTATGTTTTCTTATAAAGTTACTGTAAATTTGTTAACAAAAACAGCAAATTTTGTAATTTAATCTAAGGAAACGTATGTCAACTTGCAAAATGAAGGGTAAATGATTTTACATTGATATTTGGTAATTTAAACTACAGCATTTTTTTTCTTTTTAGTGTAGCCAGCTTCCTTCGTAGAAAGTCAATTGAATTGGATATATTTTGCAAATAAATTGTCTTCTTCATATCTGATAGAGGGAAAGATGAAAGAAAACACAACTAATTGACGATTTTAAAAATAGAAGAAAACATTGTGAATTATAAAAGGAACCTGAAAATCGAGGAACATGGAAGAAACGTTTCCCAGTACAAACAAAAAGAAATGCTCATTGGTCCCAGGACCTGCCATACAGAATACTTAATAATAATATTATCACAAGAAATTTAAGATTGCCTCTATTAACTAGTGTGGCTATAATTGTTATAATTTTCATTACAATTATACGAAAAATACATTAATAACCCTACGACCACTTTGGATAATCTTTATTATATTCATCCTACTATGTTCCAATATGTTCTGGAATTTAGCTCAATAAATAAATAATAAAATGTTAATAAGAGACAACATTAGAGAATTTTACTTCATTTTTGAAGTGGTAAATTTATCTCGGAGAAACAATATGTGAAACTTTAACGTCCTAAATGTCTTGTTTACGTTTCGAAACATATGCTTGTCAGTCGAATTTTAAAACGTTGCTATTCTTAATCAATGAAGTACAATTAATTTCTCTGTTTGACCTATATGTTCTCTGTGTGAATGTATATAAACAGAATATAACATATATATATATGCACACTAATATGTAAATACACTATGTGATCAAAAGCATCCGGACATCTGGCTGAAAATGACTTACAAGTTCGTGGCGCCTCCATCGGTACTGCTGGTATTCAATATGGTGTTGGCCCACCATTAGCCTTGATGACAGCTTCCACTCTCGCAGGTATACTTTCAAATAGGTGCTGGAAGGTTTCTTGGGAAATGGAAGCCCATTCTTCACGGAGTGCTGAACTGAGGAGAGGTATAAATGTAGGTCGGTGAGGCCTGGCACGAAGTCGGCGTTCCAAAACATTCCCAAGGTGTTATATAGGATTTAAGCAAGGACTCTATGTAGGCCAGTCCATTACAGGGATGGCATGGACGTGTAACCACTCCGCAACAGGCCGTGCAGTATGAACAGGTGCTCGATCATGTTGAAGGACGCAATCGCCATCCGCGAATTGCTCTTCAACAGTGGGAAGCAAGAAGGTGCTTAAAACATCAATGTAGGCCTGCGCTGTGAGAGTGCCACGCAAAACAACAAGCGGTGCAAGCCCCCTCCAAGGAAACCACGACCACACCATAACACCACCACCTCCGAATTTTACTATTGGCATTACACACGCTGACAGATAACGTTCACTGGGCATTCGCAATACCTACACCTGCCATCTGATCGCCACATTGTGTACCGTGATTCGTCACTCCACACAACGTTTTTCCACTGTTCAATCGTCCAATGTTTACGCTCCTTATACCAAGTGAGGCGTTGTTGGGCATTTACCTGAGTGATGTGTGGCTTATGAGCAGCCGCTCGACCGCGAAATCCAAGTTTTCTCACCTCACGCCTAACTGTCATAGTACTTGGAGTGAATCCTGATGCAGTTTGGAATTCCTGTTGATGGTCTGGATAGATGTCTGCCTATTACACTTTACGACCCTCTTCAACTGTCGGCGGTCCCTTTCAGTCAATAGATGACGTCGGCCTGTACGCTTTTGTGCTGTACGTGTCCCTTCACGTTTCTACTTCTCTGTCACTTCAGACACAGTGGACCTAGGGATGTTTAGGAGTATGGAAATATCGCGTACAGATTTCTGACACGAGTGACACCCAATCACCTGACCACGTTCGAAGTCCGTGAGTTCCACGGAGCGCCCATTCTGCTCTCACGATGTCTAATGACTACTCAAGTCGCTGATAATGAGTACCTGGCAGTAGGTGGCAGCACAATGTACCTAATATGAAAAACGTATTTTTGGGGGGTGTCCGGATACTTTTGATCATATAGTGTATTTGGCAATGTTCGAACTTGCGTATAGAATTGCTCAATCTAGTCTAATGAAATTTCTACAAGGTTGTCCTAACTAATGTAAAAGGGCTTTAATTATAACAGTCATGCGTTCTCGGTATTTCAATAAATATGCATTCACTGAATTGTGACATATGAATAAAGTAGCAACATTTTTTCATGACTGTTAATGTTGATACTATGGATTTATTGAAGTTATTAATGACATAAGCATCTTCAAATTATGGGGAAGTGCAAAGTGGTTCTGAAACATAAAAATTTATTGACCAGAGCATACTTGAAATATGAGCTTTGGATCAAGTAACGTCAAAACAGAAATAAAAAATAAACTCAACATGATATATTTCAGTTTTACTTCCCGCGATTATTCCATGTAGGCTAAAGGAGCCAGTGATGGTGTGAATGAATGAAATGGTGGATTGAAGAAAATAAGAGGAATAGGAGAGCCCCCAAAAAACAGGAAGATCGTTTCAACTTTCTTACGTAGCGGTCAATGAAAAGATAGTTTGTCCATCCTAATGATTTTAAATAGGGATGGTATCGAGACGAGACTTAATAGAGTCTAGATCTCATCTCGGTTGGCAGATAGCGGTCTCAGTCTCGGTCTCGTCTCCAGTCGAAAAATGATCGTGTCGATTTTGGCCTCGTGTTGATCAACATATACTTGTCTCGATCTCGGTAGATATTCTATCATTGTTCTTCCTAGTTTTCCTTTTACTTTTCCCTCTATCAGCACGGTGACCCAATCGGAGTGACGAATAAGATGGCCAAACATGCTGTTTCTTTTTTTATTATCTTCATAATCTGTCGCCCTTCATTAGCTTCCTTTAGTACGTCTTCATTCCTTTTCCTTTCAGTCCATGATATGAGCAGCATTCTGCGCCAACACCACATTTCAAATGCTTATAGCTTGGATTTTTCAGCTTTTCTCAATGTACACGTCTCTGACCCGTAAAGCGCCAAGCTCCATACCAAGGTCTTAATAAATCGTTTACGAACGTCCAACGGCATTTCTTGATGTTAGTAGTTCTCTTTTCCTGTTGAATGTTTGTTTAGCCTGCGATATTCTGGAACTTACGTGTTTTTCACCTCTTCCATCCGAGGATGTTAGACTTCCTAAATAGGGAAAAGTCTTAACATTTTCGATTTTCTCTCCATCTAGCCATACGTTTGCCTCTTTCTGTCCTGCTCTTGTGCACTTTATCACTTTGGTTTTCTTCTTATTTATCTTCATTTTGCATGTTTTTCCAGTTGGTCGTTCAAATTTGAATGTGTTCCTGCAAGTCCTTTTCGTTCTTCGCTATCAATGCTATGTCATCAGCAAACCTTATTGTGCTGAAAACTGACCATTTACTTTTACGCCTTTATCGTTTTTCTCGACGAATTCTTTCATAGCCTCTTCTGTATAGACGTCGAACAGGAGAGGTGAAAGACCACATTCTTGCTTAACTCCTTTATTTATTCTTGCTTCCTTCTGATCTCTTTCTATAACAGCTGTCTGGTTCCTATAAAATTTGTATATTATTCTTCTGTCTCTGTAACCCACTTTTAGAATCGTCAACGCTCTGAACATGATATTCCAAACTACGTTGTCAAAATTTTTCTATATCTACAATCTATCTATCTATATTGGTTTGTTTATTCTCATGTGCTGTTCCATGATCAAACGTATATCTATTGCTTCCCTTCTTCCCCTTTTTCTCCTGAATCCAAACTGGTCCTCCGATAGCCGTTCTTCGATTTTCCCTTCTATTCGTTGTGCGATAATTTTGCACAGTATTTTTGATGCATGAGAAAGCAAATTTAACGTTCTGTGTTCTTCGCATTTCCGTGCGTCTTTTCTCTTTGGGATAGGTACCAATATGCTTCTCTCGAAGTCTCTTGGTATTTTTTCCGGAGATGTACATTTCATTAATAAGATTAAATAGTTTCTTCTTTGTTGTATTCCGAGATTCTTAATTACTTCCTTTGGTATTTTATCTATTTCTGGGGCTTTACCATGTTGCATTTTCTCCAAAGCATTGTCAAATTTGCACTGTAAAATTGATGGTCCTAATTCGTTTTCATCGACGTCTTCTTCCTTCTCTATCTCTTCTTCGATCACTCTGTCTTCTTTGTAGACGTCTTCAATGTATTCTTTCCATCTTCGTGTTATCTGCTTCTCTTCTATTACCGTTGTCCCGTCCTTGTCTATGATAATGTCTGTGCGTTTCTTTTTCTCACCGAACTGTTTCCTAACTTTTCCATATGCCGTTTCTGTATTGCCTTTGACTATATTTTCCTCAATTTTTGCAAAAGTTTTTTATCCAGTTTTCTCTGTCCTTCTTTACTTCTCTGTTGATATGATATCTGCACCTTGTGTGTTACTCTTCTTTGTTTGTTATCTCGAACTATTTTCTTATCTCCATCATTTTCAATATTTCTGCTATTATCCAGAATTCATATTGGGTTCTCGTTTCTCTTCCCATGTGTTCTTCGGCAGTTTTTGTAATCCCTGCTTTCATAGCTTACCATTTCGAGTCGCTGCCATCACCTGCTAAAGCTACCTTAGACGCCTCTTTGCCTGTCGCATTTGCAAATTTCCTTTTCATGTTTTCATCTTTCTTTTAGCTTGATTGTGTTCCATCTTTTGTTTAGTGCTACCACTCTTTTCCTCTTTAGCGCGAGTTCGCTCTTCATCAAAACTAAATTGTGGTCTGTGAGTCAACATCTGCTCCTGGGTAACTCTTACTGTTCTTCACATGATTTCGAAATGATTGTCGGACCAGTATATAGTCTATTTGATATCTATTTTTGTCTACTGGTCTTGTCCATGTGTATCTTCTTTTTAGTGTTTGTTCGAAGAGAATGTTTGTTACAGTGAGATTATGGCTTTTGCAGAACTCAACTAATCGTGCATCTCTCGCATTTCTCTCCTAAGTCGAAATTCCCAGTTGCATTCTCTTCTTCACCTTCGCCGACTATTGCGTTCCAGTCATCCATATCCTGGTCTTGAACTTTCATCAATACTTTTTCTACTTGATCATAGGTTTCTTCTACTTCCTCATCTCTGTGTATTACTTGTTTCGGTTGCTATCATCAACATTACTATCTTTCATTGTATCTCCAACTGCCTATAACCTTCTGTCCTATCTTCTTATTCAAAACAAAACCGACTCCTGCTATAGCGTTTGCAACCTCTAAGTCCCCGTTCCACATGTCCCTATCAGACCACCTAACTCCGTTGATTCTCAAGATATCTATCTTCCTGCGTTCCATTTCTTTATTCGGGTTTTCCAGTTTTCCACACTGTAAGTGCGATCGCACATTCCAGGTTCTTATTCTGCAGGGTTTCGTTTGATGCCGACCGAGGAGGCCCTGCATTGTTTCGCTCCACTGCTAGGGACAACCCTCTGTGAAACAGTAGTATCATATTCCCTAATATTACGTTTTCTTATTTTTCTTTCCATGTTGTAGACTGAGTAAAGTGGTGGTGTCCCAGGCCCTTTCACCTCGCAGTGAAACAGCCATAGAGGACATCCTGTCCCTGCCTGTTTTTCTCCACATCTGAGCCTTGCCAACGTAAATCATCTTCTGCCTCAGTGTGGTAATGGTGGAGCTGCTGTCCACTTTCATAATATCTATCTTCGTCTGACTCCTATTCCTAAAGACCTGTCCGGCATGGGAAGCCCTCTGATAGCGAAGCTATCTCGGCATAGCTCTTAGGATCATTAGAGCACACAAGCCCCTCCAACAGAGGTAAAATGAAGATATTGAGGAATGGAATAAAAATCTAATATCAGTAATTTCTGTTACATTCCAGACGAGACCGAGACTGGGCTTAGTCTCGCCTTGAAATACAAGTATCAGTCTTGATCGCGGTCTCGTCTCAGCAAAGTCTTGATATGTTAAGACTAGTATAATCTTCATTTATAAAGAGTTGCCTCGATCTCGGTCTCGTCTCTAAATTTCGAGACAAAACGAGACGGGACTAAGACTAGTCTCATCTCGCTATTATTCCTAATTCTAAATAATTATTTTCATGAAACGGGATGACTCTACAGTTTTAAGAGTTAGTCTGGACTTTGGGGCGAAGTCATTAGAGAAATTTTGAAAAAAAAAAGGAATAGGAAAATCAGTATAAATTTTATACTGGAAACAGGTCTCGTGATTTCGTTACACTCTCGGTAGAAAAGAGTTGAATATCTAAATAAATAACTTATTAGAAAATGAAATCTTTAAAATAATCCCACGAATATGCCGGCTACGCTATAGGAGACAGTAATGATGAGAAATGAATGACAGGTTTGAATGAAGAAAGTGGAAGGAAACGAGAACATCCCTAGAAACTTCACACACACGGTGTTTGTCCACCAGAAAGCTCACTTGGCGCGAGCTGGGATTGAACCAAGGACCCCATGCACCAGAGATGAACGTTCTACCACTGAACCACCGCGGCCCCTCTGTAACATTTGTATGGAACTCTATTAAGTTTGTATTAGTTGGAAAACAGACATGTGGCTCTATGCATTGCAAAAACAAGTGACTTTAAAAAAGAAGTATGTGTTGAGGATGGCGGTAGTCTTCCTCGCATATTCATATTTCGGAAAACGATGTCAGTTTATGTATACGTTTGTAGACTAAAAGAAAGTATTTTTTAAAAATATTGTAAAATATAAAAATGTCTTACGTAATGTGTCAGATTCTAGAAATGAAAATATTTAATTTTTTAAGTGGGTACAACAACGAATTGAATATAGCTCAGACTGGTAACAAGTAGACTGTAATTATAATTATGTAGCTAGGTTTAAGTTTTCCATTTGTTGGTGTTATATTTGAGAGAGTGCGTTGTTTGTGGAGTATGTGTTTATGATAGGGCAAACTTACCTACTCATCAACTAAATTAACTTCATGCCTCTCTCTCACTATGTATGAATGTGCAGAGGGGGTTACGTGTATGTTTGAACAACATGTTTGCATAATCTCTTCTCCCCTCCTCTCTGTCTATCTCCTATTGTTTCCTGGTTTTCCCCTCGATATGTATCAACCAATAATCTTTTAAGGAGACAGAAACATATACACAAAGTGTATTTATACACAGAGTTTCCAAATAAGTGGTTTTAAAAGTTTGCTAACTTAAATTTCAAATCTTTTCGGTATTCTATGTATGTTACAAGGGTGACATGGCACACAAGTATAGTTAGTTTCATTTTTCTTTGCAAAGAAAACATGCTTTTATAAACTATTTGTACCATTAAGTAACTAGCAGCGTTCACCCCGCTTCGCTGCGGTCACCCCGGAACGCAATAAACGTTGTTACTTAGATAATTTTTACTTTTTCGCTTTCAAGTGATATGATAAAAACCATAGAAGATTGCAGTAAATGTTAACATTATATCGCCTGTCATTTATGTTAACCCGCCCCGCTTCGCTGCGGTCACCCCGGAACGCAATAAACTTTGTTACTTAGATAATTTTTACTTTTTCGCTTTCAAGTGATATGATAAAAACCATAGTAGATTGCAGTAAATGTTAACATTATATCGCCTGTCATTTATGTTAACCCGCCGAGTGACACGGTCATGCGGGTTGCATATAAATACGTTTATTTTTATACCTATGATGAACTAAGAAAGGATTTGTACGTTATGGACACTTGAATGGTCAATTATCTCAAGACACTGGTAATTAAAAATTAAAGTGATATGATAAAAACCATCTAGGGTCCAAATCCTAATAACCCCCCAAAAATGAAAGAAATTGGTTCAGCCGTATTAGCGTGATGAGGGAACAAAGGATTTGTGCGTTCTCTTTTATATATATAGATTGAATTGCACTTTCCACGAAACGCATATGCACAGTGGTTACGAATCTATTTATGTATTTACATATCCAACTTCAACAGGAAATACTCTCCCCGATCATAGTAGTCTTGACTGCACGAGACAAGGCAGAATTTTCATGTCGAGATTTGAGATGAGATACAGCTCTTCTAATAAAAAAAAAATACAGTTTTCGAAACGAGACATCCCTTTCAGGCAGGAGCGTCATTTCAGATTTTGCTTGGGGGGGGAGGACAAGATCCCTTGACATAAGTAAAATTTCGCGTTTTCATTGATTTACTACTGTTCTATTGATAAAATCTATATAAATCTCAAACTCAGGAGGACAATTGACCCTCCTTGCTCCCCTAAACGACGGCCCTGCTTTCACGACACATTTTCGGGACTTGACAGTCTCAATCCTTGTCTCGTGCTCATCATTATACCATGTTTCACAAATAGATAAAAATAGTTAAAGAAACAGAAAAACTAAAATAAAAGCTAAATATACCATATATATTTGTCAAAGTTCCAAATCTCAACAGCGGCGCAAATCTGTCTTCAACATTGGGGTATGGGTAAGACCGTTCCTATTTTTTAAGCGATGTTCAAAATATTTATGAAGTTAAAAAACAATGCTGTGGAGGATCAGGAGAGCAGATTTGGTCTTCAACATTGGGAGGCGGGCAGATTTCAGGCTTATTCTGGGGGGAAAATCAATTTTATCTTACTTTCCTTTGTGGCAATCGGACTCAAATCATCACCTTTCTCCCCAAAAACACTTTCAAATTGGATTATTGGAGGAGACAGTTTCCCTAATTCCAAGATTGGAGTGGACATGTTCCCCTTAACTCCCGGGATGTCCACTAGTGAATCTAAATACATATTAATGCCTTAAAAAATGCAAATTCATAAATTATATCAATCTAAAATTTGTAAGTTTCCGTGTATGTTATTCATGTTATTCTGATATTTGGTTCCTAGGTAATACAGGATGATCACAAAGTCCCGTTGCCACTGAAAATAAGTAACATGAACCACTGAACGTACGAAAATAACTACACAGAATGAACTGAATAACATGAACAACAATGTATTTGAGAAGTTTTATTGAGATAGGAAACATTAAGTGTCCACAGGATCAGTCTGTCGACCGTCATTCTCATGATAAAAGATAATACGTCTCCACGTTTTGTTCGATATTTTGCGGAGCATTGCAGGTGTAACTTGAGTGAAAGCTTGTTTCACAGTTTCTGTCAGTTCGGCAGTGGTATCGTATATTTTTTGTGGAGCGATGCCCTTTATGAACCCTCATAGCGCATTATCATAGGTGGTGAGGTCTGGGCTTGTGGTGACCAGGCAATATTGTAACTGGAAGTATAGCCATCGTTCACAAAATCTGAAACAATGGAAAACCTTGCATTAGCATTTATAAAGGGGTATATTAGCATTTATCAAGGGGCAAGGGCAAACTTACATTAGCATTTATCAAGGGGTAGCGGGACTTTGTGGCCAGCCTTACATATTTTTATTAATTCCAGGAGTTTCCTACATATTAAATCGAAATCTGATTAATTACATCTATGTACTACACTATTGTAAAGAGTACTAATACGGTACAATGGTGGCCAAAATACCAGGCACTGTCTTAGAATTCTGTAAAATATAGTTAAAAGTATTTTTACATTCTATGAAATTACGTGCCATTAGATCACATAGTCGCGTGTTAAATTGTATCTTCTCTGAATACCCATCATTTTGTAAGCCTCAATTAATTTTATTTTAGTCCTTCATTTCACTTTTTCTAAAAGAAAATCAATATCGTAAGGACAGTGTAACACAATCAATTGAACTCATCCAATCTTGACCAAAATTGGGATTGTGATAGAACTTCAGGAACCTAGTACACACATAAAATGTTGCGGTGTACAGTCTTCGGTTTCTGAGCTGTAGCTATCAAATTTCGTGTTCGACTGAATAAAAGGTATGTGGTATACTATCGACATGATACTAATCCGATTTTAAGGAAATTTTGTATAATAACAGTCCTTGTGTAGCTTAGTATGTATTCGAAATTTTATGAAATACGTGTCATTGATTCTCAAATTATTGACCACCAAATTTGAGTTAAAATTTAGTGACAGAAAGAAATTTTACTAAATCACAAATGATAAAACTCAACCGATCTTGACCAAATTTGGTATGGCGGTAAAAGTTGACGAACTATGTACACATTGGAGCATAATATGAAATATAAAGATGTGCAAATTTTATTTTCCAAGTTATTGGCCATTGAAATTGACTTTGAACTCAGTGAAATAAGAAATCACTAAACACGATTGATATTTCAGATAGTATTTTAGATGTTTCACCCTGTATAGGAGTATCTTCTATATTGCTTCTCTCTGGGTTATCATTCTCATTTTCACTTGTTGATTCCTAGACATCTACCCAAACACACAAATTAGTGGGTTTCTACGGAATTAGTGGTTTTTGCATTTTTGTATTATCGTTGACTTATGCCTTTTCTCAATCCATATATGTTTCACGCTATTCCGTTTACTACGGTTACTGTCATCCTACTCGCTACATTTTACCTTTGAAACCATTGATTCACTGTCGAGAAATTTGTGTAAAATTTTCGGTAAGATGTGTATTCTCCCTATCAATAACTTGTATATATTTCTTTATCTCGTACATTCATGAAGAAATTAAAATAAAGCATTTCTTACAAATATTTAAATTATATTTTTGGTATTAGTATAACAAATATTAGTCATTGTGTTCTAGGACTCAGGCTCCCCTATCTTTCTTGGTTGTAGCCTTGGAATTACTTGAGTCCAAACTCCAAGTTTGATAGCCAATAACTCAAGAACCAAATCCCTGCATATTACGGTATATTATACGCTTGTTAAGCTCTAGCAGCATTTCAATTTTTTTTCAAGTGGAGACTTTTACTTCCCGAGTTATTGGCCACCATATTTCGGACTTGGACTTAACAAACCTGATGCGAGAAGTAAGTGGAGTATGTATTTATAATGAAGATTTGCTAAAAATAAGTGAATTTACCATCACAGCCAGCAGAGAATTGCACATTTGTGTGGAAAATTCTACGCAAATGTTCGCGGAACCATCCTCACCGTTTGCAATTGTTGCAAGTCCTGACATTGAAAAACAAGAGACAATGGACAGTCTTTCTTCGCGAACCTATCTCCCATGGTAAATGTTTTCTCTGCTATAAGCCACGAAAAGCCCTTTCTTCTTCGATGAAGACATAATCACGGGAATTTCGTAGCTCCAAGTGTTAGGGACATGACTTCTTCTACAACTGGAATGATATTCTCGGATTCATTTATCAATATGATGGAACACTATCTCATTTTCATTCAGATATCAGGCATGAACTGAATAGACCACTACCATGCAGATGGATTAAGTATACTGGTAGAGAGATAGTCCATGTTCCCCGATGTTATACCCTGTGACTATTTTCTCTGGGGTTTTGTTAAACAACACGTGTATCGGCTACCTGTATCAACTTTCATCCAAAATCTTTTTATTCGCATCAGAGAGACCATTAGATTAATGGATCATCTATCGTGTATGGTAAGAAGTAGCGTGTATGAAAATAAATGGACCGCAGGCTCACATTGAGCACATATGATGTGATGTAAGCTAAGTGTGAAACAAAATTTTTGAGTCTCCGTTTCCATTGATACCACTTTCAGATGTCTGAGTGTTATTAAGCGGGAATTACAGGTTGTTAGCATGTACCTAAATCCTCTTCCGATATAAGGAAGAGTAAAAAGAATATTTTCGTTTATTAGGTCATTCCAACCATTATCTCTCTATCCAAAAAGAGAAACATCCATCTTTCCCCGTTAGAAAATACTGAAGAATAAAATAACTTTGGTTAAATACCTTTGTAAATCTGTTGTTCCCATAAACAATTATTAGAAGCCTATATTAATATCAAAGAAGGCTCTAGTGGTGACAGAGACATACGCACCGACGACTTCGCATACAACTGAAGAGTAGAGGAAAATTATGAGAAAATAAAAGAAATTATAGACATAAAGAAGAGAGGTGTCTGTGTAATTGTAATGAGATATTTCACTGCAGTTGTGGGAGAAAATAGGAAGGTAGTGTCGTAGGTAATTATGATTTAGGCGGAAGAAATAAAAAGGGAGAGGGATTCGTCTATTTCTGTAGACAGAATTCACTAGTAATTGGGAACACTTAGTTCAATCAGCACAAGAGAAGAAGATATGGATATCCTCAATAGACGGTGAATATATCAAATAGACTATGTTATGATTCAGGACAGCATCGGAATATTTTGAAGAACACAAAGACCCTTACCAGCACCTACATTTTCTCTGAACATAACCTTGTTCTGGCAGAAGTGGATATTCAACAGAAAACTATAGGCAGAAGAAAAGTAGGCACCAAGACACTAAAATGTTGAAAAACGAGAAAGTAAAAACATTTTCGTTGGCAACTTCAAAGAAAAATACTCATACAAGGAAAGAATAGGTGCAGGTGGTAACAGACGATGGGAGAATATTAACGTTTGCATACAGAAGGTTGTAGAAGAAGTAATAGGTTACCGCGAACATAAAACGGCCAAGAAATCATGGGTTACAGAACAGATATTGCAGAAAATTAGGGAAGAAAAACGTGGAAATAGGTTGATCCAGAAGAGGGCAGAAAGATATATAGTAACTAACTGATTCATACTAGCTTTGCTAACTTGAATAACTTACACTAAAATCACAAATCGCTGCGCAATGCAACGTTTATTTATAAAATAATAAATGTGTGGAAGTTTCTCCAACTAACAGAACACATTGTCTCCATTAGACACTGTGAAAACGAGAGAGAGTTACATCTAAATATAACAGAATCCCAGAAAATGGTTCTGAACACTGATTGGCTGCTCAAAACAGATTGAGCCCATCATAACAAAAGTTGACAAAAATGGAACTAACCACCGCAGATCCATTTCTCTCCCTGGTCCAGTGGAAAACTAAACCACAAACTAAGTCTCTCTAATAACTTGCCCCACTGTTCGTCAATTTTAAGTCCTGCGTTCCAATTCATAACACGGTTTTTCTCTTTTTCAATGAACCTGGCTTCCTTCCACTTTCTTATTAACGTCCTTTGTTCCCGTGCTAACAATTCAATCTCGCACCAATTAATATTATACCCCTGTATCTCACGTGTTTAAAAATGGCATTTCTTTCTCTTTCTAGTCTCCCATCATCTTGGTGTTGTTTTAACCGTTCTTTTAGTTTTTCCCCGTTTCACCAATATAACAACTATTACAATAATATTGGTAAATTGGCGCGGGAGACCCGGGTTCGATTCCCGGCGGGAGCTCATGTGGTTCGGATTCCACGTTAATCAGTAGGTCCACGTCTCATATAGCCTCGCTGCTGAAAGGGACGCTAAACTTAAATTCAACTCAACTCAATATTGGTAAAACGGGGGGAGGAACTACGTCGGACACGGGTTGAAACTGTCACACATTTATTATTTTATAAATTAACGTTGCTTTACTCAGCGATTTGCAATTTTAGTGTGAGATATACAGGATATTAAACGAGTTACGAAGGGAAACAGAGCAAGGGGGAGTTTTACGAAAGAAAATGTGAGGACAGAGAAACATTAGAAAGAGTGGTGAAATATAAGGAAATGTACAAGGAAATGTACAAATATAAGGAAATGAACTTCATTGGGAACACAGGGATATTGCGATGGCCGTAGAAAATAAGAATTTGAATGAAGATAGTCAACACGAGAAATGAAGTCTTGAGAAGATGGAAAAAATACGCTGAGGACTTATATGAGAGTAGGGATAGACCGCATGGCACTGATATCGAAGTAGAAAATGAAGTACACGAGAATAATAAAGGGTTTAGTATTCTTCGTGAAGGATTTGAGAAAGCTATATCCAAGGTTATGAATGGAAAGGCAACCGGGATAGATAACATACCAATCGTATTCATTAAGAATATAGGAGACAAGAGCAAGAAAGAATTGCTTCGACTCTGCAATAAAATATATGAAATAGGAGAATGGATAAAAGACTTCCTGAAGACGACTATGATACTGATGACTAGGAAATCGAACTCGGAGAGTATCATATCTCATGCAGCAACAGTTTTGCTTAGAATTCTAAACAGAATGTTGTATGGAAGACCAAATGAAGAAATTGAGGAGGAACAGCTCGGAGAGGTAAAGGCACAAGAAATGCAATTGGTTTATTAAGGGTGATCAATGAAAGGTTTATAAAAAAAACGTAAAGAGCCGTATTTATTGATCTAGAAAATTCTTTTGACCGTGTGAATTGGCAATTGTTGTTGGAAGTTCTAAAGATGGATTTAAAATGGAAAGATCGAAGACTCAAAAGAAACTTATTTATGAACCAAGAAATGAGTGTTAGAATAGGGAGAAAACGCAGAGGAGAGTGTAATTGGAAGGGGAGTTCGACAGGGGTGCTGTCTCTCGCAAACAATATTTAATATCTATCTGAAAAAGATAATGAAGACGGTAGAAGTAGAATGATTAGGTGTACTCTATTTGCAGATGATATGGCGTTTTTTGTGAAATCTGAAAAGAAAACCAATAAGATGTTAGAAACTTGAGGAAGGTCTATGAAGAATACAGACTGAAAATTAATATAAGTAGACAAAAGACATGGTAATTGAAACAAAGCGGTCAGTGTCATGTATAGAAGTAGCAGGAGAGAATATGAAACAAGTGACTAGTTTTTGATATCTAGGTAGTATTATTAGTGATGATATGAAGTGCAAACGTGAGATAAAAACAAGGATAGGAATGGCGAAAGAAGCCTTTAGAAGTCTATTTTGTGGAACCTTGAATAAAGAGTTGAGAAAAAGACACGACCCGTTCGGGAGAGTAATACTTCCGGAAGTATGTTTTTTCGCGCGCTACTCTAGCCAGCTGTTTTACGCGCTATCCTAGTCGTTGTTTTAAGTTGGTCACAAAATCTATATCATTTAGTACAAGGGGAACAAAACGAGCCTTATATCATGGAGTACAAGGGCAACGAAACGAGCGGGGCTTCTAACCCGTTCCTACTAATACTACTACTTATCTGCACAAAAGTAAGTAAATCACATTTTTGAGTATTATTTTCGTATGATTTTAATTTAAAAAGTGTTATAAAAATGTAAAAAAAAAAAAGTTTAAAAAAACTTTCCTCTTGCCGGGTTTGATCTTACGCCAAAAAAGGTTTTTGTTACTAGCATATAGCGCTAACCCACTCTTTTGTTTTTTTTCTTTTCTTAAAAAGTTCGTCCCAACCGGCAATTCGCCATTCGCAATTCGCGCAATTTCTGCGTAATCCAAACACGACAGGGACAGATCCATGATAGTTAAAATTCCGACCTTGCTCTTCAGGGGGATTCGAACCCCCAGTGGATTGCGCCTCATGATCAGAGATCAGAGATCATGAACGCCCGAGACCACTCGGCTATTGCCACCGGCAACTCCGCCACGAGGACCGACAACACGAATCGTCTGAATTCTGCTATTTGAATGCGACGTGGCAAGACATAGATAACGCCAACCAATCAGAACTGTGTTTTCCGTTCCTACTTCCGGGAGCATTACTCTCCTCAGTTTATATATGTGCACATGTGTTTCATTCCTCTCTTTTTTCTTCCCTTCTTTTCTTTTCTTTTTCCCTCCCGAATTTTGCGCCCCTTACTTCGGACCGCGGGGCCGTCACCCCGCTTGTCCCTCCCTCATGGCAGGGCACTGAGCAGGATCTTCATCAGGTTCAATAGTAATCTTTCACGTATATACTACTATTATATTGATAAATTCTATATAAATCTCTGACCCAGGAGGGATAACTGTTCCTCACTGATCCCTCTAAATGACGCCCGATGAATCTCACCCTTTAACTGACTTATTTTTAATTAAAGAAAGGTGTATTTACTTTAATGATCGTAAAACACATTTACGTTTGTTACTTCCAATGCGAGAAATGGGATTTAGGCGCTCTATTTCATATAATGCAAGAACTGTACATTTTCAAGAACTGAAGTCTGCGGACATCAGAGATCATATGGAAAGATCGAAAGATCTTCCCTATCTTTCTTTAGCATCTCAATCTGTGCTAGTGCTACCTACTAATATATAATATAGGACAAGAGTATAGTACCTACTAAAATGCAAACCTTTCTTCAACAGTTGACAATTTCATGTTCTGCCAAACTCGGTCATAGCGTTAAGAAATACAGGTTTTATTGACTATTTGGTATTCTATCTTAGATGTTACATGTTTAATATTTATGTAGAATGGGTCTGCGTCATTTATATGTATATTGAGAGATCGGATTTCGTCTGCACGTGAACGGAAAGAAAAGCAAATAATTGGGTGAAGTAATTTCTACATTTTGTGACTGAAATTCTGGGAGTTTCCCCGGGGGGACAGAATTTTCTTCGAGGGGGAGATTTCCCCCGGGCTACCCCCTGAATTCATCCCTGGTTTGCAGGTCTTTATTATAGCTACACACATGGGCGGCGATTGGGGGCAAAGGGGGGCATTTGCCCCCTCACTTTTTTTAAATAACCCTTAATGTATATAATTTAATTTGGAAATGTAAAGTTTTGTACTATGTATTACTGGTTCATAGAAAAAAATGGTGCCATATAATATTTTACCTGAGCTGTTGCGTGAGTACGCATTGGTTATTTGTTTTCCTGTGGAGTTAAAAAAGCTACAGGAATTGCGTTTTAATTGGAATTCAAAGCAATTAATATTGCAATTGCGTATTTCTTTCGATGTCGTAGATATGCTTGTAGTAATTACTGTCTTTCATTTTCTAAGAGTAATAACATATATATTTAATAGCATGTGGGAATCTGTCTGTGTGCTGCCTGGGGACCAGACGAGTGCATCGAAAGTTACCAAATTTTGGTCAGGGGTACCTTGGTCATAGCCCCAGACCAGGACGAAGCATTTTTTTCAAAATTCGATCCATGGGGGTCTCAGGGGGAGAGTTTACCGTGACATGTAAAGGTAGTAGAAAGTGACTGACATTTTTTTCTTTTGTTATTCAGTTTGTTTACATAGATATTTTATCTGACACATGCGAAGAATGGGTATTTCAGCTAGTTAAAAATATAAGTTGTTCATTAATCACCAGTTTCAATATAACTTTTGCAAAAAATAAAATATTATTCATTACTATTATTAATATTATTCTTCCTATTTATTTGTTTTGCAAATTTGTTATTAAATAATCTGATCACAGTTTTCCAGACAGAATTTTAAGATGTTCATGAGCAAGAAATCAAATCTTTTCTTACACCTTCGTTTAAGAGTACAGAGAGTTACTACCTACTTCGTCGCTCTTGTCAATTTACTTAAAATATGAAATTCAATATACGGTATTTTAACTGAAAAAGATAGTGTCCTATTAGTTATACAACCTTTCATCAAGCAAAGTGTTAGAAGCAAATATTTCATGGGCCACGCTGGCTCTGCATTCACCTCTGGTGCGTTGAGTCCATGGTTCGATCTCAGCCCGCGCCAAGTAGACTTTGTGATAGACAAACACAGTGTGTGTGGATTTTCTAATGGTTTTTCCGTTTCCTCCCACTTTATTCATTCCACCTTTGCACTAATTTCTCATCACCACCGTCTCCTTTAGCCTAGTCGGGCGTAAAACTGGAAGATTTCATTTTTCATTTTATATTATTTCATATACATGCTAAGTTTATCAAGATCTACTATCTTGCGAAGTTTGGTCAGAATCAGATTAGTTTCATCGGTCGCTTAGAATATGTATCATACTTTTTTTTTTTTTTGTAAAAGAATAATACAAGTAAAAAATGTGTTCGTAGCTGATGGCTTAAGCAGGTACTTTATTTATGATGGATTATTGCTTTTATTATGGCATTAAATTAATAGATAACAGCATATTCTAGTCATAAGTAAATCTTATTAATAAGGAAATATGTTCTCACATTGTGAAATTTCCCTGCAATATTATATTTCTAAAATCGATTTCTATAGTTCAGCAAATTTAAGAGAGTTATTTTCCTTCAATTTGAAATTTCCTTTCTATTAGTAACACCGGAGCTAAATTTCCGACTTCATTGAAACTAAAACAAATTATGTATCTTTTTCGTACGTTGAAGTCAGGATAAGATACGAAAACGCATATATTTTGTTAACACGTCATAAAATATTCTAGTATCATAAGCACGGACACATGCAAGGTTTCTGCAAGGGGGAACAGAAGATTGACACATAAGTGCAGTTGCGAATATTTACCACCTTAATGCACGTCAAACAGACAAAATTTACCCATTGTACATAATTTCATTAATTACAGTAAATACGGCTACTAAGGTTTCAACATAAATATGTTAAATACTACAGTATGTGAGTAAGCAAATTTGTTTTGACATGTATTTCGAAGAACTATATTATCTTTGAAAATCTCAGGGTGAGAATTTCTCCCCTCTCCTCCTTGTCTCACTTTCCAGGCGGCCAAGATCATAAAAACTGATTACTTCTTTTAGTTTCTTTCTTTGTATATACGAGTAGTTTGGGCTATTTTATACCCATAATTTACGTTGATGTAGTTTACATAGAAACTGTGGATCGCAGGCCGGCTATGAATTAAATTAGGTAAAAACTATAGTATATGGCACACCATCGTTTTATTCCTTTAACAAATAAAATATTAAGATCAAGGGATAAGAGTGAATGCATACGTAGTTGTCCAGAAAGAATTCCTCCATCGTTTATTGTAAAACATGGTAAGTCTCGAATGAACCTTAAATCAAAGCCTAAGAATAGATTGCTCTATTACTTACAACGTGGATGGTCCTGCCATTGATCACCATTGCCTTTCTTGTCTCTTTCCAAGAAAAATTCTGCAACAGTCACTTATCAAGAAAACGACCTTAGTTGAGCTGTTTTGCCCTGGCCTGTCACCATCTATTATGACATTTTTTTCCTCTTATTATTATTATTTTTTTTTTTTTTTTTTTTTTTTTATTTCACTCAATGAATCTCACGAAGGCAGAAATAATGTTGCTGTAGAAAGGTAGGAAAAGTTTTCTCTGTTTGTCTCGACTGAAAACTAAATGCTGTTAGTCACTGACGCGTCATTGAATAAAACCAAATTGTCTCAGTTGCCAACTAGACAGGGACGGAAATTGTTTCAATAAGAATACTACACAATCACTAATATAGACCTACCAGCCAGATGATATTACTGTCATACATTTTGTAGATATTGAAACTTAATACTAAACAATAACAAGTCTGTAAATAAATATGCCATGATAATTTTAAGTCTTTCTCACGAAGGGTTTCAAATCAGAGATGCCATTTCTCTTTATTGTCCCTGACTCAGTTCTGCTTAATTGTCCACGTTTCAGAGCGTTGAGCTATATTAGAATGATTTTCTAATTCATATCAACTTTAGAGAAAACTTAGCAGAAATTTCGCAAAGGTTTTTACAAATGACTGGCAATCATCTCCATATATACCTAAGGCAATTTTTAATTAATGCACTCAACTAAAGGCAAAGTGATACGATTTAAATTCAAACGATCTTAAACAATGATAAAAATACGTTATTTTTAATGCATTGTTTGTCTGAACAAAAATTTTAGGAATGATAAAAAATGGATCAAAAGGTTGCAATCTTGGTCACGAATTTTAGGAATGATCAAAAAATGCATCAAAAGATTGCAATATTGGCAAATAATTAGTTTTTAGATCAGGGGCGGCAAAATTTGTGAGTATGTTCTAAATCGAGATTTTGTATTTTCTAAGGAATAAGCACACTACTGAGTTAATTGATAGTTTGGGTTTGGCTACACTGTATGTATTTCTCCAGATTTGATAACTGACACAAAAATGCCATTTATCTTTTGTCTTGTAAACGAATTAGGGGAGAAGGACCAAATGTAATATTGAAAATACGAAACTGGGGAAAAGTGGTGAACTTCCCATCACATGCAGGGAAAATTGCCATATAGCCTATATATCATGTTATCGTCACTTTAAGTGTATATAGGCCTATGTACAAAAGTAGGTGGCAAAGACAACAAAGCGTAAAAGAGACAGAATTACTATAGAAGATAAACTACTGATACAATTGAAATATATTACAAAAATAAGCGGATATCTACAAATGTATAGACCTGAATAAACGCTCTTTTAATAAGATTCTGAATCAGAAGCAAGTGCATCGCCACTTTTCGTACATTGTGCAAAAACCACATCTTTGTCGCAGTCCACATGAAACCAACTTAGCCAAATTAAGCATTGGTACACATCCAATTTTCTACCTTTGGAATTAAAATAATCATCTCCAGTCACCACAAAATGGTGACTTGATCTGTTTAACTTTCCCACTTTCTTCTTTATTCACTATATCCTGGTTGCTGAGAATCCATTGCACTTTGGTTTCTGTATTGATATTGTTCACTTCTTGAAGTTGTAGGCCTATTGTTGTTATTATCGAAGTCCAGTTTCCCCACACCTTGCCTGTTACTGGATTTTGTTGCTGTACACATGTTCTTCCGAGTTAAAAGAACATCACACAAATTTCTGGACTTCCACTTTGCCATAAATTCCAAATTCGCCACATTGTACGTTACTCTGGCGAACTTACCTGCAAATACATAATCTAAAGAAAACAACGTTTGTTTATTTGTACATGCACGATTTCCAAAGCAAATCTTTTCACAACATTATTACAGTTTACGGTTACAATATTAACAATTAAAAGACTGAATATAATTCTTACCTTTACAAAAATGAGAATTTTCAACTTACTACTGTAATTCTGCGCTTTCTTTGTCGTCCATTTCGACGTAACAGCGCATTAGAAACTGTACTGCTTGCTTGCAAGATTGCTTACCACATTGCAGATTTCAGTGCAAACAAGGTATATGTTACTTGATTTTTAGCAGCGTAAGTAAGTGTTTCCAATCCATAGTTTTCATTTACCATTAAAAAACAACTACGGCGAATTTCCCAGCATGGCAAACATCTCTTCATTTACCCAATAAGGCGTGCAAAAAATTTTTGATTGAAATATATTGGATATTGGATCAGCGGTCACAAAATTTTTGAACGGCCCCTAAATAGAGTTTTCGTATTTTCTACGGAATAAGAATATCATACTGAGTTAAGTGATAATTTGGGTTTGGGTACATTGTATGTAGTTCTCCACATATAAGGCATACAAGAAATTTTTTATTGAAATATATTGAATCTTTCGTCCAACAATGTGTATATAAATTAGGATTAGCAAATAGTGCTTCGTAGATTTTTAGCAAATCTTCATTATAAAAACAAGCTGTACTTACTTTCCGCAACAGGTTTGTTCAGTCTAAGCCTGCAATTTGGGATAATCTATTCGAGAAATAAAGGTTTCCACTGACCAAATTCGAAATATTAGTAGAGCTTAACAAGCGTAATGTGTGTGCTATGCAGGCATTGGGAAATTAGTGGGTCTCAAACTTGGGATTTTGTAACCTAATTTCTTCCGTTACATTCCCTGGTTCCAAATATATTGAATATTTATAAAGTACACGAGATTACAATGAATCACACAACACAGGTATGCACTTTTGGATATATAAATTTTCCAGCATATACCGTATTTATCATATTAAAATAATATACATCCAATTCTAAAAATATGGTTCTTCGTTCTATCTTTTTTCAGTTACCTTCACATCAAGATAAACAAGTTATCATAGCAACGAAAACAAGAAATATATCGATATAATACAAAATATTTTAAATTATTTCTTTATATACTTTCTTCTTCTTCTTCTTCTTTTTAAATAGCACTTTTGATCGTAAATAGAAACAATACTTAGAAGTACATACAAAATATACATTATCGTTGTATGTATGGCTCCCGAACTATAGGACTTCTTGAATTGATTGCAGTTGAAGAAAGAACCCTGGACCGTTAAACATTTCATATATCTGGTTACCTTACTTTTTGAATAGCCTTTATATATATAAAAATTACAATTCATGAAATAATATATAATATTTTCATCTTATCTTAATATCATTCTTACATTTGTCCAATAATAAATTTTATTTTAATTTTATAAAATTATCGATGAGAAAGACATTCAAAATATAAGTTGGTTGATTATTTAGGTCTTAAATAAATTCCTTAATTCAATACAATTTATACTTATTAACAATAAAATTGGTTTAAGTTAAAATACAACATAATAAAAAAACTTCGTTCCATTTTCACCTACCAAATTGCCATTATGATTTTTATGAATAAAAATGTTTTTTCTTTTATTCTTACTTCATGGTTTCATTACAATAGCATGCGCTGTGCCTTTGACATGATGCCACATCTTATCAACTATAGCTAGCATAGTTTCCAGGTGTTGAGAAGTGTTGTGCAATCATCGATCAGATGTGTTTAATCGGCGAGAGATCATCGGAACGCGCCAGCCAAGAAAATAGTGCAACATTGTGTCCAGCCAGGAAGTGTAAACAAGTGGAACATGAGAACACGCTTTATCCTTTTGATATGGAGTCTCAGACATGGTCTGCATTAAAGGAATTACAATCAGATCATCAAACACCTCGCTAATATACCAATGGATGGTCAAATGTCCTTCAATGCGTAGGAGACACGAATGAACACTGAATCCAATGACACCTCTCACCATAAACCATGTACCAGATTGGGTAGCTGCATATACGAGTGAGGTCATTATGATGCTGCAGACAGAAGTGAGATACGTTTGAAAAAAGTGTGCCCTGGCGTTCGTCTCTCCATGTGCGAGGTTTCCAACTCCACTGTAATTTTCCGTAGTCTTTCATATTGTACTATCCAGTCAGCAGAAGCCATAGAAATGGGTTCCGTGCAAAAATACACCATTCTGCCAATGACGTAGAATTGATCATGGGGATAATGGGTGCTACACAAAAGCCCCCAGTGCATACATTAGTGTGCGGAATGTGGTTATTTGATCCGCCAAAGCTCTCTGTCATCTCGGCCCGCAGTGTGGGGAGACAGTTGGAATTAGGTGTGTCGATGGATAGGGACTTCGTGGAGTCATCGAGTACATATTTGCTTCAAGGTGGCCTCATTCGTCTAATATGAGCACCAATGTCGCGGAAATATAAACCACACTCACAATACGCCACTATTCATCCGCGATCAAACGTAGAAACCTGCTGGAAAGGCGTCTTTCGACCGAATGCACATACTCACATTATATCAACCTTCTACCACTGAACTGTGCCTCTCTGACCGCCCTCTTTGATCTCACTAGAAGGCATCTAAGCGTCTTTGCAGATTCACGACGTTATGCTAATCAATTGTTTATCTTTTCATGCTCTATATATTCTGCAAATTTAGACTTCCTACGATATCTCCTTCTGGGTATTTCCTTTTTATCTCCAGCAATGTATATTCTTAAACAAACATCTATAGACCTTCATAAGTGTAAAATATGTACACTTGTGTATATATTTAATATTTAAGAACTTGTAACTTATAAATATATGGCACTCCCTATTGGATGTATTTAAGCAAGTAGCAGTATCGTATATACTTCACGTGAAGGACTTTGGTTCATATAACATAATATTTTCTCATTTAAAAATGAAACCGCAAGCAGTAGTAGAGGAATATGTTCTTGGGATGGGACGCTTAATAAATTTCAGAAAGCCGCTTCTCCATACCGATATTACAGTGCAAGAATCTACGTAAAACCGGAAGTGGATGATTTCTGTCACTTCGGTTTGAATAGAGGATTAGAAGGTGACTTCTCTTTACAGAATGATTAATCGATTGTCTAAAAGGCAACTTCTTGCAATGGCACCGAATTCGCTGTACGTAGGTCAATGTAGTAACTTCAATTGTAATGTATTTCTATCGCTTCCGATTTAGTAGAGATTTAAAAATAGAAAAGAAGTGTATTTCTACGATGCTTAATTGATTGCATGAAACTGGTTCTTGCTATCTATTACCGCATCCTATTGTCAGTGCCACCCATCCCGCGTAACCAATTTCTGGTTTGTAATATGCTTTTTTATTACTGTTTCTGAAGATAAGTGAAATTACACCAGACTTAAGTTTCACATGAGCCTTCATTTTAAATTTATTTCAATTTGTGTTTTTTGTTCTATTTATTCATTTCTTGTATTTCTGTATGTAGTTTTTCACCAGTTATATTCATCATTTATTCCAATTCTTTCTTTGTTTATAGTTTGTTGAAGATTCTTTGCTATATGAAACAACAATTATAGAAACAAAAATATGTCTACCAAAATAAGAAGTTAAAAATAATCTTTATAATGACGCCAGTAAAAACTAATACATATATTTTATTCAACTCTTTTCATGAACCCCTTAGGAGTTTCTACCCTCAGATTGAGAAGCTCCGCAGTATACTGTCATCTTACTAGTGTCATAATGAAAAGTTTTGATTAGCGTATCCTTCAGTTTCAATTCAATAAGTAACATCGTTACAATACAAAGTTTTAGGTTTTGAAAAAAATCTTCCATTTTCTACTACACATAAGGATTTATACTCATTCATATGTATATTTTGTTCAGTCAAAGAATTCTATCCATTGGTGTGCCACATCTTTGGACGTTTTTTCGTGAAACGGTAATAATATCATAGCACTGATGTGAAATCATGCATGAAAAATCTATTCTTATTCAAAAATCCTGATCAGACGCTATAAAATACTCTGAACTTTTATCCATGAACAGATCTATATTCTTATCAAACAAACGTGAATCACCTATGACTATTTAAGACTCTTACTTCAAGACAGGTCCTATCTAGTGAGGTCTAGGGGGCCGCCTCCCTTACTTATCCCTAAAATTTTCATGGTAGGCTTGTAAATGAACTATAATATGGTGATCAACTATAATATGATTGGTTCGGCCCCCTAACTTCTACCGGCTCCCCTACATTTTGGGGCTGGCTACTGGCTGCTTGAAGAGAAACAAATAAGTTATCCTTCATACTTTAGTGAGTTTCAATATTACTTGAAGCAAAATATTTTACGAAAGTACTGTAATAAAAGAACTTAAAATTATGTTGAAAACCTTAATTTAGTATTATCAGTTATTGGTTTCAAACTTCCGATACAAAAAAAAATCCGGTTAAACAAAGATTACTATTGAATTTTAATAGTAAGTTTAACAAATTGTATCTCTAGCATCATACTACCAAGCATTATGCTCCTGGCTATTCGCCTAAAATTTACTCTACATTATAGTGCAGTAAATGGGGCTCAAATTTTAATGAAGAAAGGAACAAATTAGTAACAAGCTGAAAATTGGCACAGATAAGATGTTGGGAATGATGTTCTAAACAACATACTAAAAGTCCCCTGAAATCCCACGAGACCATCGCCGCCATATTAGAAAATGGTCGCAGGAAGTGCCAAATGAACAATACCCAAATAAAAATAGCAATATCTTCATAATGTTGAACATAAAGAGATAAACTTAGTGTCGTTTTATAGAATATAGATAACACAATATTTTTATAGAGAAACAATTTTTCATAAAAAGCATCTTTTTAGAATATTTAGCTCTAAATTCTAAAATTCCGGAATTTATTGTCAAACTGATTTACAATTTTATTGAACTTAGGAAGTAATTATTAACAAGTTAAAATTTGACATAGATGTTGGTAAAGATTATTTAAATGACGTACTAAAATTCCACAACTTCCTCGTTCGCCATATTGGAAAATGTCCCAATGTCCTAAGTAACTGAAAGATAATATTTTGTTAAGTGAAATACAAAATCTGGACTGGGCTAAATATTTGAGAAACTGTCAATGCAGTCGATCCGAAGTCGATTGTGATTAATGTTGGTGGGAGGGATGAAACATTATGACGTGTTTAAGGTTGTCGTCCGCCATCTTGAAATCAATTTGTTTATTTTAAATAGCAACATGGTCGTGTGACATATTAAACAACATCCTTGTTCGAAGAGAAACTCAACGGTAAGGTTATTTTTCCAACCCTGCAACAATTTTGAAGTTGCTAATTGATTTAGGATATGTTATGTGTGAAATGCTGTTAAATGTGCGGTGTGAAGTTTCGAATTGAATTATAAAGATAAAGTAAAGAACAATCTTTGTAACACCTCACATTACATATTCTTTAATGAGCAGGAAAAGAGAGAGCTAACACTCTGTGTGCATGAGTGTATATCTAATATTTAGACCTTTGTGGCGATTGATTTTAATTCAATCTGATATTATTAGTTAATGGAAGTTAAATATTTTCAATATGGAGATTTTTAGTAAAAATAAAAAAGCAACTCTCTTACATGCTTCCCCAATATTCATTTATCAGAAAGTGAATCCTCATGATATGATTATCATACTAAAGCCAGTGGGGGGGTGAAATTTAAAGAATATACGTGGCTGACATACAATAATGGTGGATTTGGGTGTTCTCTATGTATACTACAAGTACAAAGGAAAACTTCCGGTGCATTTAAATCTGAAAATTTGAGCATAGGCGGATGTCCGGTGTAGAGGAAGGTGGACCTTCCGGGGATCTGACCGCTCAGTCCAGTAGGGGCCCGAGAGTTGTCCCGCGAGAAATTGATTAAAAATTTTTCATATAAAATCTCGGTTTTTGAGCATTTTCATGCATAATTCTCTATAACATAAAGGGATATTTTTCTTCTCAAAAAGGTGGGGGCGGGGGACAAAGCATTTCCGTGTTCCCTTTCTCCGTAACTACGAAAAAGTTTTCCCATGGTTTTGAGTCATTATGCAAATAAAAATGCAATCATTTTGACAACATACCATCACTGTTTTCAACATTTAGATAGCCGGTATGTCGAGTCAAAATTGTAATAAAACATACCGCCTCTGTTTTGTTTTTTTCACTTCGAACACCGCGCATATCTATAACTGTCTTCTTGTAAGAAGATAATTTGATAATGATTTTTTGCAGGATACTTTTACTAAAATTAGAATAAATAAAACAAAATGTTGCTAAATGGACAAAGTTTTATTTTCGTTTTATTGTTCTTAGTTACTGTTCTTTTGACATGAAATTTCCCACATACATGTCTTTGCCGATTATACACATACTAATATTATAAGAAATACCGCTCGAATTCGTTATAAAATTATATTCCTACAACATCATATTTATAGACATGCAACAATAATTTTAGACATGAGTGTACATTCTACAATGTTAAGAAATGCATTGAAAGACATTAATTCTTATGATTCTAGCAAAAAATGTCATTTAAAAGAGACTGAAAATGTTTCTAGATTTAATCATATCTACCCGGTTGCTGAAGTTTTGGGAAAGACTTGTCTCACGAGCTTGTATTTTTCATAACATTATTTTTATCTTTTGAAATGCAGAAGTATTCACTGAGAGTGATTTCTAGAGTACATATGTGATAGATGGACCTCTTGATAAACTACCGAAGAGATGGGGAAGAATTAAGGTCTTTATTACTGCAACTCAAAGCAGCCGACAGAAGAGAAGAACGATGTATATGTAGGAGGTGAGGACGTTCGACACATTACCTGTGTTCAATGCTGAAGGTAGTGACTGGAAAGCTTAGCCTATATGTATGACTTCTGTAGGAAAGTATAAACGTAGGTGGATCTTGAATGAATGTCGCTCTTCAGTTTGTGCAATTAGAATATAATTAAATGGAACACAGGTGCAATGCAATGTTTTTTTTTCTAGCGAAATTCAGGTAGCACAAAGTTACACAAGGACTGTCACAAGGTATATGAAAATTGTGTACCATGTGCAGTAGCGTAGGTCAGGGTGCGAATTACCGGAAGGGATGAAGGGATTTCCCCCTCAATCACATTTTGTTCCCCCCAAAGAAGTCAGCTGAAGGATCCCCACCGGGGACGCTGTCTTCCCCCCCCCAAACTATGTTCAGTATAACTCCAAAATTTTACTGATTTTTGTCATTTCTTGTAAGTTTAATCTTCTAGCTGTATTTCGAAATGATCGATGGAAACTATTCAGTTTTGGTCATTTCTACTTACCACCTAATTACCCACTATTTTCAACGTTGTTTAGTTGAACTATATTATTATGACTACGGTTATTACTTGCAACTGTACCTTCGTACACTTCAGTTCGTCATCGTTCGTGAATTTGAATGTACTCATTGTGTACAACAAAGTCACATATGGTTTTATAAATGTTCTTAGCGGTTGGCCAAGAAGTAAACAAATAGCTTCTTCCACCATACTTGGATAAGTTCGGACATGTCATATTCATCCTCTACATTTGTGTCGATTATCATCTTATTTTAATTTTTGTTATAACATGTTATTTCATTTTCCAGTGTACTCTTTGTTAGCACATGGTCTTCATTCCCTAGTAGTTTGTGTGTATGCAACTCAAAAGTTGCATTTAATTTGTGATAATTAGCATAGTAATCACTGCCTTTTACAGTTTACGGAAATGAACTTGAACCTTTGAAACTGTACTCAAAATCTGAGATATAGATATTCTCTCAGAAGTATATGTTAACGTACACGCTAGGTATACGCTCCTAGTGAGCAGACATGTTAGTGAAGGTGATTTTTAGATGAAACAACGCATAATTGAAGATTTGTTTCAGCATTTGTTAATACGACTGATTCTCCATGTATAAGTATTTCTGTGTCTGTATAAGTATTTCAACTGGAGCGGATTTTTAAAGTTACCCCTTCATTTTTGCATCTTTCTTTTCGCTGTACAGTTTGCTGTCCACGCTAATAATGTCAGAAAAACTTCAATGTAATGTTTTACTTTATTTGAATAACGTAGCCCATAGTGAATCAACTCATCTGCAACCTAACAGTAAAGTAATTGTAAGTGTTGACTTCCTGAGCCCCATCACGGAATCGATATTTGTAGAAAAAAGTCGTGAAGAGGGCACCTTTAGCGGGGAGTACAAGCACAAGCTCAAAATTTGAATTGAAATATTTTAAATATTTGGCCTTCGATTTGGCCTTGGTGTCAGAAATCGGGACCAGCAAACAATCCATTTCTTGTTAGATAGGCTAATATCTAGATTTTCTTTTAGAAAAAGTATGTCAGGTTTAACTGATAAGTGGTTTTTATAAGACTGAAGTATTTTTTTTCAACCTGTATGTAATAATGCAAAAGTGGAAGATTTCAATATGAGTGGAAAAATTAAATGCTTGTGATCATGGCTATCGCTCGGGCCGAAGTAACAACTAAATAAACCTTTGAGAGCTACGGGGACAAGAATGGTATAACATTTAAACACGTTCAGAAAGGTTTGGTGCTGTGTATGTCAGACAATATATACGTGCATAGTTCTTGTCGGTAGATTTATTAAATTAATAAATCTCTTATTTATTACAGATGCCATATATATATATATATATATATATATATATATATATACAACGGTACGTTTGTATATTTTCCTGTATTATTACTTTCTTGTAATTTTGGGCAATAAGTTATTCGAAATATGTACTAGGTTGGCTGCAGAAGAAGAGAAAGAAATGTTTTAAAATAATATTGTCGATAATGCTAATATTAAAAAAAATTATTCATATGTTAAAATAACGAGATTGTCAATACGTGGTTGGCAGGACAACCAGATAAGAATATAAATAAATAAATATAGAATTATGAAAAGGGCAGCTTCGTCCGGGACGACTATATAACAAGTTAGATAAAAATAAAGGAAACTAAAAATGGCCGAATGAAGTGTGTATTATTTCAATGTGGCTCAAATTTAGATTACGATAAAAGAACCAGAGTGTTATTTATTATTGATATGTTGTATAAAAATGGTGCCAGAAACCCGAAATTGAGAAGGAACGTTTTTGAAGTTTAGTAGAAAACGATCCAAATTGAGCCAAACATTAATTATATTTTATGAGTGACACAGATGGTGAAGCGATGGACAGCCAAACAATAAATTCATCCAATATGTTGGAAATTTTGAAGGATATGTCCTGACAACAAGCAGAACAATTTACTAACTTGAATCAGCAGTTAGAAAAGTAAGCCCAACATGTAGATGAGCGCCTAAAGCAATTGCAACAGCGCAATGACGGATTACAACAACAGCTACAACAGATGAAGCAGGTGACAATCAAGATAGTGCAGAGACTTCCTGAATCTTTAAGCAATATAGAATCCAAGGAAAAAGTAAACTGGGAATCTACATTGGTAGAATTTGCGAAGCCTTCACGGAAACACACTGCCGGTGTTGACTGGAACAGATTATCCTGATATTTCCTTTCGGGCGAATACTATTGATTGTTTTATGGACGTAGTGTATAATGAAGATTCGGATAGGTATCAGTTTGCGGCAAGTTACGATCATCCTCATCTTGAGAACGCTATTGATTGCTTGAATTCTCAATATATTCAACATGATATTAATCCTATAGTTCATCTAGCAGAAGATAAGTTGATTCCAATATTCGTGAAACGCAGAAAGAAAACATGTGTTCCTATTGATGCTTGTGTTGATTGGTCGAGTGAATTAAATCTATTGAATTGTTCATTCAACGAAAGGACAAGAATGATGTTGGTGAACGGTCTGATGGTGTCTTCGCAGAACGTAATGCAGTGTGTGGATTTCCATCATCCAAATGTGATATTGCATAGTTTTGAAGATCCAGTAATGGAGCGATACAATGCTAACTTGAATCAAACTAACTTTCCGAGACAAGTTCGAAGTATTTATGTGCGATTGAAGAGTGATCCCAATGTGCAAGAAGATGTTAAATCCGTGTGTACCTGTGATGCAACCGAACCTAATCACACAAGAAATAAAACCCGTGGAAGGACAAAATACCGCAAGCATTGTGGAAAGAAGAGGTACAGATATGTTAAAGGACACGACGCTTTGACACCGGTAAAACGAATGACAACTAAACCTAATTTTACCGGTAAGGTAATCAAACCTAACCGTAATAGCAAATCAAGTAATCAAACATAATCCTAGTTGTGACAGTAATAGTAGTAGTGATTGTGTATCCGAACCTAATTTTATTAGTAACCATACACAATCTAATTGCAGCAGAAATAATGCGATTTGTTTGAAACGCTACGCAGATGGCAAGAACCATGGTAAGAATAATAAGAAACGTAGAACTATGGATGTAAATAACACGCAACGCTGTATTCCGGTTTGTTACTTTCGATACAACCCAAACAAATTCATTGGACATGTAACATAACCTAATGTAGAGACGTCTGAAGAGACATATCAAATTGATTCTTAATTTGACTAAATGCCTTAACCTTTTGTCACTCGCGCTGTTGGAAAAAAGCAAACAGGTGAATAAAAACTAATGATTTTTATGAACGGTCGCATTAGAGGAGCCACCCTCACTGCTATTCCTCAAGTGGTTCCTCCCCCTCTTCCTACCAAAAGCTCGGTGACGTGCTCTAATTGTAGTAGCTTCCAGTACAGGTTGAGAAAATAGTTTCGTCTGTGTTTTCTTTTTTCAAACGCGCGAGTAGTTCCGTGATTACAGTAGCAACCGTATATTTTTATGGAGTTTGAAATTTTCCAACGCGCGATCGTTATTGGTTTTCTAAGCAATGTCTCGCTTCTTGAATACAAGTGAGATACAGAAGTGGCTTCAGACCCGTATCCACGGGGGGGGGGAGGGGAACGCCCCCCCCTAAACCTTGGCTGGCCCCCATAAAATTTCACAGTAGGCTTGCAAATGAACTATAATATGGTGATAAAGTATAATATGATTGGGTCGGCCCCCCCTAACTTCTACCGCCCCCCCCTAAATTTTTGGGCTGGCTACGGGCCTGAGTGGCTTGACAATATTAATGCAAACGATATGGATGTGAGTTACAGTTACAATGAAAATAGTGAAGATTTTTTCATTGGGAAAGACAGAAAAACAAAATGGAAGAAGTGACTGGCAGCATCGGCAAAGACAAAGTGTAAAAACATTGTGAAAAAGATGTTAGGACCGAAACTTAGTCAAGGCTCTCTCGTTCAGCAACAGCAGAACCATTATTGGCTCAACGCGTGGATGTGTCGATGGTTTGAGTTTTAGTTCGCATTTTTGCCATGGATCAAGACGTTTTGACAGCACTATAGCAACAACACGAAATGTTCTAAGTAATTTACTCAACAATTGCATGCATTACCTCCAATAAATGTTACTAAATATATTATTGTACTTCAAAATGTCAATGTTGGAAAAAAGCAAACGCGCGAGTAGTTATGTTACTAAATTTGGCGCGAGTGACAAAAGGTTAAGGCTGCAGACTACTAAATATTTTTGAAAAACTAATAATTTTTCTTTTGCCCGTTTTTCGTAAGTGGAAAGAGGTAATAAAATGTAACATACCACAATAATAGATAATATTATTCTACACCCGAAAATACGAATCAAACCAATTTTCAGTGTTGCCATCCATAGAAATTACAGTGTGGCCAGAATTTGAATTACTCAAAAATCTAGGTAAAGGCAGCGACTAGAAAAATGAACTCAACGGTAATTGATGACTTATCATGCTGTCTTTGTTTTTTGTTTACTACTTTTTAAATAACATTTCTATTTATTTTATAAACCTTACATAAATTATTACAAAATAAATAAGTTATTACAAAATAAATAGAAACATTATTTAAAAAGTAGTAAATAAGAAACATAGACAGCATGATAAGTCATCAATTACCGTTGAGTTCATTTTTCTAGTCGCTGCCTTTACCTAGATTTTTGAGTAATTCAAATTCTGGTCACACTGTAATTTCTATGGATGGCAACACTGAAAATTCTTCCGATTCGTATTTTCGGGTGTAGAATAACATTATCTATTATTGTGGTAAGTTACACTTTATTACCTCTTTCCACTTACGAAAAACGGGCAAAAGAAAAATTATTAGTTTTTCAAAAATATTTAGTAGTCTGCCCCCTTAATGTTATGTGTTTTCTTTGATATTTGTGTTATCAATCTCATTATTCGTGTTCCATGTTATTGAAGTATATTTAAAAGCATGTTTGTAATGCTAAGATATATATCGAATTTAGTAAGTTTTGTTTTCTATAAGAAATTTGTTGGATATGTAACTCAGATTGGAGTTACGGAGTCTGAGGGGACCGTACTCAATTGATTTTGCTTCAAATATCAATACGATTTCGTTTGTTATTTGTACTTAAGTTCTTATGATTGCCAACATATAATACCAATCTCGTTATTCATGTTGTGATGTTAATAAGACGTTAATTATTATGTTATGCCCTGATTATTATCGATATTTCAATGTTAATGTATATTTGGTTTAACTATATCTTATATTCGATCATGTTGTGTTCAAAGAACGACTATATGAATATTACATACATCTGTTTCAAAACCTTCTTCATGATGCCCAAGTAAATAATTATTAAATTGTAACAAAGCATGTAATAGCCCCGAAAAGGAATCAAATAGCTTATAACCAGCATTTAATGGACCTGAAAAAGGACTTAAATAACTTATTAATCTAATTTCGAATGTGCCTTATCGTCGGTAAAACGTATAAATAAATGAAAATGATGATAAAAATTTAAAATAAATATGATAAATAAATATGATAATGATATTGTTATAGAATTAAGTATAATATATATGTATAGTTATATGAATTGTAATTTTTGAATATACGAGGTACATTCGAAAACTCGAATAATTTCCATATGTATATAAACGGTCCAGAATACTTTTCCCTTTTTATGATAGTTAATGAATAAAAAGGGAAATTTCGTTCGGGCGTCATAATATACAACGGTACGTTTGTATATTTTCTTGTAATTTTTGGCAATAAGTTATTCGAAATATGTACTAGGCTGGCTGCAGAAAAAGAGAAAGAAATGTTTTAAAATAATATTGTTGATAAAGCTAATATTAAAAAAAAGATATTCATATGTTAAAATAATCAGATTGTCAATACGTGGTAGGCAAGACAACCATGTAACAATATAAAGAAAATAAATAGAATGACGGCGAAAGCAGGCTTCGTCAGGGACGACCAAATAAGATAGATATATAAAAATAAAGGAAAGTAAAAGCGGCCGAATGAAATGTGTATTATTTTAATGTGGCTCAATTTTAGATTACGATAAAAGAACCAGCGTGTTATTTATTTATTATTGGTATGTTTTATATATATATATATATATGGGGTAAGGCATTATTGTCTCATTTTGAAATTTGCACCTTCAGACTTTATGTCCTGTTGGCCTAATTTTATCCTGCCCCCAATATAGATTATCTAATTCGCACACTGGTGTAGGTTATTAACTTACTATCTTTTTTGCCAAGTGCCCTGAGATATTACGTTGCCGCTAAGTAAATATGTTAGCAGGATGTTTAAGTTTTGTCTGCATGCAGAAAAGCCAAAATCATATCATTAATACATTGCTAATGCTTCGAAGTGTAAAAGTGACACAAGGCATAACACTGTCCTTTATTACATATTCTATTAAAATTGTCTGTAATTGATACATAAATCAGAACTGACATAGTGTATGTAATAGTGAAATAAAGATTTCTACTTCTGCAAAAGTAGCATAAAATTATGAACGTTATAATTATGAAAATTAGCTTTATAAGAATGCTGATTGTAGGTTTGATTATAATTTATTATCAGTATAAAATCAGCAAGGAATTGTTTTAGGAAGATAACAGTGAATGAGATATCTCTAGAAAACAGTGATGATACCATCAGCTTTTTTTAAACAAACTGAGACCAAAAGTACTATTTATTACTATGAAGCAACAACAAGAGAGCGAAAAGTATGGTGATCTTGGTGTGAATAGTAGAGATCGAGATTTCAACGGATTTAAATGTTCCAAGGCCTGTACATGCTGGAAAAAAGTTATTTTCTAATGTCCGTCCATCTATTCATCAATTCGTCTTGATATGTGTACAATATACCATAAGTCTAGAGGCCATATCGTTCAACGTCTCAAAGTCCATTTTAAAATTAAGATTTTTATAAGATTTTCCAGCGAATGTTTCGAATTTTCTTCCTATCCTAAAAAAGTAAAGGTACTAACATTAATACTAGTAAAGTGCTAGAGAGTGAACGTAAAAAGTAACCTTTCTAAAAAAAACTTAACGATTTTGTTTGTATCGAATAAATCAAGGGTTCAATACCAATCCTATATTATAATATATTTCAGTTTTCTGTGGAAAGATCAGAAAGAAGCAGTTTACTTTTCGGGGTGAGTTTATCGGACGATTTTCTTAGAAACGACTCGGGTGATTCGTTCCTATCTCATCGCAATATGATGTAACTGATTTGTCCTGAAAACGTATGATCACATGGCTGCCATCACACACCTGTTTCAGCATTTTCTTGATAGCCTGTCTTACCCCCTTGTTCACTGGTTTTCTGTACTCCCATTCTGAGCGTCCCCGGTCATGATATTCTGCTTGTATTTCCTTTTCATTAACCGATCCCCCACAAAGAAATCTGCCTATAGAATCGGTCTTTCTGGTACTCGAAGTTTAACTCATAACTGTGAGTTTAGAGTTGCGTACTCGATACTCTGCGCGTGCAGTGTTTAGGTGGAATCCAGAGATGGAGTGGGTCAGTGGATCGGTGGGTCAGTGGGTCAAGTGGGTCAAGTTTTCTGAGTGGGTCGTTGGGTCAGCAGCATGTGACCCACCACCCACCGTGACCCATTGCGACCCACCATCCAACGTGCCCGGCTGCAACCCACCACCCACCATGACCCACTGCGACCCACCGACTCACTCTGATCACTGCATTGTAGACAATATCTTCTGAAGACCAGTAAATTTTTCTGCGTTTTACTTTTAAGACCTTCATTTGCCTTCCTTTCCCATTTGTTTCTGTCTCCTTACCTGAGGTAAGTAGGCTATATCTAAGTGAAAAAAGAACTTCAGGCACTTTTGGATATTGATATTTGTAATTGTAATAATACGAGCAATAGGACTTATACTACTACTTGGCTTTCGAGGTCTGTGAGTTTTTAGAGGAGCTAAATACTAGAAAAAAAAATACATTTTTGAATCACTGTAATATATAAATTAATATATTAAAAAATGAATGTAACTACGTGTTACTGGTCATCACGGCTAAATTACAAAGTCAAATGAAGTGACTTTTGTTATAGTACATAGTTAGGTCTTAATCCAAACTCGGATGTTACATTGCTTTCATTATAATACATATCCTAAAGAGGTAGTGAGGGTCCGAATTTTTGCGAAATAAATATGAGTATCTCGCAAGCCGTTAAACTTACGGAGCTGAAATTCAGTGTATTAGCTCTTTATTGAAAGTAAACAGAATGTGTCGTAGCATTTTTTAAATTCTCCTTTATGGGCGGGGGACTTTCTATATATGGAAAATAGGTAGTGACTTGATATGTAAAAATGATCAAACACGATCGATATTAGTTAAGAAAAAAATTCACAAACAAAAATATAGTGCTTCGCTTCACATATCCATTGCTTTCTACTATAATAATTGCTGAAGCTTATGTTTATTATACCTAGGTATGGAGCGCTTACAGCACAGGGCAATCAATCCATAAAGTTGTGAGAAAAATAGACATAAAATTTGTACTGTAAGCTTAATTACACGGACATTTTAAGTTTGGATTGTATGCATAATTATATGGAAAAATTTACACGTTTTTCTCCTTTACGTTGGTCTACTTACCTTGATTTGGGACTTTCAAATTTCATCCCTTTTTCCACTGAATAGTATCGATAATTCAACAAGGAAATTATTATACTGTGATAATTTAATTGAAATTCATTGCAATTTGGCCAATGACAAACAGCAGTGTGGTAATTGAAGGGGAAGAAAGGGGAAATTCCCAGGCATCTCTGAATACTTTTCCGGAACCTCGTTCCCGTTTGCTTTCTAGGGAGGGAGGGAACTTAGTAATTACATCAAACCTTCATGTGTAGTTACAAAAATTAAATTTATAAACAAATCAGAAATCATGAGTTTATCAGGATTTAATTGATACTTTATGCACAAAATTCCCTGTCGAAGGTGTGGTAAATGAAGTTCCTCTTCTCCATGAGTCGACATTGCCAACTGACATGGTCGATATGGAAAAGATGTATGGTGATAGAGAGGTGATACTTCTTACTGAGTATTTCAAAACTGACCGAGAAAAATCGTTATCAGACGTAAGTCTAAAAAGCAGATTGTCGATGACGAGATGCAGAAATTTCTACGTCGGGTAGAAGTAGTATCAATTTCCACGACAGAGTACTAACGGGGATTCCCCCTTATGAATTTACAGATGACTGATATTAGAAATAGACTAAGTGCCCAAACATTGTCTAACTTGTTGTTCATCAATGTTAATGGTCCCCGCTAAACAAGCTCAAAGTAGACGAGCTAGTTATTTCTTGGCTGAAGGATGGACATCATTCCGCTGCGGATGATTTACCACGAAAAAGTTCTGGAGGCCAACAGGAAATAAACCCGATTTCAGATTTGTTTTAAGGTGACATGGAAAATATATACTTGTATTACTAATGGCTTATTTGTGTTATTCAACTTTGTACCTAATTTTTAATAAGTCTCGTCTTTCCTTTTTATAAACAAAAAGGTAAACTACTTTGAATTCATAATAATTACAATTATGCATATTTGTAACTTAAATTTAACGTGGTGTTTTAGTGATTACACAAATTACAATTATGAGCATACTTTCTGGAGATGCTCTCACAGAGATCACGAGCACCTTTATACGCTATGAAAAACTAATTTTTCAAGTCTTTTGCGAGAAAAATACTGTGAACTGAGATACTGTGTACAATATATAACCTTTTCCATATTGTACAGAGGTATTTTCCTGCGTATAGGAGTTTCTTTTGGAATATGTTGAGAAATTATCACTTGCAAGAATACTCTCTTAGTACAAGTATATTTTAGGCACACACTAATTTTCCCCTACCTCGAAGTGCTTCAATTTCCTCACTGACAAACACTTTACCATTTTATATCGTAAAGATCAGATCCATCGTTATTGTAACAGAGTGGTGCTTCAGCAATTGACCGTAGAAATTCAAATTCTGATTAGTGACAATTTCACAGTCTTGTTTTATTACAAATGAAAACTCTTTAGTCAGTAGAGAAGAGGCCGTGGATCATGTGTCAGAGTTGATGACGATGAATTTTGATGAGTCAGAGTAGGTCACAGTGGATGAGAGTGGTTCATGGTGGATCACAGTGGGTCACGGTGGGTGGTGAGTCATGGTGGGTCAGAGTGGGTCACAGTGGATGGTGGGTGGGCCATGGGTCAGAGTGGGTCTTGGGTCACGATGGGTGGTGGGTCAATGGGTCGTGGGTCAAGTTTTCATTGACCCACGCCAACTCTGCTGAAATCAATTCTGCCTTCGTTTGGATAACTCTACTTGCATGGTCAATGGATTCCAGTTATACTCATGCTTGCGTATTATAAACGTCAGTAGTAGAAAAATGAGGCTTCTGCGCCACTGACCCTCTACCCACTTTCTCAGTCCCGCCTGAAGCAGACAACGAGTTTCCCAGTGCCGCCTGACACACTATGCCGGGGGACATATGGGGGATACGAGAAATCAAGCACCGTGAACCGTCAACCCACGGTCTTTTACGACCTCCATTTTAGGGGTGAATTTATTCCCTTTTATGACCACATTTTAGGGGGTGTATTCGTTCCCTTTTACGAGCACATTTTAGGGGGTGAACTCGTTCCCTTTTATGAGCATATTTTCCAACCCCTATGAACAAACAGCAGAACATCAGACTACGTAACATAACGAACATACAGAAGAGCAAATTGAACTCGTTCCCTTTTATGAACACTTTTTCAGGGGTGAACTCGTTTCCTTTTATGAGCATATTTTTCAACCCCTATTTTAACATAGGAGATAACACATACGATTACGAACACATAGAAGAACAGATAACACATAACACTACGTAACACACAGCAGAACAGATAACACATAAGAGTACGTAACATAACAAGGGTGTACTCGTTCTCTTTTATGAGCATATTTTTCAACCCCTATTTTAACATAGCAGAAATTACACTGACACTACGTAACACACAGCAGAACAGATAACACAAAAGAGTACGTAACATAACAAGGGTGAACTCGTTCCCTTTTATGAGCATATTTTTCAACCCCTATTTTAACATAGCAGAAATTACACTGAGACTATGAACACACAACAGAACAGATAATACATAGCACAGCTAATAAAAGAACATGGCTTATTTTTTAACCCCTATTTTAACATAGCAGAAATTACACTGAGACTATGAACACACAGCAGAACAGATAATACATAGCACAGCTAATAAAAGAGCATGGCTTATTTTCCAACCCTTATTTTAACATAGCAGAAATTACACTGAGACTATGAACACATAGCAGAGCATAAGACTACGTAACACACAACAACCTCCATTTTAGGGGTGGACTCGTTCTCTTTTATGAGCATATTTTTCAACCCCTATTTTAACATAGCAGAAGACTACGAACACATAGCAGAGGTGTATTCGTTTTCAACCCCTTAGCATAAGACTATGCAACATAGCAGTTACGAACACATAGTAGAGCAGATAATAAACACAACAACCTCCATTTTAGGGGTGAATTTATTCCCTTTTATGAGCATATTTTCCAACCCCTATTTCAACATGACAGAGACTACGAAACATGGCGGACATAGCACAGGGGGTATATTCATTTTCTCCACCCCTAATGAAATTACATAGGAGAGCAGATAATACATAAGATTCGTTCCCTTTTATGAACCCTTTTTAGGGGGTGAACTCGTTCCCTTTTATGATTACTTTTTCAACCCCTATTTTGAACATTTTAACATAGCAGAAATGACATAAGCATGTCCTCAAACTACTGACAATCGTAAACAAAGGTCAAACTCGAAAACGAAACAACATATCGAGGTGCTGTTTCCACATTTAGTAATTGGTCAACAGGTACCACAAGTTCCAAAATTAGTGGTCATCGAGGTCAAGGCCAAAATACTTAAAACCAAAAAACTCGAAAATGGATCCACATATTGAGGTGCTGTTTCCACATTTAGTAATTGGTCATCAGGTACCACAAGTTCCAAAATAGTGGCCATCGAGGTCAAAGGTCAACATACTTAAAACCCAATAACTCTTAAATGGATCCACATATTGAGGTGCTGTTTCCAAATCTAGTAACTGGTCATCAGGTACCACAAGTTCCAAAAATAGTGGTCATCGAGGTCAAAGGTCAACATACTTAAAACCTAATATCTCGAAAACGGAGCCACATACTCAGGTGCTGTTTCCACATTTAGTAATTGGTCATCAGGTACCACAAGTTCCAAAATAGTGGCCATCGAGGTCAAAGGTCAACATACTTAAAACCCAATAACTCTTAAATTGATCCACATATTGAGGTGCTGTTTCCAAATCTAGTAACTGGTCATCAACTACTACAAGTTCCAAAATAGTGGCCATCAAGGTCAAAGGTCAACATACTTAGAACCAAATAACTCGAAAATGGATCCACATATTGAGGTGCTGTTTCCACATTTAGCAAGAGGTCATCAACTACTACAAGTTCCAAAAATAGTGACCATCGAGGTCAAAGGTCAACATACTTAAAACCTAATAACACGAAAACTGAGCCACATATTGAGGTGCTGTTTCCAAATCTAGTAACTGGTCATCAACTACTACAAGTTCCAAAATAATGATCATCGAGGTCAAAGGTCAACATACTTAGAACCAAATAACTCGAAAATGGATCCACATATTGAGGTGCTGTTTCCACATTTAGCAAGAGGTCATCAAGTACTACAAGTTCCAAAATAATGACCATCGAGGTCAAAGGTCAAAACTCGAAAACGGAACCACATATTGAGATGTTGTTTCCATATTTAGTAATTGGTCATCAACTACCACAAGTTCCAAAATAATGATCATCAAGGTCAAAGGTCAAAACTCGAAAACGGGGCCAAATATCGAAGTGGTGTTTCCACATATAGTAATTGGTCATCAACTAGTACAAGTTCCAAAATAATGACCATCGAGATCAAAGGTCAAAACTCGAAAATGGAGTCAAATATCGAAGTGGTGTTTCCACATTTAGCAAGAGGTCATCAACTACTACAAGTTCCAAAAATAGTGACCATCGAGGTCAAAGGTCAAAACTCGAAAACGAAGCAACGTATTGAGGTGCTGTTTTCAAATCTAGTAACTGGTCATCAACTACTACAAGTTTCAAAAATAATGACCATCGAGGTCAAAGGTTAAATATTTAAAACCTAATAACTTAAAAACGGAGCCAAATATTGAGGTGCTGTTTCCACATTTAGTAATTGGTCAACAGGTACCACAAGTTCCAAAATAGTGGCCATCTAGGTCAAAGGTCAACATACTTAAAACCCAATAACTCGAAAACGGATCCACATATTGAGGTGCTGTTTCCACATTTAGCAAGAGGTCATCAACTACTACAAGTTCCAAAATAATGATAATCAAAGTCAAAGGTCAAAACTCGAAAATGGATCCACATATTGAGGTGCTGTTTCCACATTTAGCAAGAGGTCATCAACTACTACAAGTTCCAAAAATAATGACCATCGAGGTCAAAGGTCAATCTCGTAAATGAAACCACATATTGAGATAACGTTTCCTCATTTAGTAAATTTGTGTGATCTATTCAATTTTGTACAAAGCAGAAAAAAAGTGAAGAAGGAATAAATTTGAGAACATAATTTTAACTAGCGCAGAATTTCTGTACCTTTTTGGGCTATTCAAAAGAAAGCAAACATATGCCATATTAACTAGCTGAGAATTATTTAAGCAAAACGAAGAAAGCGAACATGGACCATTTTACTCAAATTTGGATGGAGTATTTATCTTTGTATGAACCAGAAAAAAATGAAGAAGGTCCGTTTTGACTAGTTCAATATTTCTGTACAATTTTGTACTACCCAAATAATCACAAGAAAATCAAAGAAGGGTCATTTTATACCTTTTTTGTGCTATTCAAATAATAGAGGAAACAAATTTCAGTGGTCTATTTTATTTTTGTACCAATCAGAAGAAAAGCAAAGATATGCCATTCTCAGACTTTTATACCATTTTGTACTACTCCAATAAACGAAGGAATACCAACCAGAAAAAAAGAAGTGAAGATCAGGTGGATTATTTTCTTTTGTACCAACTGGAAAAGAGAAGAAGAGCTATTTTAACTAGCTCATTATGTACTGTTTAAACAAACGAAAATTGAGCATTATGTAACTTTTGAACTACTGAAATGTTCTATTTTTGTATTAATTAGAAAAAATCGAAGAAGGGTCATTTTTAACAAGTTCATAATTTCGATGTTCTACTTTTTATACCAACGAGAAAAAATGAACTAGCTGAATATACGAAATAATAAATTTAAGTGACCTATTCAATTTTGTACTACTCAAATAAATAATGGAGTATTTAGTTTTGCACCATTTTGGAGTATTCAAATAAACAAAGGAATTATAACTTGTGTCAACTCTAAAATTAATTAAACGAAGTAATGCATTTGAAAAACCGAAGTTGAGTATTTTATACCATTTTGTATTATTTCAACAAACAAAGGAATAAGCAAAAACAAAGGATCATTTTATATCATTTTAAACTAGTCTAATAAACGAAGGCATAAATATGAGTGAGCTATTTAATTTTGTAGTTGAGTATTTTAACGAAAGAACAAAATTGTACTAACCAGAAAAAACCGAAGAAGGCCCATTTTAACTAACTGAGAATTTCTGTACCTTTTTGTAAATTTGAGTGGCCTGTTTTTTGTACTAACCAGAAAAATCGAAGAAGGTCCAATTTAGCTAACTCAGAATTTATATACCTTTATACTAGCTCAATGAACGAAAGAACAAATTTGGGTGTTCTACTTTTTTATACCAAACAAAGAAGAACCATTTTAACTAGCTCAAACACAATTTTAACTAGCGCAGAATTTATGTAACGCAAAAATTAATTTGGATGGAGTAACAAGAAAGAAAGCAAAGATATGTCATATTAAATATTTAAATAAACGAGGGGATAAATTTAAGTGATCTATTCCATTTTGTACCCATGAAAAGTGTCATTTTAACTGGCTAGAATTTGAGTGGTCTAAAAAAGGCGAAGAAGGACTATTTTATATAATTTTACTACTCAAATAAACAATGGAGTATTTAGTTTTGTACCACCGAGAAAAACAAAGAAATTGTACCATTTTGGAGTATTCAAATAAACTAAGGACTTATAATTTGTGTCAACTCTAAAAAGGACCATTTTAAACTAGTCTAATAAACGAAGGTATAAATATGTGTGACCTGTTTTTTGTACTAACCAGAAAAATCGAACTCTTTTTATACCAATCAAAGAAGAACCATTTAAGCTAGCTGAGTATTTTATACCATTTTGTACTACTCAAATAAACGAAAGAAAAAGCGAAAAAAGATCATTTTAACTAGCTCAGAATTTATATACATTTTGTACTAATCAAATAAATGAAGGAATAAAATTTGGATGGACTATTTTCTTATGTACCAACAAAAAATGGAGCAAATTTGAATGGCATACATACTTTTGTATTAACGACAAAAAACCTATTCACTTTTGTACTAAGCAGAAAAATTTGCATTAAAAAAGCGAAGAAGGTAAAATTTAAATAGCTCAGTATTTATGTACCTTTTTGTACTACTAAAATAAACGAAGGAATAAAATTGGATGTTCTACCTTTTATACTAATCAGAAGAAAACGGAGAAGGGTCATTTTATTTAATTTTGTAGTACTCAAATATACAAAGGTATAAATCTGTGAGACCCATTCAGTTTTGTACTAACCAGAAAATTTGTTGGCTTTTTTAGGAAGACCATTTTATCTTTTGTATTACTCAAATAAAGAAACCTATTCAGATTTGCCGGCTTATTAAAAAGTGAATAAATTTCTATGTTCTACTTTTTTGCGCTAATCATTTTCTTGTACTCTAAAGCAAAGAGAGACCATTTTTAACTAGCTTAGAATGTATGTGCCTTTTTGTAACGAAGGAACAAATTTGAGTGGCCTATATGTATATCAATCAGAAGGAGGTTCATTTTAACTAATCCTGCTGCGAGTAGATCAATTAGTACATAGATTAAAAAATAAAACAGTATGGCATTAAAGTAAAACGAATTGCGACTTAATAGCCTAAATAATTCATTTTCGAATACATACGGATTAAACCACTATGTTAAAAAATATTACTTTCTCCTTATGCTTATTTGGAGCAGACTTCAGAGGACCAAGCATTATTTTAAACTCCTATTCTAGCCAATCAGTATTTAGAAACCCACTAGTAGGACGTCGATTTATCGTTTGCAGTAAACCTGTTATGCTTTAGTAAACAAAGTCCATTTTGGATTATAACTTTAAAAACATACTCTTATGACCACCTTTTATACAACAAACAAGCTTCTTAGCCTCACTTCAGAAATTAGAAAACAAATTCTTTCTTCTACGCTCTTCAGCATACATTTGTTGTGTTTTTAGCTCTTTCAATTCTTGCATTCTAGACCAAGAGCAACAAGATTCGATTCTCACGATCTTCTGTTTTATCCTACAACTTTACTTTGGAAATTACCCCAATAAGCATCGGTTAACTTTATCCATATCTGTAAAATATTTTTTGGTGTGTAAAATTGGATCCACTCATCAGTATAGTAGTTAAAGATAATTGCTTCCAATCTCGTAATACCCTGTAAACGTTTGTCTGAAAAATGAACAAAATCAATTAGATGTAAATTTTAATGGAAGAATTACCTGTATTCCATTTAAGACAATCTACACCCACGGAATCATCGTTGTTACAAATAGTGTTAATAGGTTTGTCCTTCCATTCAAAAATTAAAATACCTGCAACATCTTGTGTAATATTCTGTTTGTAAATTTTTCTATTAGTACATCTGCTAATTCCATCCTAATACTTCTTACTTATATCTCCCAAATACTTTTGCACAATTTGTTGTACAGCTCTTTCCCATTTAATTTAACCTTAAATCTGAGAAATTAGATGGTATAAATGTGTTCGCAACATTGTCGCAGAATGGTGGTGTAATTGGTTCACCACTACCAAATTGTTATCTTTACCTAATAACTCTCTGAGATTTTAGTAGTACAAAATGGTATAAAATACTCAGCTATCCTAAATGGTTCTTCTTTGATTGGTATAAAAATAGTTCGATTTTTCTGGTTAGTACAAAAAACAGGTCACACATATTTATACCTTCGTTTATTAGACTAGTTTAAAATGGTCCTTTTTAGAGTTGACACAAATTATAAGTCCTTAGTTTATTTGAATACTCCAAAATGGTACAATTTCTTTGTTTTTCTCGGTGGTACAAAACTAAATACTCCATTGTTTATTTGAGTAGTAAAATTATATAAAATAGTCCTTCTTTGCCTTTTTTAGACCACTCAAATTCTAGCCAGTTAAAATGACACTTTTCATGGGTACAAAATGGAATAGATCACTTAAATTTATCCCCTCGTTTATTTAAATATTTAATATGACATATCTTTGCTTTCTTTCTTGTTACTCCATCCAAATTAATTTTTGCGTTACATAAATTCTGCGCTAGTTAAAATTGTGTTTGAGCTAGTTAAAATGGTTCTTCTTTGTTTGGTATAAAAAAGTAGAACACCCAAATTTGTTCTTTCGTTCATTGAGCTAGTATAAAGGTATATAAATTCTGAGTTAGCTAAATTGGACCTTCTTCGATTTTTCTGGTTAGTACAAAAAACAGGCCACTCAAATTTACAAAAAGGTACAGAAATTCTCAGTTAGTTAAAATGGGCCTTCTTCGGTTTTTTCTGGTTAGTACAATTTTGTTCTTTCGTTAAAATACTCAACTACAAAATTAAATAGCTCACTCATATTTATGCCTTCGTTTATTAGACTAGTTTAAAATGATATAAAATGATCCTTTGTTTTTGCTTATTCCTTTGTTTGTTGAAATAATACAAAATGGTATAAAATACTCAACTTCGGTTTTTCAAATGCATTACTTCGTTTAATTAATTTTAGAGTTGACACAAGTTATAATTCCTTTGTTTATTTGAATACTCCAAAATGGTGCAAAACTAAATACTCCATTATTTATTTGAGTAGTACAAAATTGAATAGGTCACTTAAATTTATTATTTCGTATATTCAGCTAGTTCATTTTTTCTCGTTGGTATAAAAAGTAGAACATCGAAATTATGAACTTGTTAAAAATGACCCTTCTTCGATTTTTTCTAATTAATACAAAAATAGAACATTTCAGTAGTTCAAAAGTTACATAATGCTCAATTTTCGTTTGTTTAAACAGTACATAATGAGCTAGTTAAAATAGCTCTTCTTCTCTTTTCCAGTTGGTACAAAAGAAAATAATCCACCTGATCTTCACTTCTTTTTTTCTGGTTGGTATTCCTTCGTTTATTGGAGTAGTACAAAATGGTATAAAAGTCTGAGAATGGCATATCTTTGCTTTTCTTCTGATTGGTACAAAAATAAAATAGACCACTGAAATTTGTTTCCTCTATTATTTGAATAGCACAAAAAAGGTATAAAATGACCCTTCTTTGATTTTCTTGTGATTATTTGGGTAGTACAAAATTGTACAGAAATATTGAACTAGTCAAAACGGACCTTCTTCATTTTTTTCTGGTTCATACAAAGATAAATACTCCATCCAAATTTGAGTAAAATGGTCCATGTTCGCTTTCTTCGTTTTGCTTAAATAATTCTCAGCTAGTTAATATGGCATATGTTTGCTTTCTTTTGAATAGCCCAAAAAGGTACAGAAATTCTGCGCTAGTTAAAATTATGTTCTCAAATTTATTCCTTCTTCACTTTTTTTCTGCTTTGTACAAAATTGAATAGATCACACAAATTTACTAAATGAGGAAACGTTATCTCAATATGTGGTTTCATTTACGAGATTGACCTTTGACCTCGATGGTCATTATTTTTGGAACTTGTAGTAGTTGATGACCTCTTGCTAAATGTGGAAACAGCACCTCAATATGTGGATCCATTTTCGAGTTTTGACCTTTGACTTTGATTATCATTATTTTGGAACTTGTAGTAGTTGATGACCTCTTGCTAAATGTGGAAACAGCACCTCAATATGTGGATCCGTTTTCGAGTTATTGGGTTTTAAGTATGTTGACCTTTGACCTAGATGGCCACTATTTTGGAACTTGTGGTACCTGTTGACCAATTACTAAATGTGGAAACAGCACCTCAATATTTGGCTCCGTTTTTAAGTTATTAGGTTTTAAATATTTAACCTTTGACCTCGATGGTCATTATTTTTGAAACTTGTAGTAGTTGATGACCAGTTACTAGATTTGAAAACAGCACCTCAATACGTTGCTTCGTTTTCGAGTTTTGACCTTTGACCTCGATGGTCACTATTTTTGGAACTTGTAGTATAAGTGAAAAAGTTTGTAAACAGAACGCTGCAGCCTAGTTGTTGCGCATCTAATCCTACATTTCCCCACTCCCTTCTCCGCGACGATGATGTTTTGCAGTGTTGCAATCTGGAGGGAGCGGAATGGTCTGAGGATTTTCTACGACATTTGAGTGTAAATGCTGTATATTGATTGCACTAAATTTGTAATGCATTTTAATATTTTCTCTTTGAATATTAAATGAATTAAGTAGGATTAGGGGTATTCCTTACCAACGTAATATATGAATTAAAAGGTGGAAAAGTTCGCAATGAATCTTAATGAAAAATAAATAAATAAATGATAACAGAAATCACCTTCTAAATATTTTCCATTTCTCCTTCAGTTTCACTCTCCCACTCATCTGAATCTGTATCGGCCGATGAATCTGAGTCTGAATCGGTTTCACCAAATCTAGTTATCAGTTCATCTACACGCTCATCCATAAGTCCGTCTCTTTCAAAGTAAGAATCTTCAATTTTTTTCACGTGTTCAGAACATTTTACCCATTTCTGTGGTGAATATTCATTAAATAACTTTCCCAGTAATTCTTTCTTTTCATCCAGTGAATCGGAAATGCATTGCCTTGCTTTGCTCTTTATTCCCCCTTCCCCCCCCACACACAAGTTCAATAGGATTTAAGTCTGCGTGGTAAGGTGGAATTCTTATTATAGTGTGCCTCGCGCTTATAAATTTCTTGTCAATCGCGTATTGTTTCACATAAGGTACATTTTGAATTCTTAAGAAAAATTGTCTTTTGTTCATTCTCCACAATGTATTTACTCTATTCTCCGCTTCAATTTCGGTTTCGTTTATAGGTTTGTCTGTCGCTGATAGCCACTGTATCATGTCGCTTTTAAGTGAAGACATAGATAGTCTTTTATTGATTTGAACATTGTAATAACTGGCATTATCAACGACAACAACGCTGTTTTCGGGAAGATTAGGAAGTAGTTTTTCATCGATCCATTTTGAAAAATTTCTACTGTTCATCTCATCATGATAATCTCCACTTTTTCTGCTTAGATTTGGACAATAATAGAGCATTATCAACAAACCCAAATTCCCCTCCTGCATGGATCATAATAAGACGTGGCCCTTTTCCAACAGTTTCTGTTGCACCTATTTCACTCTTACTTTGCCAACACGCCAGTACTGAATGTGATGCGTGAATGTAGGTTTCATCTCAGGCCGGGCCCGTGAATTAATAATGTGAGGCCCGACTCGAGTTAGCATTTAGGCCCGACCCAAGGGCGCCGATTTCTCTGTAAAGTTGGGGCCATTCAGATGCAGAAGGTGTATACATGAGGATTTTAAAGCAAATTGAATTCAAATTATGCCAAATAATGTATATTCATAAATACAATAGGGGGCCTACATGACCTTTGGGACCTCGAACATATAACTAGGGTGATAATTAAATCAAATATTTTAATTGCAACTATACCAAATATTTTGATCCGCACTTCTGGAAGAGGAACTAGCTGAAATAAAAGAAATCGTTGAACGAAGTTTTCTCTACTAGTTATAAGTTATAGTTTTTTTTTAATACACAAGTTGTATCTTCGGCCTTGGAAGTTGAATAATTATTCATTCTTACTCAGAAGGATGGGGGGGGCGCAAAATATTAAACATTATAACACTTGAGACATAGTTTGTACTAACAATAGACTGAAAGCAGCTTATTTGTTGTCTTATATTGACAAAAATACTTTTGTCAACTCGTCTCATTGAAGTAAGACAGAAATATTTCCCTTTCAGAAAGGTGCGCCCCCCGTTCTGTATTCACCCCTGGTTCAGTATCGTAATGTTCTAGTAGGCTCGGCTGTCAGTTCAGTCTTTAATATGGAATCCAGAAAATTAAGCCATTCGCCTTTTGGTTTCTCTTCGTTTTAAAGCTTAATAACGAACATACGCAGAATATACTACCGTAGAATACGAAGAGCTACCACCGCAACGCATTTTCGAAAGCGGGATTAAATGAAATGGACCACTGATATGAGAATTACGAGTCGATACTGTAGGTATAACGCTACACGGTAATATCTGTCATTTATTTTAGCAGGTGATATTTGTTGTAGCATAAGTTTGCTGAGTTAGTATCACTGCTACTTTCAAGGCCAGATCAGTGGATGGAAGAGTAGTGGGGAGGGTGGTGGAATACGAAGTGCTCCGTAGCGATCTGCGCATCTTGGTTTGAAACTTGTCGAGTTATAGTTGATGACCTCTTGCTAAATGTGGAAACACCACTTCGATATTTGACTCCATTTTCGAGTTTTGACCTTTGATCTCGATGGTCATTATTTTGGAACTTGTACTAGTTGATGACCAATTACTATATGTGGAAGCACGACTTCGATATTTGGCCCCGTTTTCGAGTTTTGACCTTTGACCTTGATGATCATTATTTTGGAACTTGTGGTAGTTGATGACCAATTACTAAATATGGAAACAACATCTCAATATGTGGTTCCGTTTTCGAGTTTTGACCTTTGACCTCGATGGTCATTATTTTGGAACTTGTAGTAGTTGATGACCTCTTGCTAAATGTGGAAACAGCACCTCAATATGTGGATCCATTTTCGAGTTATTTGGTTCTAAGTATGTTGACCTTTGACCTCGATGATCATTATTTTGGAACTTGTAGTAGTTGATGACCAGTTACTAGATTTGGAAACAACACCTCAATATGTGGCTCAGTTTTCGTGTTATTAGGTTTTAAGTATGTTGACCTTTGACCTCGATGGTCACTATTTTTGGAACTTGTAGTAGTTGATGACCTCTTGCTAAATGTGGAAACAGCACCTCAATATGTGGATCCATTTTCGAGTTATTTGGTTCTAAGTATGTTGACCTTTGACCTCGATGGCCACTATTTTGGAACTTGTAGTAGTTGATGACCAGTTACTAGATTTGGAAACAGCACCTCAATATGTGGATCCATTTAAGAGTTATTGGGTTTTAAGTATGTTGACCTTTGACCTCGATGGCCACTATTTTGGAACTTGTGGTACCTGATGACCAATTACTAAATGTGGAAACAGCACCTGAGTATGTGGCTCCGTTTTCGAGATATTAGGTTTTAAGTATGTTGACCTTTGACCTCGATGACCACTATTTTTGGAACTTGTGGTACCTGATGACCAGTTACTAGATTTGGAAACAGCACCTCAATATGTGGATCCATTTAAGAGTTATTGGGTTTTAAGTATGTTGACCTTTGACCTCGATGGCCACTATTTTGGAACTTGTGGTACCTGATGACCAATTACTAAATGTGGAAACAGCACCTCAATATGTGGATCCATTTTCGAGTTTTTTGGTTTTAAGTATTTTGGCCTTGACCTCGATGACCACTAATTTTGGAACTTGTGGTACCTGTTGACCAATTACTAAATGTGGAAACAGCACCTCGATATGTTGTTTCGTTTTCGAGTTTGACCTTTGTTTACGATTGTCAGTAGTTTGAGGACATGCTTATGTCATTTCTGCTATGTTAAAATGTTCAAAATAGGGGTTGAAAAAGTAATCATAAAAGGGAACGAGTTCACCCCCTAAAAAGGGTTCATAAAAGGGAACGAATCTTATGTATTATCTGCTCTCCTATGTAATTTCATTAGGGGTGGAGAAAATGAATATACCCCCTGTGCTATGTCCGCCATGTTTCGTAGTCTCTGTCATGTTGAAATAGGGGTTGGAAAATATGCTCATAAAAGGGAATAAATTCACCCCTAAAATGGAGGTTGTTGTGTTTATTATCTGCTCTACTATGTGTTCGTAACTGCTATGTTGCATAGTCTTATGCTAAGGGGTTGAAAACGAATACACCTCTGCTATGTGTTCGTAGTCTTCTGCTATGTTAAAATAGGGGTTGAAAAATATGCTCATAAAAGAGAACGAGTCCACCCCTAAAATGGAGGTTGTTGTGTGTTACGTAGTCTTATGCTCTGCTATGTGTTCATAGTCTCAGTGTAATTTCTGCTATGTTAAAATAAGGGTTGGAAAATAAGCCATGCTCTTTTATTAGCTGTGCTATGTATTATCTGTTCTGCTGTGTGTTCATAGTCTCAGTGTAATTTCTGCTATGTTAAAATAGGGGTTAAAAAATAAGCCATGTTCTTTTATTAGCTGTGCTATGTATTATCTGTTCTGTTGTGTGTTCATAGTCTCAGTGTAATTTCTGCTATGTTAAAATAGGGGTTGAAAAATATGCTCATAAAAGGGAACGAGTTCACCCTTGTTATGTTACGTACTCTTTTGTGTTATCTGTTCTGCTGTGTGTTACGTAGTGTCAGTGTAATTTCTGCTATGTTAAAATAGGGGTTGAAAAATATGCTCATAAAAGAGAACGAGTACACCCTTGTTATGTTACGTACTCTTATGTGTTATCTGTTCTGCTGTGTGTTACGTAGTGTTATGTGTTATCTGTTCTTCTATGTGTTCGTAATCGTATGTGTTATCTCCTATGTTAAAATAGGGGTTGAAAAATATGCTCATAAAAGGAAACGAGTTCACCCCTGAAAAAGTGTTCATAAAAGGGAACGAGTTCAATTTGCTCTTCTGTATGTTCGTTATGTTACGTAGTCTGATGTTCTGCTGTTTGTTCATAGGGGTTGGAAAATATGCTCATAAAAGGGAACGAGTTCACCCCCTAAAATGTGCTCGTAAAAGGGAACGAATACACCCCCTAAAATGTGGTCATAAAAGGGAATAAATTCACCCCTAAAATGGAGGTCGTAAAAGACCGTGGGTTGACGGTTCACGGTGCTTGATTTCTCGTATCCCCCATATGTCCCCCGGCATAGTGTGTCAGGCGGCACTGGGAAACTCGTTGTCTGCTTCAGGCGGGACTGAGAAAGTGGGTAGAGGGTCAGTGGCGCAGAAGCCTCATTTTTCTACTACTAACGTCAGAGTGAAGAGCGCTGGGAGTGCATATACAGCGTGTTCAAAGTTATGTAACCTTATGGCAAAATATTTCTTATTATGTTTTTAACAGGTTCATTGTAGTTCATTTGCAAACCTACCATGAAAAGTTTAGAGGGTCATTAAAAATTTACGGAGGACTGCCCCCCCTAGAGCCCCGTGGATACGGGCCTGAAGTGTTCTTCTGTTAACAATCTTGGTCGACCACTTTTCAGTGCGTCCACTACACTATTTGTCTCTTAGAACTTGTTGTACAGCAGCTTGGTGAAGGATTTGTTTGGAGCAACTGTTCTCTATATAAATCATTTGTTGTTTATATGTCTCTATATAAATCATCTGAGTCAAGACATAGCTACTAATCAAGGGCGCCCATGTTGTGGTTTCCAAGGGGGGCAAGTATAAGCTACGTTTCAAATATAGTTTCAAATTTTGCTGTAACTAATGTAAAAATTCTATTGGATTTTCGATATTCCCAAGTACAATTTCCTCTTAGGGGGGCAAGCGCCCCACCTTGCCCCCCTGATGGGCGCCCTTGTTACTAATGGAATGTATTCTGTCACAATGTATATACGCTGTTGCGAACTACACTCAATGGCTGCTCAGTTATTCAACGCCCATAACGAAACAAAAGCAATTCATGAGATTCCTCATAAGGCAGCTTAAGTTTTTGAACACGCTATAGATATTTTAAAGAGGTACACATAATTTTCTTTTAGAAATGAGGTAGACGATACATAAGATTTTTTTTCTCGTTCATGTTGCGTGCTTTAATGAATAAAACACAAGACATGTATTTAAAAATTCAATCCGAAATACTCAACAAAATTACAAATAGGTATACTTAATGTGGAAGACAGTGTCTGTCACTAATTCATTGTTAGATTGTAAGAGCGGAGAGAAGAGAGGATTTTAGATATGAAAAAATTCGATCCGAATATTGATTCTCTTGCTGTAGAATCAAGTACGGACTCGATTCTGCCCTTCTTTAACCCAGCTTTTGAAATAATTTTCAGGAATGATGATAGCATGTGTCTGAGTGGGACGTGCACCTTCAGAGATCTCCTTGGAACTACCTCATCACTCGTGAGTATGACACCCAAAAGAAACATTCTTCAATGGATGCCAATTGACATTGTGCTTTGAGCGGTTGTTAGGAAGGGTATCAAAACGAATTGTTTGTTCTTAAATTTTCCAGTCTAAAATATATGGCACCTTCACTACTCACAAGACAGCAGATGGCAACCCACTGGATGTCAACAAAACTAACTAGAGTTATATTACACAATTTCCTGGTCAACGAGATATTAAATATGCGATATGTCTATGTGAATTTCTGTAGGTTGCTTCTGCCACTTTCCTGGTCAACGAGATATTAAATATACGATATGTCTATGTGAATTTCTGTAGGTTGCTTCTGCTACCTTGATACACTGGTTATTCCGTAACCTTATCGATATGTGATTTACATGGATCGTAAATTCATTTTAACAATCCTTGTATATATACTAAAAAATTTTAGCATACTGTTTCATTAATCAAGTTATGTAATGTTCTGCAATTTACTAAGTTCATTGTTTTAAGTAATGTGTATGTCAAATTGCACTTTTCATGCTGATAGCTGGGGGGCTTAAAGTTCTCTAAAACAAATAAGCTGCGTAGGTAAATGTATTGTCTCAGTTCATTAATATTCCTCGCTATTCTGTATCATTCTACACTCTTTGTTCATACCTGACACAATCCACTTGTTTCTTGAGAAAACAGCTTCTGAATAGGGAACGGAAACGGTCTTTTGTTGCACGGGTAACCTGATCCCTGAAAATTAAGTTGTGCCCCCACAGGCAAATTGTTTCAGTCTATCTACCATAACGAAGAGGTTGAAATCTTCTCACCATGCGTTGGTTGATATTCAAAACGTGTGCAGTCAAGGCTTAGCAACTTGTGAGATCAAGATCCTCTTAACAAGACTTCAAAAACTTCCTCGAGCTTCGTCTCATCTGAAGAAAGTTTTCCTTTGCACACTAGCTATTACGGGTTTCTCTCTCTCTCTCTCTCTCTCTCTCTCTCAATATTTTCTTTCGCTCTTCTCAGATGAAAACAGCATCGCAAGAAATAAACGCCTTTAGTCTTTCTGCAAATTGTAAGCTTAAGTTGATGTCATCAATTCTTTACCTAAAGTAATCAGCATTCAGGAACGAAGCTATGACGCAACTGAGGAACAAGAAATTTCCTTTAACATAAGCACTACAATACACTATTTTACGGTGTCAGAACAAACTTCAGGGTAGGGCTTTTTCATCTGGACACTTTAAAAAGAGATAAATTCAAACATAATTGGTAAATTTTAAGCATAATTCAGCTCTTAGTTCTTAGCTGACATACAAATATTTGAAAGATTCAAGTGAGATTGTCCTACATAGCACTACACGTAAATAAGCTCATTATGGCGGGTGTAATAAGTTCATAATGCTTCCAAAGATAACTTAATTATTCAATTGTAAACTCTATGAATGATATTATTTTTCATTTGTGTAATCTAAGACTGGTGGAAACCAAAAAAAGGTACAACTGAAGCGAAGATACGCATGTATACATTCTGTTCACTTATATGATCATATAAAGTGTTTGAACTGAATGCTAAATGTATTTGATGCTAATATTGACTTTTATTACATATATTTACTTGAGTACGTAACCATTTTCTATAAACTTAGAGAAACAGCTCTTAAAAATTGATGCATAACAAATATCAGTTTTGCTCCTTTCCATCATCGATGCTATATAAGACTGCACCTACTGCTCTGAGTGAAATCTGACCCACTATAGTGAATTCTACCCAAAACAAGTAACCTCAGCAAGGTTCGAACTCAGAATTTCAGCTCCAATCTTACTTCTCTACTAAGACCGGAATGGCTATCTGATGTCGATTCAGTGTGTCAACAATAAGATTAACGTCTACCTTTATCCTGTCAATTCACACTGAAAGTGAGGGAAATTACGATTTCCGTTTTCAACACTGATCACTACAATGGCATAATGTAAATCCAATAATAAATAACCGGACACAGGATTTTAATGTATATTTCGTACATCAAAAATAGGTTCCCATCTCCGAGTTAATTTATCCATTGCAACCGGAAGTGTAGAAACCTACTATCAGTCCTTGCTCAAATATTCATTTTCATATAGGGAAAATTGTAGTAGGAAACGAGGAACAGCTTTCCTTAATAATGATTCAGGTTCCCCCAACAATAGATTAAAGTTAAATGTCTATTTTTCTACGTATTAAAACCCTGCACATTGTTGAGAAACTTGTGCTTAAACTCCCAACTAACTCAGGGGACTCTCGGGATAGCTTTTCTGCTCTCATTTTTCCCAGGATACTTTCCGGTCGGTGACGTCACGTGGAGGTATCGCGGTATTTTTCAAAATAAGTGAAATTCTGCATAAACAATAACACTACTGTTTAAGATGGGGGAAAGTTATCTTACTTGTGCAGTAGCTCATTCTAATAACATAGGAAGCAATACAAACGAAATAATGTTTTATCGATTCCCTAAAAATGATGAACTTCGAAGAAGATTGATTTCCCGTTGTAAGCGAAAGAACACGTGGATAACGCACGAATATGTTCTGCTCACTTTTTACCAGAGGATTATCAAAGAGTTTGAAAAAACGAGCTTCTAAGTTTCCTGCAAAAGTAATGTTTAAGATCTGACGCTGTTTCTTCATTATTGATACCAAACTGACATGGGGGAAAATAAACTAGACACTAGTCAAGTTGAAAAACAGGTGTGTAACAACAATATTAATTTTACTTTTATGACATTTGTTTCTGAGGGCCTGAAGCTTAAGGAGTTTATGTACGTAAAGTGAAGTGGAAGGGGGTATCAACGAGAATATAAATGTATACCCTCATGTATTCTTTAGTTTAAATGATATTCGTAAGTTTTGTTAAGTCTCTGAAACATTATTCTAGCAAAGAGTTCAAAGTGCATTTGAGTAGAACATTCAGAGGAACCTATCACGAACCGAACCTTACCTAACTTTACCTAATCTAATCTAATCTAATCTTGTTCAACGGAACCGTACCTGTTACGTACAAATCACATTGATTTTATTCCTTCTCGAATGCCACATCGTGTGACAAAATCATTTGTTCTGATCAAAGTGCACTCTTACCATATTCTTATAATTGAAGGGCTGGCCGAGAGAGGGGGCTAAGCCACAAAGCTAAATTCCGATAAATCGTAGGCAAAGTGTAGGACAAATAACTGCAAATTTTCCAGTGTGAAGGTGGTTCTTTTATGTATGTATACCACTCTATAGATATCTGTGCAACTTATAACCTGTAATACATACTGTAAAATGTGTTATATTGAGTAATAAACAAATATTAGTAATGTAAAGGTAATATTTTGCTGTCACGATTTCTGACAATTTGGTTAATACACACTAAATACAACGGGTTAGGTTAGATTTCTAACCTGACCTAACTTACCATAACCTAATCAAATTAGGTTAGGTTAGATTCGGTTATATTAGGTTAGGGTAGATTAGCCTATCCTATCCATAACCTAACCTAACATAACCTAACACAACATAACATAACCTATCCTAACACAACCTAACCTAATTTGTTATTACATACCCGGAATCTCTGAAATTTTGAATAATGTTTGCTTTATGTATTTTACTACCTGAAATGCTCTTATTGAGAGGATTGGTTTATGGGAAGTATTTGAACTCCTTCCACCCTTAGAATTTACGTTTCATTGAAAGTGCAATGACAAATTCCATAATGCCACCCCTTCCCCACGCTCAAAGAGGATGAATTTGGTTTTAAACGACATCGGGGAGGTCACTATTCATTTCAGTGTTCCTGAAAAGCATGGACTGGACACCAATTTCGGCTAAGTTAGTTAGTCCTGGCTGCATTAAAGTATCAAAAATCGTTAAAGTTGGTCGAGGAGAGTTGGCAATCAAACATTGTTACAATGAATAGAAAATGCCCCCTTTTCCCTTAAGGTGGATCACTAGGTGTTCCCGGTGCTATGCTAAACGCTGCTTGAATAGTGCTGCGTTGCCAAGTGGTGTCGAGTACTTATTGGCGCAAGATAATAAAAGAAGTAATCATGGAATTCTGCTTGGATGCTTACTGTAGAAATTAGTTTTCGACCCTTACCGCAATTCACAGCTAAGTTCCGTTTCTCGAACTGCAACGCTAGAATCTAGAAATTAAACGTACAAATTTGGCAACAACGCATTATGGCATTCTGCGCAAGTTTCCTCTCAAAATCTATTTCCTTAAATGTAAATTAATATTTAAATAAAATGTGAAACATAACACGAAAAACGATCAAACAATATATCTATTTCGTAATGAGACCGTTATTTGAAAAATACTTTACACATACAAATAAACATTTCATAAAACTGAGCACTTCTAGTAAGATCTAACAGCAAGTGCCATCTTGTATGCTCATTGTAAAACGAATCAAATATTTTCTTTTATTTGCTCCCTTTTTCAATATCAAAATACACAACCAAATGAATCAGTGTCTTGTGTTGTAGCTGAAACATAACTTTATCTTGTAGTACAATATTTATAATATGTAACGTTTCATTGCGCAGTAGTTAAGAGAATGAGCTAAAATATGTACTGACTTCCGGGTGGTGATCCACCTTAAAACGGAAATTTTCAAAAAACAATGGGACATGTTTTTCTTTAAACTTAATGAGTTTATATACCGAGTTTCATCTTTCTAACTTGATAGCCTCGTGAGATACTGTATTTTAGGTACAAATTTTGAACCCCTTCTACTCTTAGGATTCGCCCTTTAATGAAAGTAATAAGGGCCAGGTCAACTCATGTACAGTACTAAAAATTATAAAAATCAATCCAAAGCTCTAGAATGAATTAGCTAGTAAACATTATATTCATTTTTATTTGTATAGATAATTAACCATTATTGACGATATTTATATATTTATTACATTATATTGTCTCATCTGTGAGTAGAAATAACTCATTATTTGTATTTGGAAAGACAATGAATATCATAATTATGTTTTGAATCCAGTTTTACGAATAAAGCGCGAAGTGTAACAAGCAGGCAAGCGAAAACAATCTTCACAGATACCTCCACATGACGTCACGGAAAGGGAGCCAATCAGAACGCTAATCGCGAACTGGAGCTACCTGTTATTTTATATACCTTGAACTAACTAGTGCTTGATCTTTGCATGAGTCTTAACCTTTTGCACTGTTTCCACTCATTTCGATTTTCTAATATCTCTTTTCGCATTTTTATTTTCATTTTCTTCAGGTCTTCTACGTCATAGATCCATCTTTTCTTAGGACTGCCTCTTTTTTGTAGCACATATTCTTTGAATTGAGTATTTTCTTTGATGTGCTCCACGATTCTCTCTATGTGTTCTCTCCATTTTAGGCTAGAAAGCATTGTGGCTCAGTAGTAGAGCGATTATCTCTCGTGCGTGTGGTTTCTGGTTCGATTCCTGGCCTAGTAAGTTTGTGATGGTCAGCATTGTGCCTTTGGATTTTCTCTGGGTACTCCCATTTTCTTCAACGTTTTCATTACACCAATTCTTCCACCATCATTCACTTGCCTTACTCATCCATTTCCCTTAGCCTAAAGGGTGTAATTATGGGAGGCTAAACCGAAGGATATTTTGCGTGCTTTTATATGTCTCACAATGCCTTCAACTCCTATTATATATTCTGTTTCATTATTATCCCTAATTTAAAACTTTCCTTTATCCGTGACAAGGCCGAGTTCTTCGTGTTATTTTCCTCCGTTATGTCGTTAACATGGGTGCCCAAAGAAAATTTTCTAGAGGGGCATCTCCCTGGTTGCTACATTACGTTTGGTTTTTATTATTTGTATTAAGAAAAATCTTCAAAAGTTGATTTCGTGAGCCAGGGGGCAGCCCCCTTCTGGGCCCCATGGTCGTTAAGGTATTTTTTCGTTATCAATGTACATATTTTTGATCCGTTGTAACCACTGTCCTTATTAATGAGATATAAATCTTTACATTAGATTCTTAAGTTATTGCTTTGCTTGGCTGCAATGAAATTGCGCATAGTTTTCTGGTTTTATCAGTTTTCATCTGATAAGCCATTGACAAGCTGTCATAATGTACAGGATTGCGCACAGAAAAATTGAGCAATGTTGTCAGATGGAAAATATTTTCTCTTCTGTTATGTAAATCTGTAAGAAAAGAGCAGCGGAATACCCAAACCAAGGGTCGAAAAAAATTACTAGGACTGAGCTTAATTTACAAAATACAGAGGAATTAACACATAAGGATAGAGAAGCTATATACTGTATTTGTAATAAAAAAAAAGTTTGTTCGAGAAATATTACAGAGGCTGTTCAGTAAATGGTTGAAAGAGAAGTTGAGTTCAGTTATGATGGAGAGAACTTTCTATTTATAAATGAAGAAGCTAAGATTATCGCCCTAACTTGTGTGAGTGACATTAGGTACGAACAATAATAGCATTTACTGTACATAGTCGTAGTATATGTAATAAAACTAGCAGGTAGCTACATAATACTCTTTCTAACTAATTAGATATTCTAACTAGATTTAGATATTCTAATTAGATAATACGTAAATCGTGCAATTTTGCAAGGATTATATTGGAATGCAGTGTAATTTAAATGAGGAAGTGGTTTACTCACGTCGTTGTATTTTATAATTATTATTGTAATCTAAGTTTATTGTATCGCATATATTATTGTAACAAGTATCCTAGTATATGACTGGGGAAAAACAGACGTTAACGACAGACCTTAATAAACTTACCAAAGCAAAGCTTTACGACAATGGAGAAAATTGTTCACTTTGATTTTCAATTGTCATTTTTTCCCATAAAACTTGGCTAGTAGTGGGAAGTACGTATACTATATTACTATTATTATTATTAACGTTGAGAATGTCATCATAATTGTTTGCTTCGTTTTATTTAGGTTCCACCTAGAATATGGGCATCATAACCCTCAGTAGCTCCTCGAACGATAAATAGGGAGGAAGCATTTCATAAACATTACAATGAATAATTCTATTTACTGGGTCCAGATATTTATCAGGTCATTTCATCTTTGTTGAAGATACAATTAGAAACAAAATTGAAATTAAGATCAATTGCGAAAGGAGATACCAATACACAACGAAAGGAAGATTTAAAGAAACATAACTTCATATTGGAGCAGTATGAAATGCTTAAAGGTGATAGGCCTACATGTTCAGAGTATGAGACAAGAAAATTTTAACATTTGGATTGTAAATTTTGAGGTATCATGACTTCTTGTATCTACTGACCAAATTATATTTAGTTAATCCTCAATATAATATGAATTTTATTTCTAATTTCTGTTTCTATCGTAGCCTGAAGGAAAACCTTCTTTGCGCACAGATTTTAAATCTACCATTGTGGCAACGTTGGATAAAAATCTGTGTTCAGCAAGGCCAATAGAGATTTGTGCGCAATTCCGGATCTATAGTGTGCGCAATCCAGTTGCTCCCCTTTGCTTTTGAGCATCTGCAGATCTACGAGATATGCTCTTTTACATTTACGTATTTGTTTCTGTTATGATCATATCATTTATATTTTTGTTGTCAACTAAACTTCCAAAGTATTTAAAGTAAGTTTTCCTCCCACATTCTCATTCGATCAACTCTTTCGTAGTAATTCACTTTCGCTGATTATCTGTCCCTTTAATCTAGGTGAGTTAATTAGTTTCATATTCCCAGACATTTGGCGTCCGGGTTTGACCCAAACATTCCGGGAATTCAACAATTAGTTCGGAGTCCGGAGCAACATCTATTCCCGACGCCAAATCTCTGGGAATATGAAACTAATTATCTCTATGGTGTGTGGAACCAGAAGGTTCAATGCCGCGTTCACAAAAGCTTTCCACTGACTTCTATCCTTAGCAAACTGGATCCAGTTTCTATTTTCTATTCCTATTTCTGCGAGATCCATCTTAATATTGTCTTCCATCTGCGCCTAGGTCTTCCTAATGGTCATTATCCTATTGGTCTTTCAGTTAAGACTTGGAAAGCGTTCCTCCTTTCTTCCATCCTGGCTACATGACCTGCCCACCTTAGCCTCATAGATTTGATGATCCTGTAATGTACCATTTCAGTTAATGGAATTTTTGTTTGGAGGGGTTCACTAATTTTTCAACGCACTGTACTACCTGATTTTTCAAAATATAACTTCGTTCCGTGTAGGATATTCATTTGTCGTTTATTCAAACCAAAATTAATGTGGAACCTTTTAATATTCTAGTAGTACCGGTATTTTGGGGAATAATTATTTATACATCACTTTATTATTAATCTCATATATGGACATTTCAGATGGATGAGTATTGAAATTCTTATCTTAGTGCTATTCGAAAAAATAGGCCCACAATTAGACAGAAATTCTTGAAATTATCCACCAATCTGATTTTTGGCAGGATAATTTAGACCCCCTTCGTTCCTCTGAGACGTGGAGTATACTTAACGCCCGTAGATTTAGCGCCCACATATTATATCGTATACTTAGCGCCCAGAAAATATTTGATGCTTATCAGTGTGCTAGGGTTGATCAAAGAGAGAACTAGTTTATATGTATAAATGTAATTTCGTACTCATATTATCTATCCCCATCCCCTCTCTTTTGATGACTAAAGAACAGGGATTTTTCACTTGAAAAATCCTGCTATTCTTGCTGCACAATTGTCATGTCACTTTTAAAACCCCTTAGGCAAATTGAAAGAAATGTGTTCTTTTCTTCCTCTTCTGTTCACTATCGTCAGCTCTAACACTCTGACTTTTCATGTACATCTGTAATTACGTACAATTTAATTACGACTTAAGAGCATTACCATATCACCTATGACATTTTCATATATGGATGTGAATTCATGTGCCAGTGTTATTTCAAAATGTATATAGTTTTAAATAATAATAATTACACGCACCTTAATGCAAATACTACTGCATGGAAAACAGCAATTATTTCATAACTTCATTACTCATTATTGCATAGCTTCATTTCCTATCGTAAATACAGGGTGTCATAAAATTCAACTGCCAAAATTTGCAGGGTAATTCTTTATATCAAATGAAAGTAAAACGTTCTAATAAACATGTGTCATAAAACAACTCTTTTCAGTGTTATAAGCCGCCCTAAACGCAATCAATCACATTGCCCTAGTTTGAAAATAATGGAACATATCGCAAGTAGTTAAAGAAATTCGGCAAGAACTAGTATTTCCTCTATCTAAATATAAATACAGGGATACACTTTTAACCCTAGGACTACCAGGTGGGTCCATTGCACTCGTATGCATACTTTCTTTAATAATTACTAAGGCTTAGTAAGTATTGAGATTCTATGACATTTCCCTGTTTGTGTTCTTGTATTATGTTATTTAAGTATTTTTTTTTCATTTCCGTGAGTCAAGTGATAGTTTTTAAAATTTATAGCATTGGGTACCGACTAGATCCATTAAACACGAGCCTTAATGAAGAAATATGTGGATAGATTCAGTATAGATTGAGATTGTGGCTCGTAGCGGAGTTAACGTTCTGATAATCTTTTAACTGTCCCAATGAAGTCAGATATAACATATTGCAACTTTATGTGTTATTATGTAGTTTGATTGATTTAATTATTTGCAATTTTGCTTATTTTAGTAGCAGCTTTTCTTTATTTATTCAGTTATATAAGTCCCTTGTCAGAAGCATAATAGTTGCTTTTGTCCATCAAATTGTATTAATTTTTCCATTGTATGCAGTTGCGTATCCAGGGGGGGGGGGTTCCGGGGATCTGGACTCCCAAGCCCAAAAATTTTTAAAAGTTGCTAGAATTTGCGCTTTCAGTCTCCTCATTGACAAAAAAGTTTTCCGTAGTAGGACACTGACCCCCCGAATAGAAATCCTGTCTTTGCCACTGATTGTATGTAAAGTTTTGTTTATTGTTAGTGTGTTTTGATCATTGCACGTGGTAGACTAACAGATCACTAACAATACACGTTACTATTGATGGTAGAGGAGGAATATTTTTCGTAAATCAATAAACGATGAAGAAATTGATTCCCGACAGACGATAAGATATTAGCAGACTTATATATAAATGCAACTGAAGTTTCTTTTTCAGGTACCGATATTGAAATGAGACGTTGTGTAGTTTTCTTATCCAGAGGATGGGTTAGAAGTTTGAAGCGTAGCACCTATAGCTAATGCAAAACGCAAAACTCCGGAGAAAAACGATCCTACAAGGGCTGCCTTATGTTTTGATGACAACATCGGCGCTATTAGAATACCTGATGACGAACTGTTCCTAATTCGTGAAGTTGCAGATTCTTCACACACTCTGCAATATAATTTTATTCTTACACATAATATGACTGTAGACGAACAACTTCTCATTTTTGGGTTGCGCTGTCTCTTTTGACAATATATACCCAGTAAGATAAGCCATTTTACAAGTGCAAAACACAATGCACAACTACTGTATCCTGAAGTGGTCACTTCTAGAGCGGAGGAAAAAACTCAAAGTTATCATATATTTCAACACAACAAAATCAAACGTTCACACTAACAATCATATTGCTCGCTGTTATACCACAAAACAATGAACAAAATGACCTATGACAGTATTTTACATAACTGATGTAAGTGGACTCAACACTTATGGTATTGTATCATCAAAGCGTAATTTCAAACGAGAAACAAACATTAAAAAATTTGAAATGCCTTAAATTCTTCATTTCGTCTGGTTAGCAGTGCACCAACGTTGAGAAGAAATCATGGAGAATAGAAGCTTCCCAGCATACTGAAGAGGAACAGCCAAAGAAAGTCTCTCCAGCAAAGAGAGAGCACAAAACAAGAACTTTCAGCCGCAAATGCAAGCTACATGAATGTACTGACATGTAACATTTTCTAAGTGTAACACTCTGATTTTGATAAAACTTGGCAGGTAGATATTACACATGAAATAAACGAATACATGTTTTTTTTCTTTTCTGAGGAAAACTGTTTTAAGGGATAGAAGCCCCTACCAAAAATTTGGAGAAATTTGAGGCCCGAAAGACAAGAAGAAGTTAGCCGAAGTTAATGAAATTATGCACAGATATTCTAAACGTTAAATGATGGAATATGTATTTCGTATTTTCCCAGGAAAAATGGTTGGGTGGGGCACAAACTCCTTCAAACCTTTGATCTCGAACACACAAACACACACACACACACATAATCAGTGCTATCGGCTGGTCTCTCTGTCTCTCTCTCTCTCTCCCTCTTCATAATAATTTTACTTAGTGGACGCTAAGTACACGGAACATGAATGTAAGGAAATAACAGGAATTAACGACCTGTGGAAAGAGTGGTAAAATGAACTGGACATCCCTGATTGTGAGATAAAATCAATATAATATTCCTTTTGTGAGCCAAAAATACTGGACGCTAAATCTACGGACGCTACATATATGGAACCCTCTGAGATGCCTATATTCTTCGAAGATCCGGTTTTATCCAGTTTATACTATTTTTCATTCGCTTCGTAATTTTTCACCGATAAAACACTTAATCCTGATTATACTATTTTCTGACGCTCTGATATCAAGGCGCGAGAATGCTTATTCTAGAACCTGCAACAAACCAAGCCACAACTCGCTACAGCTGCTCGTTCAAATTTCAGAATTTAGCCAGGAGAAACCTGCTTTATTAAGGTAAACCTAGTGTTAATCAATAAGTAAACTCACAGGGAGCTGAAGGGATCCCGAAGCAGTAAACTTCTGCAGTGAGAACAGTCAAAAACGTAGTGAAATATAGAAATTCGACTCAGGGACGCCATGTTACTGCATACTAATGGTGATGGACACGAACTATAGTGCTGTGTAATAATCATCGGTTTTAACTGAAGTTTTCTGTGATCATAATATTCAAAAAATTCCTTTCCTCCCCTCCCGAAATTCAGTTTAGGGTTACGTGAGGCCTGTCCTGGTATAGTTGATGTTTGTGTAGGTAGTAAGTGTGACTTTTTTTAATTATTAGTAACAAGGCGGTATATAATTTCGTAGTAGTTAGGGTAAATTTCATTATGGTAGTGTAAACGTAAAATGGGGCTCTCATTTACTCCTAAATTGATCACAGCTTCCAACAGAATGGGTTGAACAAAAATTCCATAGGGTTCTTTTCCCTTCAGGAAAGGAACCCTTACCATTAACATAGTACTTTGAAAACATGATTTAGTTTGAAAGGCTACTCGGTCCTGATCTTTTCGTCTTCCTTTCTTCAGTTTGTAGAGCCGATTAGTGAAATTAAAAAATCTTGCTTGGTTCGGATATAATTGAGTGGTGATAATATATGGTTAGTATGTATATTTATATGTGTCAGTATTTACTTTCTTGTATATATGGAATGTGATGTGCATGTGTTGAAATGAGTAGCATAGATTTTAGTAGTAAGCGTGAGAAAATGTATGAAATATGTATCAATGGACAGTGTATTGTTGTTTGTTTATTTATCTTTATTCAGTCTAATAAGTGCGTTACTCCTTCTTGAAGACCTTCATAGAAACTCCGTACAGTAATTATATAGTACATTGCTTATGATTAACAATAATAGTGGAAAAACATGATTAACAGTGCAAAGATTATTCAGTTGTGCACAGGCTAAATTCAGTATTACTTGTTGGTAATGTCCTATTATCTAAATACTTACTAGGGAAGTACATGAAGTGGTATGCGGGGATCTGCATGTGTTATATATCGTTGGAAAGGTCACACCGAGTATACTTCACATGCAAAATATCTCGCTTGAATGGGGCCTGTAAGGGACGTGGCGACCATTTAAAGATCAGAACAAGGCTCACTCCGAAACACCAAAAAACGTGGATAAAATAAGAAGCTATGACGTAATTGTTTTGAGACTTGGTATATATAGGTTTGAAAGGTATCTGAATACGAATCTGACACCAAATGTTTACAAATCAAAATGGCGGATCCAACACGACGGACACAAATTACAGAGAAACATGCTATGAATCTGAAATCAGGTATATGGAGATATTCGTCGTCGCTGTGTATGAATCAGATGTAAAAATGTAAAATTCAAAATAGCGGATCCAAGATGGCGTACAAAATGTAAAATACTGCTATGGAACTGAAACCATGTAGATAAAGATGTTCGTGGTCGCTGAATACGAATTCAATGTTAAACGTACAAAATGCAATATGACGGTCGAATGTGGCGGACGAAAATTGCGAAAAATATATGTACAGAACGGGCATATGTTATTCTTACACATGTAGTAGAAAAATACCTATAGTGCATAAGGGGGCAAATAAATGATGTTTTACAATAAACAGGGAACGTGTTTTGCTATACAATCATGTCAAAATTGAGGCACAGAATGCAAGGCAGGTTTTGTAGTACACATGAAAGTTTTATGATATGAACAGATTGCAGTCATAGGCAATAATTATTTTACTAGTAATTCTCTTCCCCGCCGCCGGAGAGATACGCAGGGATCGGCATGTGTTATATATAGTTGAAAAGCTGCATCGACTACTCTTCACATCTGTAATATCTCGCTTGAATGGCCTCTGTAGGGTATGTTGCAATTATTTTCATATACCATCTGACGATTCAAACAATGACAGTGAAAAGTAAGCGTTTAAAATATTGTTATGCTTCCATAACTGTCTTTCCGGTTTCACATTATGTCGTGTACACTTGTGAGCAATATGTATGATAAATGTCCCTCTCCGTAGTAGGGATGGTACTGATACCGAGAGTAATTTCGATCTTGTATGCTTTTCCAAATCGAGAGGAGATCGAGACGGAGCCCAGGCTCGTCTCGATATTCATACGTCCATTCTGTACTTTTGCACCTTTTGTCCACCATATAGATGCATCATTTTGTACTTTTAACATTGAATTCGTATACCGCGACCACAAAAACCTCTACCTACCAGCTTTCAGTTCCAGCAGTGTTTTGTCCGTCATATTAAATTTTACACTTTTAGCATCCGATTTATACACAGCGACTTCGAATATCTTCATATACCTGATTTCAGATTCATAGCATGTTTCTTTTTGTGTCCACCATGTTTGGTACGCCATTTTGATTTGTAAACATTTGATGTCAGAGTCGTATTCAGCTTCTCTACAAACCTATATATACCAAGTCTTAAAACAATTACGTGATAGATTCTTATTTTATTCACGTTTTCTGGTGTTTCGGAGTGAGCCTTGTTCTGATCTTTAAATGGCCGCCACGCCACCTACAGGTACCATTCAAGCGAGATATTTCACATGTGAAGTATAATCGGTGTGACCTTTCCAACGATATATAACACATGGAGATCCCCGCGTACCACTTCATGTACTTCCCTAGTAAGTGATCTGGTTTATACGGAAATGACCCTTCTTTTATAATAAATTACGAGCAAACTTTAGCTTAGGCCCATACGAATAGTTAATTAGACAAATTGACTTATAATTGAACATTCCTGAAAAGCACGATCGTTTACATATCCTAGTAACTAAAATATGAATCATAATAACCTTCGCGTCTCTACTTAACTTGAAATTTGTCTATATGGTGCTATTTTTATCTTCGGGCTGATTTTACAAATCCTCTTATCCGTTGCTTGCTACGAGCAATGGCATTGTTGACATTTTTCTGATATGCAGTTGCATATTATTCATAACGTTGAACTTTCATTGCATACAAAATGAAATTGTAATGCCGTGAAGTGAATTATACGATAGCTTGTTACGACAGAAATTTATATTTGGTTCATGTAGGATCACACGTGAAAATTGATGGATTATGGCAATTGCTGACTTTAATATAGTTATGTAGACTGCTTTGAACAGTCTTGGGTTTAGTGATGAAGTATAGGGTGTCTAAAAAGAAATCGACGTCGTAAAGAAAAGTAAATAAATAAATAAGTAATCTTGCATACTGGGAGCGACTAGTAAGATTTGTCAGTCAACGTACTAATACAAAATCTATTTTTATTGATTTTTTGTTTATTTGGCAAGTCTCTGTTAGGATTTCTTCTGTTTTATCGACTTTAGCCTAGTTTTCCATACTTTCCTCGAAACTCTTCTTTGTTTCTGAAGGGTCGGATAATTTTTCTAAATTAGAAATTCTAAATTAGAGACCACGGTGACATTTCCGGCTGGACCGGTCGTAATCTGAGTGAATTGGTACCGGAAACAGTTAATAGTCAATCATTTTACAGGGCTTATTCCTTGTGAGATGGTTGCCTAGAAGGCACAGACTTGTACTTAGGCACTCAGACCCCTTTGGGCCAAACATTTGGGTAACCCACTTTTTTCGGCATATATAATTATATTTGGCTGCGGATTGTTGTATGTCGAAATTCGACCACTTATCTTTGTAGTTTTAGTGCCCTAGCTTATCCCTTTGGTGCCGCTTTTTCTCCCTCTCTTCCTTATCTATTCTTCTACTCTCTTCTTCAGGATTTTTTTAAAACTTTAACCTCCCCCCCCACGAGTTTTGAACTTTACAAATATCGACCATGTAATATATAGCTTTTGAACCAAAATTACCTGAGCTGAGACGTCGCAAGACACGATTCGTAGAGGTATTCATTGGTGTGAAATATGAAGTAAACGATTTCCGCCATATTGGCGGATTGCAGTAGCAAGCGATGGTCCGATCTATAATTAAATGTTACTTATGTTTTCCTTCTATCATTATCCAATTAGAATGTTTCGTCAATTTATTATCTAATCCCAATTTGTTTCCACTGGTAATTCTGAATGTGAAGATTGTTGTAGTTATTTGGGCCCAAAAGTATTGTCAATATTTTTAATTACATTTATATATATATTCTTTGTGTTTACGTGCCTGCCTCGCACATTGAATGTCCGCTGTTCTAAACAGAATACCTGAAAATATGAATTTCGGAAAATTATTTGAATTTATATATATATAGGATTCAAAATATAAAGTGATGCAACCTGAAAATTCGATTTATCTGGGTTAATAATTTGAAAGATTGAATAATTAATGAATATATGTATACGTCGACATATCAATATGAATATAATATTGAAGTAAAATGTATAATATTGAATTGAGTAAATGAATATATGTGTAAAGGGTCTTGGTACCTTGCCCCGAACGGTTCTTGGTTGCCACGGTCTTGAAATATCCGATAAATGTGAAGTGTAACTATTGAAAATACCGCCATATGTTCTATATTCTTTTCAATCTGTGTCTAATTCTCAAATAACATATGTAAAAACTAACATTAATAGTACTACACTAACCGCAAGTGGTATGGGTTTAAGGCAGGTCGGTGTAATCCCAATTTATTACCAATTCGATCCTCAGGCTAGTAAACTGAAATCCTATTAAAATTACTTTTAATCCCATCCCTCCTGTACAAATCCTGAAATTCAATCAGTGTTTTTTTACCTTGATAAATCGTACTCTCATCGACGAAGATCCTTCTGGACTTGAGAAATTTTCGTTCTTAGTTTTTTTTTGAGTTGTGCGAATCTACAGATAAATGTGAATATTTCATGATATAAGGCGATAATAGTTCAAACCTGGTCAACAAACTAGCAAATCAAGTGAAATGACCAAAGAAGGGAAATAGTCGCCGTAAAGGAAGAGACGAAACTTCGTTTCGTAATCCAAAGGTGGATGAAATATACTGACACGTATATCTATAGACAGAATAAGTGTCGAGTGTAATTAGTAACTTAATTTCATGTATGCGTACAGAAAATGAAATAAAGTGAAAGATTTGGACACCATGAAAGGGTGCTTTAATATTCAGTGTAATACGAACGTTCATTGCTAACTACGAGATAGGACTCGTAAAAATTTACTTAAAGTTTTCATATGTGAGAAAGGACTCGATTGCATGTCATAAGAATTTGTGTCTCATTCTAGAATAGATGTAATAAATGTTTACAAAATTATAGTTAGATGGTTTCTATTACATTATTTTTATTCGTGTCGATACGCTGTTTTGTATGTATGTGAATGTGCTTGAATGAATGACAAATTTTAGTTTTTAAGTGGTAGCTTTAATATTGATAGTGTCTATAATATATATGTAATAATATACTGATGCATGACAGAGGTTACAAAAGATAACTAATTCAAAAGTACTCAAAATCGCCTCTATGAGGAAAGCCAAAACAAAAGGATGAGCCCAAATTACGACAATCCTTTCAGGAATCTCAAAACTTCTACTTGTGGAAGATATATACGTGACTTTATTTTTTTTTTTCTTGGCCGATTCAAATGTGTGATTGATCTTCGCTATGAGAATTCCCATACTAAGTAAAGAACAGATAAACTTTGGAAATAACAGATAAATTATATAGTAAAACCTTCTCGTCACTCGGATTCGATCGGGGCAACTCCCACTTGTGTAGTTGCCTGGATCCAGATCAGGGTCGTATGGGAGGAAATGTGTCTCTTCTGGATCACTTCAGCATTGATCCTCAAGTAATAACAGTTGGTATGAATTACCTCTTAATAACTATTCGAGTTCCTTCACCATATTCCCACATTTATAAAATAATTATCCTCTATTCTCCTCTACCTTCCTTCTTTTTTCCTTTCGTCATTCTTCTCTTCTACCGTCTTTTTCCTTCTCACTCTTTCTTTTCCTATTTCTAAAAAACTGAAGAGGGGTCTTGACTGGAAGTTGTCGCTATTGACACGGTCATAAAATTGTTTTAAGGTTTATTCGGAAGTCCGATACCAGTTAGTCAACCCAGAAACAACCATCTGAAGTTAGAATATTCTAAAAGTCCATTTATTTTAATTTTACGTATTTTTTGGCTAAATTACTAAATTCCAAAAGATTTCAATATTAATTCAAAAGTATAGCGACTACAACATTCCTCACTCACGACGTCTACTTTCAACCCTAACAATGTTCAGTAAACTGTATAAAATTATTTAGTTCCTCATTATGAAGTTTCCGCCATTCCCCATTTCCGTTCCTCTTGCGTCCGAATAATCTTCTTAGGATCTTGTTCTCAAATACTTTCAGTCTATGTTCTCCCTTCCGAGTAAGATACTATGCATGATGGAAAGACTACAAGGTGGATGCAATGCAGTGCTACATTCTTGTCGCTTTGGCGCATGACGTCATCTTGGTCGCAGACATGGCCAGCGAGAGTCAGATGAACTTTTAACAAGCGCTTGCTCGCTGGTATCTTACACGCAAACTTCTTCTATTTATAGTGATCTTCAACAAAGTAAAAATTTTAGTACAAACAATAATTATATAAACGTAATGTAATCAATGCTTAGGCTAAGTTAATTCAAAGGAAGATATTTACAATACCAAAAGAAACAGAAATATCAGTTCATAAATTTATTAAACAACTTTGAAGCTTGAACAAGCCAATATCACTCACTACATTTTCTGCTTTTTCTTTATTTTCTTTTCTTTCTTTCTTTCTTTTCTTTTTTAAATATCTGAAGTAATACACTCGAGTATGTATAAGCCTGAATAATCTATAACACAGTGTGTCGTTAATGTATTTCATTATTATATATTTATATATGCTCAAGTATATTTTCGTAACACATTGATCGGTTTTATTTACTATTATTATTATTTTGCTTGAAAGAGAATTCTTTACTGATGATTCCATATAAATTTTGAGAATATCTCAAGGGAGAATTCATGGTTTTCGTAAACAGAAATGCACGTAGTATATTTTCGTTATACTTGGACAGTTTTTTTAAGAGGCTGCTCCCACGTAAGTTTCATCAGAATCTCAGGGGAGGTTAAAAACTTTATTGAGCAGGGACGCACGTATTTAATATTTTAAACATCGTTTTTATTTTTGATTTATAAAAAAATCATCTTATTTGAAATCGCTGATCGCTTATTTATAGAATTTGTATTTAAACAAAAGGTTTGGTGAAACTGACAGTTCTCTGAATATTAGTGTCAAAATTTACGCCATATCAAACTGTATTATTAAACATTTGTACGAAATAAAACGTTACATATACTATTGTGTTCTAAAAATATATAGAAATAAATATGTATATACAAAGCACCTCAAACAAAGAAATTGCAACATGACTATTTCAAGCAAGAAACAAAGTACTAGGCGTAGGTGAATACGATGTAGGGGTGTTACAGCTAGACTAGAAAACATAAAGCATAAAATTACATAATTTTCTTAATTTTCTTGATAAGTTTTCTCTTTTCTGTCCCGTGGACTAAAAAAAGACAAAAGATAAATGCATGTGATTGATTATGTGGAATTTGGTGGAATGAGAATGCGGGAGTACCCCGAGAAACTCACGGACACGATGTTGTCCATCACAAATTCACTTGACCGAGAAGCGGACCAGTATCCCTTGCACCAGAGATGAGCCTTCTACCACTGAGCCACCGTGCTTCTTTGATTGGTTGAGAATCTACCATATTTTTAAATTTACTGCAGTCATTCTTAATTTTGTAATTCTGGAGGGGGCCCCTAAATATGTATATGTAATTATCTAAAGTTATGATTAAAATGAACAAAAATTTCAAAATTTGAGTGTAAAAATGTCCCGACAATGTCGCCCTGACATGGTAGGTGGATACTTTATTCTCTTGATCTAATACATTGTTATATACGTATCTTTGTAACCGTTAATCGTTATTACGAACCTTTCATTCGTTAGTTAATTTGAAGTGCAACGTCCCGTTTTAGCACCGAGGCTACAGGGAATGCAGACCTCCAGAATGAAATGGGACCTGAACTACTTTAACGCGTTCAATGCTCTCCATTTGCTTAACTCAAGGGAGGTAAGCCTCCTAGATCATCGTGCCTCCCTTCTCGAGTTACATGCCTGCCTCTGTAGGGAAAATTTTGTCTCAATATCTTATGTAGAAGGAAATGATGATAGAAATGATCACCTCTGTCGGTTCCCCTCCCTCATGATTTCGAATCCGGGTCTTGCCTCAAAGTTCGTCTTTTTAAATCGTACTATTGGATTTTTGTATGCAGAATCAACACAAGCTACTGTAGCCCTATATACTATTATTACATACTATTAATACTAAAAAGAAACTACATAATGAAATCGCTTTTTTATAATTTCATTTAACATTGCATTTATTTATTACTTTTATGTAAAACTTACCATATTTTAGGTTTATTTTGTCCTGTCGCCTGCAAGCTAAAATCCATTTCTGGAGACATTTCCCCTCTTTTTGAGGAAATCTAAAGTATTTTATATTAGTTCCCTTAGTTTTTCTGTAATAATTACTACAGCCGTACGCGGCACAGTTAGGCATTCTCGATATCATTTAAAAGAACAAAGTAACAAAGAATTTCCACTTGTCACTTAAAGCCGCGCCGTTTCCCGTTGTCCCTTGCGACCCAGATGACGTCACAGCCACGACAGCTCTCCAGGCGACATGCGCATGCAACCACCTTGTAGTCTTTCCATCATGATACTATGTTTCACAACCATGCAGAACAACAGGCATGATTATCGTTTTATATATTTTAAGCTTAAAATTCCTCGATAGAATTTGCGACGACAAGAGATTTTGAACTGAATGATAACACGAATCATCTCCTTTTAGTTGACATTTAATTTCTTCGTGAATATGGTTTTCTTCTGTTAATATTGATCCTAGATATTTGAAAGTATCCACTTTGTCAAACGTATTGTTCGATATTTTAACGCATCCATGATTTTCCGTTTCCCGATCCCGACGAACTTCCATAGGACGACGAATTTCGGGGGATATGAAAATTTATAAATTTACATTTCATATCTGTACCATAATACGTAAGCCATAGTGGTTCAAACAAGCACTACCGAATATTTTCATAATTCTTGTCCATTAATTTCTGCTTTAGACATTTTAAATACCGCTAGCCCTTTTTTAAGTGTTGCTGGCACCACAAACGCAAGCTCCAAATTGGTTATTTTTTATTCCAGTTTGTGCCACAACAAAATCCCTTTATTTCCTGTTCCTACTACAGTACTTTCCATTATTGACTGTAATTGACAGAATCATTAAAACGGCAATTTTTGTCATAATTTTTCTAACACACAGTTCGAGTAGGTATATGTCTTTAAGTGAACAGAAGTAGGCCTATTCATCTTGCTGACGATTTATGTCATGTAAGCTTGCACACATTCTCGACTTTTTGTTGTGCTTAGTTCAGACTGTATTGTGTAAAATGTCAAAGGTTAAGCGAGATTTCGAGAGTGATAGTGACGGTAGTGAGAGTGACAGTTCTTACACTTCGTCTGGAAAAATAAAAAAGGATGTGTTCGTATAATAAAGAATGGGAAAAATCATGTACTTGGTTATATATTGGAGATAATCGTGAAAACGCAAATGCAATGTATGTTTAAGTACATTTCTAATCAAATGGGATGGTCTGAAAGCCGTGAAAGTGCATGAATTTTCCAGGAAACAGAATAAAGACACGGAGTGCGATAGAAAGTAAAATATTAACTAATTTCTTTCTACAGAAGAACACCACTGAAGAAAATAAAATGACTGCAGCTGAAGTTGGCAAAGTAGTTCATCATACTCAGCACCATCACTCTTATCTCTCAATGGACTGTAACTTTAAACTTGCTCGGAAACGCTTCCCAGATTCAAAAATAGCCATTAAATTATTCTGTGGTCGAACAGAACGCGAGAATATAGTTTGCAATGTTGTAGCGCCTCATTCGGTGGAAATTATTTATGAAAAATTGTGCAATTTTATTCTAAGGATGGAATTTGTACCTGAGTTCAAGATTTTTGCGAAGACAACAATGAAAGTTCCGATGCAATTACAGATCGCATAAGAACTATTTTTAAAAAGCAACAATTTGGATATCAGAAATGTAACTGCATATACGGTAGAGTATACGAGGGCAGGGTGATAAGTTCTCAGCCTACCCAGATTCTCAGCCTACCCAGATTTGGTTTGACTAAACCAATTTTAATTTTTTATCAGGTCCAAAGTGAAGATGTCAGCCCACGTCCCAGAAATTAGTAAATTTGAACACCGTGCATTCATCAAGTACCTCTTCGTAAAGAAACTCTCACCGAAGGAGATCCGCAACGACCTTGTCACGACATTGGGGGACAAAACACCATCGTATGCCACTGTGAAGAAATGGGCAGCGAACTTCAAACGTGGGCAGTTTGGTCTGAATGATGACCCAAGGTGTGGCAGACCAATTTCGGTGACCTATCCCGAGATGATTGACGCCATTCACCGGATGATTCTCGACAATCGCCGAATCCCGCTCAAACAGATAGAGGACACATTGGTCATCAGTCATGACCGGGAGTGGAAAGTTATCCATGAAGACTTTGATATGAGGAAGGTCGCGGCAAAATGGATTCCGAAACTTTTGAACGCAGATCAGAAGTGTAAAGTGAATAGGCAAGTAAGGCAGTTCTGTCCCAATTTCAAGCGGATAAGGCCAAATTTTTACAACTGCTGGTAACAGCGGACGAAACCTGGTTATATTTCTACGATCCCACGACGAAATAGCAATCGGGGGAATAGCGCCACAGCGGTTCTCCACGTCCGAAGAAGGCTAGGACACAGCGCTCCTCTACTAAGGTCTTGCTACGGTCTTCTGGAATTGTGAAGGAATCCTATTGCTGGATTATCTTGAACCGGGTGAAACCAGCAATGCAACTTATTATACATCTCTTCTGGACAAACTGAAAGCAGCACTAAAGGAGAAGAGACGTCGAAAGCTGTCAAAAGGGGTAATCTTCCTCCAGGACAATACGCCCTCACACAATGCAGTCTGACATTGCAAAAAGTGGAGGACCTATGGTTTCAAATACAGAAACATCCACCTTATTCGCCTGATTTGGCTCTATTAGACTTTTATCTCTTTCCTAAATTGAAAATGTTTCTAAAGGGAACGCATTTCAATGGCGCCGATGACGTCATTTCTCAGAGGCCTGGTTTGCTTAGCATTCATCCGACTTCTATTTGTCTAGCCTTCAAGCACTGCATATTCCCATTGCATTACAAGGGGAATATGTTGAATAAAAACACCAAGCTTCGCTTCCTATCTACTTGTTTTCTTGGTGAGGTTGAGAACTTATCAACCCACCCTCATACATGGTTAATTATTGGAAACGCCGATCGGTTTACCAAAACTTAAAGAAACACAATCCTAACTTGATCGCTGCAAACTGCAACTGCCATGTTATACACAATGTAACTAAACAAGCCGGCAAAGTTCTTGGTGCCATAGATGTTGAAACAATTCTTATTAAAATATATAATGAATTCTCAATTTTAACGAAAAATATGGCTAAGTTAAAGGAATTCTGTGAGCATGTTAAGTTAGAATGGCAAAATATTTTGCGTCATGTACCAATCAGATGATTTTCTCTTTATTCTGCTCTGACGACTCTATTGGAAGAATGACCCGCCATTAAATCTTACCTTTTCACTTTGGGCGAAGAAGAATGTGATCAGGGGCGGACTGGCCCACCCTGCTACCCTGCAAATGCAGGGTGGGCCCCCCAAACAGGTTTGCCCCCTCCACCAATTTTAAAAAGATGTGCTCAATTAAACCTACCAGCATCAAAAATATGGCAGGGTAACTCCCGCAAACTTGTGTTTTGCATAAAAAAGACGTAAAGTTAAACTTTCATGAACAGGCCTTATTCTTCTTCACGTTTATCGACTTGAAAAGGTTCCGTCTATGAGACAATCAGGACCTAAAACATTGCGGGGTTTGTGATACAGCAGCTGTTAAAAACGAGCACGTTAACTACTACTTTTTTAAATATAAGAAACACAGTAGATTTCAGACTGTTACTGGATTTGGATACCATTGCTTACTCCGATCCTTTTACAAGCCGGCGAGTAGCGATGTTTTAAAAAAACAATAGTTTCATAGATATTGTTATTGTGGAAAGTAGAAGTGGAGCCGGAACGCTTTTGAACTGCATTGTCCTCAGACCAAGCTTCGAAGAAAGAAATCGGATCAGGCTTCGTTGTTTTTTTGTTTTTTTTTTTTCAGTGCGGTAAAGCGAAAAGAAATTAGTGCCACTATCAACGATTGTTTTATACAAACCTCAAACAATTACTATGAAGTTGCTGCCCTCTGCTCGTGTTTTATTTGTATATTACATCGAAGAGCAAATCCGATAGCAGCAATTCAATTATTGGAACACCAGTTACGTGTCGTTTGTCGTGGAAGACAGATGTGGTTGTGTCAGTATGGATGGTAGGAGTGATTGTAAGATTGCTGTAAAGAAAAAATATAAAAGTGGTGCTAAAAAGTGAGAACACAAACGGAGATGTGATTTATAAAAAGCTGCATCTGACCCAAAACAACGTAGGCTATTTGAATCTGTGAAGCCCCAAGAAACAAATGAGCGTGATGTGACTCATTCGAGTACTGCAGGACAGTTGCCAGGTATTTTTTTTCTGTCTAAGGTGTTTATAAATTATAATGTATACATCACGTCTTTGGATGATTTCAGTCAATTGTAGCTTATCTTTTATGGCTATTTTTACTTGAAATTACACAGCTTTCACAGGTGAACACGAAATTAACTGAACTGTTTGCTGCCGCGTAGTGCTTTCAAACGGGTCAGATCAGGCTTTCATGGGTCAGGGGTCGAATCAAGCCTGATTGGGACACGGGTCGGGTCAGGTCACCTACGCTAGGGTCAGGGCTGCTCTAGCCACGGGTCGGCTCGGGTCAACTTTCTTATGCGCCGTTTCGGCTAAATCCTTCTCGGGGCGAGAGGGTCAGGTCGAGTTGAACGTCGACCAGACCCGACTCATGACACGAATAGCTTTTAGCCGAAACGACGCATAAGAAAGTTGACCCGAGCCGGTCCGTGGCTAGAGCAGTCCTGACCCGACCTGTGACCCCAGGAGGTTCGATTCGAGCCCTGACCCGATGAAGCCTGACCTGACCCGTTTGAGAGCATTAGCTGCCGGCACTGGGCTCAGTAAGCGTTGGTGTAACTTCTAAAAGTGCTGAACACTTATGCTGTCAGTCAAATCAGTGTGTATATCGTGTAAATGTTAACTTCCCTTTAGTTATTTAAAGTTAATTTAAAATAAAAGTGTAATAAAATGTAAAAATTATTTGTGATGTGCAAAGTAGGTATTCATATGAAAATAAAGTTGGGGCCAGCCGAGGAATGGGTGGACTACACTAGACGATAGACGATATCTAATCTTTCTGCGACATGAAGATATGATATTATGACTTACTTATGTCAAGAAAAATCTTGCGTTTCGAAATCTATCGCAAATTTACCTCCAATGTCAATCGCATTCTTTGTGTTGCATTGAGGCCATAAGGTTACAGCTTTTTCAAGTTTCTAACACTGACGCCATGTCTGTTGTCTCACCTGGCACGCTTGGGGGGGGGAGGAGTTGTCTGCTAAGAGCGGGGCGTACTTCCTCGAGATTATACAGCAATATTTACACGAGTTTGTGTATGTGGGTTACAACATTTTCTTCTCTCCAAAAAGACAGGTACAGAGAGAGATTGCGGTACATTCGCGAGCAGACTCCGACTGAAGTAAGTGGTATTTTTTTACGTATCAAGGGGGAGGGGAGCCCCAGATCAGCTATGACAAAATACGGATCTTCGTTAAGTAGGGTGGTTGCACAAATTAAATCTTTATGGTCCATTATATCCATCGTTGTATAAAGCGTATAAGTATGTTCTAACTCTATCGTGTACCCAAGTATCATGTGAAAGAATTTTCTCGATCATGAAAGTGATCAAAAATCGGTTGCGTTCATCGCTTGGACAAGATTTGTTGGAAGACTTTATTCTTTTATACATAGAAAGATCATATACGTTTGATTACGACAAAGTGATTGACGATCTTGTATGTAGCTCCAAAGAATTAGGTAGATATTTGAAATTGTGAGTGTAACTGGGGCATAATGAAGACATTATTATTAGGATACATTTCTGGCATTCATATTAATATTATATTATATTAGGGTACAGTAAGCAATTCAGTAGAAAATTTCAACCAATTTGATATTAGAACTGATTTATGAGGAAAGAAACTTACATTATTTCTGTCAGTGCTTTAATTATTTAGTGCTTAAAAAATGACTTGAGATTAGTGTTTACTTATTGCACATGTATATATTTTGGGTTTTCTAAAACATGACACTCATTTGTTTAAATAAATGGTTTAAATTCATTTCATAAAAACAATAGCACTATATAAATAACTGGAAGCACCAATTCCGGTATTGTGTGTGTTTACAATAAAAATGATAATGCCAATTACACACTGTATGAGTTACTATTAAAATGTTCCTACTTCAGATTTTTGGTAATTAATGTTTTGCTTTTGTATGAATATATGGGATACTACTTATGGGTTCGAAGATGTACTTTTATATGTAATACATATGAAGGATGCCAAGTACATTTTTTACATTTTTATACAGTGGGCCCTCATTTCAATTTAAGCATGGTGGGCCCTATGGTTGCCAGTCCGCCCCTGAATGTGATACGCTACTTTGGAAATTTGTTTCCAGTGGCTTCGAAAGTGATAATTCAGTAACACCAGCAGAAGCATACCTGTATTTCTACAACAATGTTTTGGGCATTTTCCATAGCAGACTCCTGTTGCTTGATGAAAGCAACTGTTCTTCGCCTGAGTTGTTTGAAATCTTGGAAGGTTTGTTAAGTGAATTTAAGCAAAGATTATACGATGAATTTTATGGTTTTAAGGTTGACCTGTGTTTCGGGGAGCTTCTACCTAAAGAAATAAAAATAACTTGAAGAATAAATTTAATGGGTTCTATCAACGAACTATTGACTACTTGCAGCAGTGGTTTTGATTTCAGTGATGTAAATCCTTTCAATTGCTGTAGGAGATTTGAGTTAACAACTATACTGTAGTGGTCACATCTTGAGGAAACAGTGACTAAATTAAATTTAACCGCACAGATAAATGTGGATGCGCTGTACTCTGAATGTATTTCGGTTAAAATAAAAGGTTTCGCTAATATCATCTCCAGCGATAAAGATAGTCTATGTGAAACGAAGTGAAATCTTTTGTTTCAGGAATGTGGAAATGAAAATCTGCCAAACTTGTACAAGTTGGTCCAATTTGTATTATGTATTCCTCTAAGTAACGCTTTTACCGAACGTGCCTTTTCTATTATGAGAAATATTCGATCCGATAGTCGCAGTCGCTTAGATGTTAATGTTGTGAAAGAGGAGATAGTGTATAGTTAATTTTTCTCAGAACCGCTTAGAATTTTATGACTATTTATTGAAACACACAGTATTTCTTGAAGCTGCGAAGAGTAACAGAAATAATTCATTCAAGTATAAGCAAACTTAAATGGAAGTTAACCTTATAAGTACTAATATGAGTTTTGAGATCATATTTGAAGATACTTAGTAAGCATTTTAGTAATGTTAAGTTATTAATGTTAGTTTTAGTAATGCCATTTAAGTTTCATACAATGTGTATGACTAACGTAATTGAATTTAATCTTGTGTACATGTTTAATTTCGATAAACTGGGATCACAAAGTAAAAGAGAATAAGTAAAAAATTATACTTTTAAGGAAAGCAAATCTGAGGTCGCATGCTAAAAGCGAATAAGTAAAAAAAATCTCAGTACAAGATTAACTCTCATCAGTAAAGCATTCTTTGAAACTTTTCTGAGAGAAATTAATTGAGTCATTATAGGGTTGTTAATGAAATACATAAATATATATATATATATATATATATATATATATATATATATATATATATATATATATATATATATATATACATATATATCTTATATATAAAAGAGAACGCACAAATCCTTTGTTCCCTCATCACGCTAATACGGCTGAACCAATTTCTTTCATTTTTGGGGGGTTATTAGGATTTGGACCCTAGATGGTTTTTATCATATCACTTTAATTTTTAATTACCAGTGTCTTGAGATAATTGACCATTCAAGTGTCCATAACGTACAAATCCTTTGTTAGTTCATCATAGGTAAAAATAAACGTATTTATATGCAACCCGCATGACCGTGTCACTCGGCGGGTTAACATAAATGACAGGCGATATAATGTTAACATTTACTGCAATCTACTATGGTTTTTATCATATCACTTGAAAGCGAAAAAGTAAAAATTATCTAATTAACAAGGTTTATTGCGTTCCGGGGTGACCCCAGCGAAGCGGGGTGAACGCTGCTAGTATATAATACATTATTAGTAAATATGAGCGAAGTCACTAGAGCTGTTTTTAACAAAACAGTAATTTTCGATTTTGGTCGCCGCTAACGATGTCAATATATACGGACAGATGGACAGAAAAAACTACTTTTCGACTACTATTTACTCTATAGTGGTAAAAAAATAGAAAAAAACTGTTGAAAACCATTTTGTTAATAATGAAAGATAAAATGTACCTGTAATTTAGTGATTGAACCTTGAATTTATATATTTTTCAATCTGAAGTGTCTTCTCCTGCACCATCTATTATTAATATCTATGTACAATTATTTCCTTCTTTATTAATTGTGAAGAGACCGTTTTAAAGAATGTTTGTGGAAATGTCCTTACCATATACAGTATCACGTAAAACGTTTAAAGCATTATGATATTTGATATCATAATGAAAATACTTAAAATTGTTTAGAACATTTTTATCCCTAGTTCTGAATTTCATAATAGTAAACTTGCAGAACTTTGACCTGTTTTACTTCTTTTTTTACCTGAATGTTTAGTAAATATATTATTAAAACAAGAGTTGCTCTGTATTTGAGTTCGGAAACTTCTAAACAGCAATTTAAAAAGTTGGTATTAGTCTTCCAAGAGCTAACGAATAACATATATCAAGAAAACTGCTTCTTTTATAGAAACTTACAAAGTCATGGATACCTTTTCTTTTGAATAAGGGTGACTTTAAGTAAATCTTTACAGTTTTTTTAAAGTACAGTATTTGCTACTTATAGGGCAAAGTTTATAAAAGCTATACTTTGTCTCACACTGATGTTAAAACGGTATTAATTCGAATGTATGGAAATAGCTTTCGCTACAGATATTAGTTTGCATTTCTCGGTGACAGCAATTGAGAGAAGTCACATCTGAGAAACCATTTTATTGCCATGAGATAAAATAATAACGCTTAGCTAATGACCTAATTCTTGTATACAACAATTAGGACATTAGATAGGCTTTCAGCCCTTAGCTTGTAACGATAAAGTTTATTCATGTGACTCCCCTATATTTTAGGATTAGTTTTATTGCATGATATTTAATACAGAAACTGTATATTGAATGTCGTTCACAATTACGTTTAAAGAATAGAAAGGATAGTCTCTCATCTTAAAAGACTGATTCCTAGCTCTCTAACCATCGCCGAGTTTGCACAGGCATGTGCGCTAATTTCTCGTTCAGAAGTACTTATACTACGAAAACACTTATCACAAGTAGGATAATGGGAAACGTCATTATGCGTTAGGCCAAAGTTTATCTTCCACTTATACCTACCCGTGAAAGCGAACTCTCCTAGCTTCTACCGACATCTCCCGTGTTGGCGCCGTAATATTAAGTGAAACTCATCTCCATCTTTTGGTGCTGAAACACCGCAAAAATGTACCGAATATATGACGACAGTCTAGCAGAATCCAATTCACTTCTTGGAGCTCCTGGAAACTAGTTACGTTCAAAGCACTATGATGAGGCATCTGGTACATTACTGGACCAAATGGCACGTGTTAGTCACCCATTTGGAAGACGGGGAAAGCAAGTGTTAGTGAAGCTTCAACCATTTGACTAGACCAGCATTTGTGTATTTATCTGTTCCTTTGGGAGAATATCGACCTTTCCCATTACGGCACAGGTAGCGATTAAGGGACAGTAGCCCAAAGGTGCACTTGTACTAAACCGTCAACTAAGGGTGACAATAATATCGTAATTCTCGTATGAGCATAGTTTCTGTAGAGACAGAGTCCACCAGAGATATTAATAATGGTGTACATGTACTTCCAGCTCAGCCATCACATGGAGCCGTTCACAATTAGAATACGAAAAGTACGGGAGATATTTTCCAATAGGCAAGTTGTCAGGATGCGTGATACCAACGCCAAATCTCCTTTCTGGTCCCCCGAGACACAAAGGAAAAACAAATTGGAAGAGCTCGCGGCTAAGCAAAGATTGATAGCAATCAACCAACCAATTCATATTCTTACCTACTGCAATAGAGTAGGGGCAAAATGGAATATTGACATAGCTTTGACGAATGAACAACCCTCTGGTGTGGTACTAGGGTGCAGCGTTTTACCACTTTTTTCTCGGAACGAAATGTAATACTTGGCAAAATTGGCCCAGTCACATGGACATTACAAGTATATTTTTTTAAATCAGATAATATCTTCTGCGAGAATTATGGTCTCAATGTTTCAAAATTTAACTGAAAATTACAAAAAAAAAAAAAAAAAAAAAAAAAACAAAGTTGGTCATTAATTTTAGTTGTGTTTAAGTAAACATATTTTTGGTTAAATATGTGTCAGTTGATATGAAAACTGACATTCAAGTATAAAAATGCCAGTTATATGCCCTTGGGGGGATAGAGGTGCCTCTTCTGGGGCCGGAAAAGGGGACAAATTCAGTACAGTTAAGCGGTTGTGCAGCTCCTCGCTCACCTGGCCATATAGCCTGGCCAAACGATCCAGAGCCAACCATGTGGAGGTGGCTGCACTTAGGGCTCCTCCGCCAGCCATACCCAACCAACCAACTATATATAGGGCCGGATAAACTGATCCGATTCGTCACTGTTAGGAAAAAGTTTCACAAATTGGAACTTTGATTGAAATTTAGACACTGCCTGTCTAGAAAGTAAGGTTGATCTAATCATCCCGTCTCTAGCATCACTGCCACATACTCAGGAGGTGGCTTCAGTGACTAATTTCACTATCCGTTCTACTACCACCATGTGGCACGGATAGACGGTGAAGGACCATTGTGGCACAATGTTGTCAGGAAGTGAAAGTTTGTCCATGAGCTGTTTGTTTGATACCGTTCTTAGAACTGGTGGTACAGTTAATGAAACATCAGTGCTTTCCCAAAAGATCATTTCAGTGTAATCTTTTGCCTCAAGATTCAGTCTGGGAATGATGTTATATCTAATGGAGTTATGAAGATTCCCTGCTTCGTGTTCTCGAGCACTAAAAATCTTATGTAATGCATCTTGTCGGACAGCAAGTCGATCATCAGTCATCATGGCGAGAAGAACATTTTCTGGGAGTGCGAAGAATACATTCGTCTGAATGGATGAACGGATTACAACCTGGTATTCCCTTGGTAAGTATCTAGACCTATGAAAGATCTCAAAGACGTGACGAGGACCATCAACAATGGAAGACTGTGTTCTGACACAGTATTCATACCACATAGACTGTAAGTATGAATATCACAATTTCTATTAATTTCTTGGTAGGTTTCTTTGTTGCAATATACAATGTTAAAATTTCTCTTTGCAGTAGTCAACCAGCGAGCTTTGTTTAGTTTGCCAGGGATCATAGAAGCAAGCTCTTCCGGGCATGCTCCGGAGTCAATGGCTTGAGATATCTGAAACAACTATCTTAGGTCTTTCCTGAGTTTTCTGAACTCTTCTGGACTATGATTAGGTAAGACTCATTTTATTGGCTTGAATGGCACCACTGGAAGCTTTTCACAGTCAGATAGGTTTGAAACTATGGGACCTATGTAAGAATGGAGGCTTGAATAAGCGCCGTCAAAATGCGTGAAGAGAGCTCGGAACAGCAGTTCATTAAAATACAAGAGACAAATAGCCCATCACATAGGTTTTCCTGTTAGTTCCTCTAATTTTCGAAGAATATCTCCATTCCAACCAGTATTAGTGTTTCTTCTATCACACTCAAGAACCTCAACTTCATCAAAGTCACCTTTGAGTTGGTTCATGATGTACTCGAAAATAGCCGTGGTCTCGTCATGTGTAGAGCCAGAGCATGGTGTCACGTGACCAATGAATTGAGAGTTAGGTTCAACCACAGGTGATAAGTGCCCTTCTCTAACGATAACTGTGTATTTTAATTCATCCCTTCGATAATCAAAGTATAGGTTTTAATGAGGTCATAATTTCTAGAACTTTCTTTTAAATTCCGAACAACTTTCAGTTTCGGACGCCTTGTCGCTAGATTGTTGAGAAGTTACAATTCCAGCCTTTAAAGCTGTCTGAAGCACAGTTGATGTTATATGTGCCGCAGCCCTATCGCTTACATTCTATCTCTGAGCAATCATAACAGTTTCAGTCAAATCTACAAGGCTCCTTCCGAAAATAATGCCTCAATTTTTTAATGGAAACTAATGGAGATACATAAATGACAACAGCACAGCTAAACAGAGCAATATTTTAGCTACTGACTGTCATTTTTCCACATGGTTCTCCCCATTCGTTATTCACTTTTGCCAAAGATGAACCAGAGCATTCAGGCCACGCTTGTAAAAGTCGGCCATAGAATGTCTTTTGGATTCCGGCTTGTAGTGATGACACCACGTCTCATCTCCAATGACGATGCTATCCAGAAAATTGTGACCAGCTTCGTGTTGGTCCAGCAGGTCCCGAAGGAAAATGCAAGGACAAACATAGCAATAGAAATGCTTAATTGTGCTGAATTTACCCCCCTTTTTCGGCCCCATAGGAGGCTCCCTATCCCACCGCAGGGCATATAACTGGTATTTTGAGACTTGAATGTCAATATTCATAGCATCTGGCATGTATAAACCCAAAAATATGTTTACTTTAACATAACTAAAAATAATGAACAATTTTTGTATTTTTTTTTTTGTTTTTTTGGAAATTTCAGTGAAATTTTGAGACAATAGGTCTCACAGAAGATATCCAAATTGAAAAAAAAAATATATATCTGTAATGTTCGTGTGAGTGGGTCACTTATGCCAGGTATTACATTTCGTTCCGAAAAAGTGGCAAAACGACCCACCCTAGGTACTGAGCTGGCAAGTGCAAGATGCTATAACTTATAGCAACTACAATACTTTTTTTTCGAACAAGAAATTGCGAGAAACAGACCTCAAGGGACGGAAGCGCCGATGAGACTGAATTACAATCTTAAACATATGGACTGGAAATCGTTCAAGGATAATCTGAACTTAACCAAGGTTATAGTGTCTAATATGGACGAATCTACGACAAGACTACAGGAATCTATTGTTAGTGTCATTGACCAAAGCCAGCACCTCTCACGAAGAAGGTATACCCACCATGCCTTTCTAGATGCACCGGCTGACAAGACTATATGCAAACAGTAGGAAATGGAGAAAAACATACCAGGACTCACTGGACCAGAAAATCCAAACAGAAAGATTATCAAGATAGAGGCGAAGAGGACATTTAAACGTGCTCCTAATGACGTCAGGGCAGCCTCATGGGAAAGTTATATCCGGAGTAATCTGGACCTAGACCTCTTTAGTGAACGCTACAAAATTGACGGGGAAAATATCGGAGCGTCTATTGATCTGAAAACCCTCCAAAACAGTATAAATATACTCGCGGATGGATGTCATGAATCAGGAGAACTCCTGCTGCGCGTTATACGACCAGATAATAATCATGAAGAAGCCAATGCTGACCAGCTAAGGATGCGTAATGAGATTACAAATGATTATGATGTCGAACAAAACTCACCATAGTTTCTCAGAAGAACAAATCAAAGAGGCAGTCTCAACAGTCCGGATTGTTGAAGCCGGGGGGCTAGATGGGATCAAGCCGAGCCACAATTCATCAAAAAATGTTCCGAGGATCTTGCAGAAACCCTGACAATCCTGTACGATGCATACTTAGATTATCAGAAAATACTGGACGTCTGGAAAGAGGTCATAATGGTTATCTTCAACAAAGGAGAGGAAAACGTACAGGCCTCTATCATTGATAAGTGTGCTGGGAAAAGAGTAAGAAAAGTTGCTAATTCAGAGGTTGGCTCTGCACCACCAGAGAACTTGAATGGTAGCTCAACAGTAAGGCTGTTATCCAGGAAGACCAACTGAAGACACAATAAATCACGCGTTAATGACATCAGGAATAAGAAACCAAACATGCTATCGGCATATTTCAGGGGAATTCGATAATCTCTAGTGGCATTCTCTCTTTCGAATTCTAAGGAAGATGCGATGCCCCAGTAATTTCTACGATATATTCCTAGACTATTGCAGGAGCAGGAGGAAACACCTCCAGAGTGGAAATATTAGCATATCCGGAACCTGCACCGACGTCTATCCCAGAGATATGTGTCCAGACAATCTTTCGGGACGTAGCAACAGAATCGTTCTTAATGGAGCTACTAAATTTGGCCGAGAAAACCGATCTCGTAGCATATGTGGATAACTCGCTCATACTTCGAGAACTAGAAGCAAAGGGCATGCTATCTTGGAAACACTCGATCCCTGGTGTGAAAGAATGAACTAACTGTGTCAGTTTAGAAAACGATCTATATGCTGTTTGTGGAGGGGCTCCTTTGAGAACAATCCTCAAACTAGAGGTAGATCCTCAAAATTCTATCTCAACTTTACCCAAATAATAGTATACAATGAAAGTCTGCTAACCTCTGTGCTTGCCCATGCAATGAGTACATGGGAACACAGGCTCAATGGCCGTAAGGACAAAAAATTAATGTCACTAGAATTCAACGTTTAACATTAGTGAAATTAAATGATATATGCAGTACGACCCCCAGAGATGCACTATGAACTATCCAGAACTATTAACTATGAGATGCAGAGATGAACTATGTACTACGTGTGTCGATGTTAATAGTGTCTGTCTATCTGAAGATACTCGAACGAGCAGCCAACTACTGGATCAAGAATAGGAATCCTGAGAAAAGTTTTGACCTCTTAGGCCAGCTATGTTAAACAAAGGAAGAAATCAGCACCAAGATACTGGTCTGTTGGTAGAAGTGCGACGCGTCTGAAAAGGGCCGAAAGTCTCATGAAGCGTTACCAGATGTAGTTGAAAAACTACTCCTAAAACACATCATCCCCAGCAAGGGCTTGATACAGTTTGTAACAAGACATGATCTGTATAATGCCAAACTGAACGGGCTAGAATTGGCAGAAGCGCCACAGTGTGAATATAGGCAAGCGCGCACACACTATCCTAAGCTGCGTGCTGGTACAGCAGCTTTGCTCTGCTTAGCGAGAAAGGTTGCTGCATTTGCCGGTAAGGAACGTTCTGCGAATTGAAGCACTATGAACCAACATAGGTAAACTCAATGAAACAGTATCAAACTTTTAGAAAAAGTGATACTGCAACAAGCTGCGAGAAAGTTGAAGGGTACTCCCACCAGGAATTGGTGAACATAGGAATTGACGGCGTATGTGGTAGGAGTAAATAATATCTGTATATAATGTAAATAACATATCGAAATTTGAAAGAATTACAATTCTAAGTCACCTAGCTGACTTGTGCACCAATAACCCGCCTTACACGGACCATAAAAACTTATCGCTGTCTACACAATAATGCGGTTACTGACAAAGAGTTGTAATACTGCGTATTGGGATTGGGTGGCTTCTTCAATCGTACACGTAACCAGGGAAGGAAGGCAAACTGTACTTCCAAATGGGCGACTAACAGATGACATTGGGTGTGACATTGTACGTGGTACCTCAACACGATAAAAAGAGCGAACGCCCCTAGCAAGATAGAGCAGAAGCCGCGGCCGTTCATCCAAATGATGACTTACACGTACCAGTGCATTTGGGAGGAGATATGGGAATATCTGAACGTTTTTGTGATACCTCTACACAAAAATCGGTTGCTATAAAACAATAGGTAGGCAAGGCAGGAATTCAACCCCCCCCCCCACACACACACCAGGCTTGTCTGCAGTTTCAGGATTGGGATGAGTTCTACCGGGCTGTTGTCAAACCGTGGGATACGATAGTTGGTGCTTGCACTGGCGGAAGGTGAGTTTGTCTTATAAGGCTCGGGCATCAATAATGCACACTATGGCTGGTCTTGACTCGCTAGCAAGGCCGCCTCAACCAGTAAATTAACTGGTAAGTACTAGACTTCGATTTGATCGCATAGTGGGCTTATCCCACTCCCTTCAGCAATAGGAAATCACAAGCTAAAAGTTTTAAAGGTTGACGGATAACCTTAAAAATACAGTCAAGTAGGAAGACTATAGCATTCCAATGGCTACGGAATCAGAGACTAGATGATAGTCTAATAACAGTCTATTAAATTAGGCCAACAGGCCCCACCTTGACATATGAGATACGTGCCGGCAGATCATTCTATCTCTAATGTCCGTTCGTCTGTGTTCCGCGATAACTCTTGTAAATCATCCGATAAAACTTGATATGTATTTTCCTTCTACTTGCAGAAATATTCCTATTGTTTGGGGTTACAGTCCATCAAATATAAGAGGGATAAAAGGGGATAAAATCCACCCAATATTGCAAGTTTACATAATATGTATATATGTATATATTATATACATGTAAGACAATTTTCCAAGATAAACAGTAATAAAAAATTTCCAATTTGGTTTTTTTTTTACATATTACGTAATGCAATTTTGACCAATTTTTACCCCCGCCCTCGCAAGGTCTAACCACTCTCCTGTTGTTACTTTTAATTTTCTTTTTTTTTTTTACCAATTTTGCTTACTTTGGGGGTTATTACAAGAAAAGAATATTTTTAATGGAACAACTTTTTATTACAAAATGCTTGTATTCTGAATACATTTTGAATGTTTTTCATTATCTCCTCTCTAGGAGGTTAAAAGCAGTGAAGAACAAAGAAGTGGATTTACCCTTTTACTCCCCCGATTCCTTTTAGAGTTCACGCATACATTTTTCTCAAATTTATTCGGTTTTGATATAATGTAATGTACATTTTATTTTACTCTTTTCCTGAATCCCCTGTGGGTGAGTTAAAGTCAGTCAACAATAAGTGGTGAATTCTGCCTCTAATTTGGCAAATATTACTTCCTCACCCCTTCCCTTGGATTAAAAAATATGTCCAAGTTACATTTCATAATAATATTAGATTTCATGGAATATGGCGAATACTATTTGAATCTTCATAATCATTATCACTATTAGGATTTAAAATCAGTTGAGAATTAGAAAGTGGACACCTACCTCCTCGGAGGTGAAAGGAAATATGTTATATGATAACTTTTTTAAATACTTTTCGATTTTAACGCAATATGTATGTGTTTATGGAAATTTCCACGTAATCTCCAGTGTTGCAATTGAGATCAATCCTGTGACGGCTCTAGAGTTTTACACAAAGAGAGTCTCGCTGGAAATGGCAGTAAAATCAGCTTTTCACTCCTTCCTCCACAAAATTAACCACGGATTTGAGACTTTCAATGATTTTTTACTTTGAAAAAATTCTTTAAATTCTGATGTGAGCAGTGGTGTTTGGAAGTTTAGACTCCGCTTGAGCAAGAAATAATTAACAAGTACTTTTTATATTAAGATTATGAAATTTTGAACCCCTCCATGATGAAATTTTGTGTATGTCACTGGATGTAAGGTACAAATATTACAGGAAAAATAACGAATTTCTCATTACCTAATTTTATATCCAGTGCCATACTTATAGAATTATTTAACATAAATTTACATGTTTTACTTAGAAAAAATTGAAGCTATTCAAGAAGTGGAAAAAGTATTTGGTATTGCCAACACTGCTCAAACTTTCTTCCATTTAAATATCTCAATCGAATCTATAAAATTCTTTTGGTTATACATATCCATTGACACGCATACTTATTAGCAGTGTGATTTGAAACAGAAACAAAAAGCTATGTAATGATTGAAAAGTTAACTAGCTTCATTCATCGTATATTTATGACATAATATTTATTAATGTGGCCCCGCATAGCGTACTCGCAACACTCTCGCCTTCGGTGCGAGAGGTCACGCGTTTGATTCCCGGTGGGGGTAGGGCTGCTCCGATAATCGAGTAATCGATACAATTCGATAAAATTTCAAAACCGTTTCGTCGATAAAGAATTTTAATTTTACCGAATTATCGATCTTCGAGACTCTCGAATTGTTTGAGACTTTCGAAATGTTTGAGACTATCGAAATGTTTGAAACTCGCGAATTGTTTGAGACTCTCGAAACGTTTGAGACACTCGAAGTGTTAGAAACATTCAACGAGTTTGAGAGACTCGAATTGTTTGAAAGCAGCAAATACTGAAAGATCTGGAAGAAACAATGCAATCGATGTTATTATAGGTGTATGCCTATATATGTACTACATATACGTGGGGTGTATTTTAAAAGTTGTCTCCCTTGAAATGAAGTGAAAGAACAGTTTCTACCCATATGTCTTTAAGACCAATGTTTATGCATGTACAAGGATTAAGTAGTCTGTCAGGGAAGGGCGAGAGAGAGAGAGAGAGAGAGAGGGGGAGGGAGGGAGAGGTAGACAGACAGACAGAGACACAGAAAGGAAGATAAAACATGCATCACCCAAACAGGATTGAAATCCAAGATACCATGGGCCTTATGCAGAGTCGTTCTGACCCATGATTAGTGCCATATTAAAGAGTTTGATTAACATATGTTTCCTGCAGCAGTCAGGCATTTAATATGACGGTAATCATACGTCAAAACGACTTTGGATAAGGCCCCATAAGTCTACAAACTGCCGGTTTACCGATTGTCAACAACAGGGTAGGCAGAAAAAGGATTTCTTTTATCTGGATTCGAGGATTTAAATTAAAGTTTTGGATGGAGACAGCTAGATAGAGGTAAGGAAGTTCGATAAGGTTGAAGACTTATCGAACTTCGGTTTTGAGAATTTATTATGCGGTACTTGAAACCCTTTTGAGTATTTGAGATTGTGTAAATTTCGTGTAATATCTGGACTTCGAGTATCATTGAAACAAATTTTGGGAATTTCACTCTAGATCGCGCTGTCTGTTTGTATGTGATGTCCCACGATAACTTTCGAACAGATTGTACGATTTTGATAGAACTTATTTTAAAATTTTCCTCTGTGCTTTCATCATGCACCTGTTGCTTTTGGTTGCCTTACAACAAGGGGAACTTCCTTGAATTCGAGTATTTGTTTTTACTTTGAGCGTATTCGTGATGTTATGATTATTATAAATATTACTGTTTTCTCAATATTAATATTATACTACTTCTATTACTATTACCACTATAATCTTTTACTGTCTCTTTTGGATCTGACGTTTAATACGTTTCAGTAGTATATTTAAGCCTTTTTGCTTTCTTCATAGTAGACTCATAATACCATGTGTTATGTGAAGTAAGTGATGTAAAGTAGGTAGATTTTACACCAAATTATTGATATGATTTAGAATAGTTTAAAGTTATACAATTCAATTAAATTTTAACTAGAGATCCTTCGTGGCTAAGCGGTTAGCGTACGCGCCTTTGGAGTGGGAGACACGGGTTCGATTCCCGTCGGGAGCTCATGTGGTTTGGATTCCACGTTAATCAGTAGGTTCACGTCTCATATAGCCTCGCTGCTGAACGGGACGTTAAACTCAAAATCAACTCAACTCAAATTTTAACTACAATCCAAAAAGACGAATACCGCAATGGTAATAGAAAACTAAATTTTATTTCATTACTAAAGATCTCTTTCCATCAAATATTTGCTATATCGAAAACAACCTAGACCCGCCCTTCCGACAGTGTTTGCCTTTTCTGGTTTCTTTTTTTTTTTACCACCATCTTGTTTTCGGAAATTTTGTTCATAGAAAGGCGCGCTAAAAATAGAAGAGCGGTCTCAAGCCCCGATTTCTAATCGTTACGTATTACTACAAGCCCCCATTTTCTTCTCTGCTGCCACTTTGAAGTGTCTATGGTCACGTACTGTAGTAATACGTAACGATTAGAAATCGGGGCTTGAGACCGCTCTTCTATTTTTAGCGCGCCTTTCTATGAACAAAATTTCCGTTTTCCGCTATGTTGAAATGAGGGGGTGAACGCAACAGTGGTCTAACCCACATTTTTAAAAATTGAGAAAAATCAATTTAAACTTAAATACGTGTGGTTTTCTGTACAATATATATATATTGTACAACTTGTGATTGCTTTTGGTATATTGTACAAAAAGCACATGTTTAACTTGATTTTTCTCCATTTAAAAAATGTGGGTTTGACCACTGTTGCGCTCACCCCCTCAAATGCCTATGACCACGTACCGTAGTAATCGGACATATTCCCTCTTCCGATAAGAAGGTTCGCAGAAGAACCCTGATTTCTGTCGTTTTCGAATATTCCTTTTGCCACTCGCTGAAGCCCGCCCCTCATGTAATTATAAGCCTGTAACTGTAGTTGACTAAGGTCAATAATCATACAAAGAATCACTCGATTCGGTTTATCAGTTTAGAATATTAGCATGATTATACTTCGTCACTTTCCCATTACCTTCATTTTCTTTTGGCCACCATGTTCAATGAAATGGTGCGACTGACAACTTTTACTGTGCCGGTTCTGTTGTTTGTTGCACTAACTTACAATATTAGTACCTGCAAAAGTGCATCGCTCTATCTGTGCCCTTTGCATGGCACAGACACACATGGCTCGAGTCGTTACTTTAGCCCGACCTTTCTTATAGGGTGGGCTAAAAAGGAGAATAAAATGGGTCAGAGTGGATTGCTCGACTGCTATAATGTATGAATCCCTTTTTTTTTTTGGAAAGCCATGTTAACATTTAGTAGTATCCAATTCCACTCCGATGGGGCGACATTGTTAAATTCTAATCCTTTCAAATTACAGATAAAATATCAAGTGTTAATAAACACTTTTTTCCTTCATACCTTATATAATTATTATTAATTTCCACATTGTTATGGGCAATTAAGATTTCATGCCAAACTAGCTAGCAAAGGGGGTTAGCTTGCTGCACTCCGAAGCTAGGGATTCTTGATTCGAATCATTCAGGCATGTAATTTTCTTTTGGCACCATTAGCCTCGCGCATGAGAGACGGGCCTACAACCACATCAAAAATCATGTTTGACAAAATTTGGTGACATTCGAAAACTTTTGAATACAAGACTAATGAAGTTTCGTAATGGTTCGACAATAACCGAAATGTCTGTAATATTGAAAGTTTGGATGATGCTCGAAATTTCGATATACCCAAAGTATCGAGAATACCAGAAATTTTCTTAATATTCTAAGTTTCGAGTATACCCGAAATTTCTGTAATAATCAATTACCTGAAATTTTGATAACACTAGGACTTTCAAATATCCGAAACTTCGATAATATTAGAACTTTTGATAATACTTGAAACTTTGATAATATTCAAACTTTCGATAATACCCGAAACTTAGATAGTATTCATACTTTCAATTAGCGATGGGTAGTTCCAGAACGATTCGTTCCAAAAAAACAAATCCTTTAGTGGAATGAAAGGATCGAATCTCTTTCGAGTTTGACTGGCGGAATCAAAAGACGGATTCGCTCAGCGGAAGGAAGAGTCTGATTGAGACAGTGGCTTCGGTTAATGAAACTAGAGGACGGAGCCAAACAACATAAGTTCAAGAACAGATCCAGTTGATGGATTGATATAGATGGAATCAGACAAAAGCAGTACTGCAAAACAGATGGACAATATATGACACAGAGAGAGAGAGAGAGAGAGAGAGAGGGAGGAAAAAAGGTCCCACTGCGCGTGCCTACAAACAACCAAGCATTCTTTGTGATTTTTGTGTCCCTTCTAAGAATATTCTGATCACGAAACTCCTCTACCAATGAAGGGAGTAGGGAGGGAGCAACTATCTTAACAGAATGTTAGTTGACTTTCTCCTCTTCCACAGGTATTCAGGATTACCAGGTCTACTGCTTTGTATTGCAATTCAGAAAATGAGTTTTTTGGGGTAACCTATATTGATGCATCTTCATGTATCCTACTGTAAAATCCACAATCGATTGTTTGATTGGGTATTAATATTACAGTTCAACACAAAAGCTATATGGAATAACTATTGTTTCATAAAGTAATATTCAAAACATTACTCGAACAATTCTCAAAGGCAAACACATTCGTTGGGACCGGAACCGAATTAACCACTTCGCTTAGCTCTAAGTTAAACTAAAAGATTTTTTTCACTCCAAATAAAAGAATATATCTCTTACAGCATGATACGTCAGCCAATAATACAGAAATGAGAGAGTCCTACCCCAAATATTCCTACAAAGATGAGATAATGAATAAACTGAGACCGGAGGAAAAATGGGATAGAAGAGAGAGAAAATACTTCAGCGTTAGGTGAATTACTGGTGTACGCAATGGGGTTTCGGGGTTTTAACCTCCCTTGATTAAGATGATAATGGAAAAATAAACATTATATATATATATATATATATATATATATATATATATATATAACACGGAGCTTAAAGCCGTCTTGATGAACCTTTGCATACGCCACTGGGTGAACTAATATACTTCACAAAATTCCGAACCTTTTACGACTAGGTTTCTAAGTCAAGGTTGCTAATATGTAATATTTAATCTACCTTTTAATATGCCTATATATACAATAATGCACTACGTTATTCTGAATTGATGTAAAATTGTTACGTATTTTAGGCCTACATTGTTCGTCCAGGAAGCAATCTGCCCCCTCCAAACGACGCTTCTTGATCCGCTACTGTGCGAATTCATCATAATGTACACCCAGCCACAAAAGTACCTCCCCCCTAATGCTCTAATTCCATTATTTGGGGTCAGAGTCTTTTGCAGTTGTGAGAACGCCTAGAAAGATGCAACCCAACTTACACGTAACTTTTCTCGGCACTGACAACAGTTCGTAGCACTGAGTCAAGTCTGTATGGAAGTAAAATTGTGAGTAGATTACGCACGAAACATTTCTCCATTCTGAGATCAACCTCTCTGGTTCAGAGCGTGTTGTCCAATGAACATCATATGTTAATTTCAATATTACTGTGTATGTAATGTATTTTTTTCATTATATACTGTACATTCAAAGAAATAAAAACACTGATCACATAGTATCAGAAAATGCTTCAAAGTAGCTGAAAATATCAAATCTAGAACAACTGCTGAAAATGAGTTTGTAAATGATTGCCTCCATTGAGAGACCTTCTCCAATTCTCCTCATTCCAACATCTTTTTCTTTCTGGAAGAGAGAAGATCTTGCTTGTCACACTGAGTATGCAAAATTGAAATTGAAATTGAAACAGAAACACTTGAAAAGTTTGACCCTCGCCGGGATTCGAACTCGGGTACACCAAATAGAAGTTCAATGCGCTAACCACTCACCTACCGCCCCATTTAAACTTCCACCAGAACTAACACCTAGCTAAAGTCGTTTCATGAAAAAATGGACAAGATACTCAAATATAACAAAAACAAACGAATATAAACCGAATATAAATAAAAACATAAATAAGAAAATATAAGCAACTTGTGTGAGTGTCTTAATGACTTACTCGAGATTTCCTTGTTTAACTCAAAAACCAGCTATATAGACGTTGCTCAATGAGGAAAATATCACGAAATGTTCTTCAAGTTGAGCCTACGTCATCGGCAGAGCCGTAACTTGTGGGGGGCAACTACCCCCCCCCCCCAGAGAATCTCCCCGTCGTTCCAGGGGGCCATTTTGAGACAAAATTTTCTTACTCCATATACGATACGAACAGAAAATTAGAAATGAAGTATCAAATAGGACCGCTATATTACATAAACAAAACAGTACACGAAAGGTAAATAGAACAAAAATGAGTCGTGGACCCATTTCAGTAATATTTATTCGTATGGCTTTGAGATTTTTAAATATTGTCCCCTTAATAATTTTGTCATGTATGGAATGGGCCCAGGGAGTAATTAACGGAACCGCTGACCTTGCCGTGCGGGAGAGCCCACAGGCTCCTAGGGGCCCATAAAGATTAAGAGAAAGTTGGAAAGAGGGGGACCAATAATTAGAAAATCAACTTTTTCTAGGGGGACCAAATAAGCTTATTAATGCTTGCCCCCTCCCCCAGAAAAGATCTAAGTTGCAGCGCTGGTCATGGATTGCAGGGATGGTCTTGATTAATATTACACTTCGTTTTTACCGTAACTTTTAATTTCCAAAGAAGAAAAGACGATAGAAATTATTTTTAAATTCTTTGAATTGTATCAACACGTGTAGAAATAGACAGTTCTATGTTTATGTTCCATAACTACTAGTTTATTTTCTTATATTCACATGACAAGTTTGTGGTAAGTTGAACCGGTGGTACTAGCCGAGTGATCGCGGGAGTTTGGCTTCTGATCATGAGGCGCAATCCACTAGGGGTTCGAATTACTCTGAAGAGCAAGGTCGGAATTTTAATTGTCCTCAGTTATTCTGTGTTCGTGTTCCTGTAGTGTTTGAACCACATCGAAAGGACATGAGGTGCCACTGGCGAACAACACTCCAGTTGGGATTATTTGTTTTTAAAAAAATGTGAAAGCAGGAAACTCCCGTTGCAGCTACTTGGGTTCAAATTCCGTGGTGGTAATTAGTAATTTTTCTGACTGGGAAGATAATCTTTATGTAATTGGTATTGTAATTATGTTATTCCTTTATTATTATTATTATTATTATTATTATTATTATTATTATTATTATTATTATTATTATTATTATTATTACCACAATGGAAAGAAAAAGTAACATAGTCGAAGGTATTCATAGGAACAGAAAAGATACAGAGTATGTCAGATGTTTCTTAGGTTTACACATGAACGCAATAATATTATTACGTTTATGGATTTACAGATAGAATTATCATTTTATGAAAAGAAATGGAATATAAAGATTTGTTAGCTGATAACAGTAATACATTTTGTTTCGACCTTCTTCTAAAGTAGAAAGGTGAGGTGACATCTTAAATAGGATCATTCTCGTGACTAGTAAGTTCAATCACTATTTGCAATTTGTGCACAGCTAGGAACAATTCCTTGGAACTCATTTTTGGGCCATACTGCAGCAGTAGGGACGCCTTTAGCCCTTATGTGTTCATCAATTCTTGTCCAAACACGTTACTTGCCAGACAGTTACGAAGGTTGATAGGGATGACGTAATTTTGTGTTGTTGGCGTCTCACCTGTAAAGGAAGGTGTCTTAACTCTTAGACCCAGAGAAATTGAAGATTTTTCGTGTTAGTATACATCAGAAGTATCAGTTTTGTAGACTATAAAATTTCGTGAATTTCCACAGCCCAAATCGAACTCGCGTCCCCAACATTATGAAATTAACTCTTAAGCCACTACTCTAAGACATCACTGTTCTGGGAGAAGGAAAAAATGGAGCTGCAGTGAATTACGTTTCCAGTGTAATAATGCTGAAACTTTCTGATTTCAGTCATGATAAAATAGTAAAGTATTATGCAGAAAGAATAGTCCAGAGAAATCAACTTTAAATTGACAACTCATATATACGGAGGCGGTGCCGTATGCCCTCGTTTCGGGCCCTGATTTTTCATGGCACGGCATTGGACAGATACCTATATTGATTGGAATATGGTGCTTCAGGATACGGGATTATTTTTTAAGTTAATTAATTTAACGAACCTTCCTCAGTATCTTGTTTCCTATTTTTAAGCGTTTTACTCACTTTTACAGTTTTCCACTAACTCTCTAAGAACAGAGACAAAAACACAGAAACATGGAGGACAGTAAAAATCACAAACACTATTCGCGCGTTCTTCCCTCGCGAAGTAAAACAAAAATATAGTGAATATGCAATTTTTCGTCTTCCATTTTCTATGTGGTGTCAAATCCAGAGTTGGAGTGGGTCAGTGTTTCAAATTGATTGAGTTTTCTGAGTGGGTCAGTGAGTCAACAGCATGTGACCCACTGCGACTCGTCATCCACCGTGACCCACTGCGATGCACCACCCACCGTGACCCACCACCCACTATGATGCACTCTGAACCACCTACCCTCTCTGCATTGTAGATAGCATCTTCTGACACGACAAAACGCCAATGAACCACAAAATTACTCCCCCAAAATACGTTAAATCGCCTATATGTGTGATTTGTTTACATTAAGGTGAGTCTAAAAAACACTTAAAAAGTACAAAGATGTACGCCGAAGCGGGCTCGAACCACCAGCCTTATGATTACTGGGCGGGTGTTCTTCCGAATTCGCCACGGAGGCAATGAAGGAGATGTCGCTAGTAACTGGATAAATCGTTGAGATCTTTTTAATTTGGTCAATGGGAATGCTCTTTTAACCGTATATATGAGACGATAACTGTTTGGTATAAGATAAAATGCGTTCGCCATGTAAATTTTGGTGTCACGTCAGAAGGGCCCGGACAAAAGGGCGAGGACTAAAAGGCCCGAGTCGAAACGGCCCCGCGTCAAAAGGGCCCTGGTCATAAGGGCACCGGGTCAAAAGAGCCCGGGTCAAAAGGGCCCCGGTCATAAGGGCCCGAGTCAAATGGGCCCCGCGACAAAAGGGCCGGAGTCAAAAGGACCCCGCGTCAAGAGGGCCCGGTCAAAAGGGAGCGAGTCAAAAAGGCCCTGCGCCAAAAGGGACCCCAAGTCAAAAGGACCCCGCGATAAAAGGGCCTCAGGTTAAAAAAGCCTGAGATATAGCCTGAAAAGCATGAGAAATATAAAAATGCTTATTAGATTAAAAGTATTCAGTGGACACCACCTGATTTGTGTTGAAAGAACGTACATGTGGATCTGTATACAGTGTTAGTTAAAGTTATTACGACAGCCCAGTTACGATTCATGTGAACAGAAAAAAGTGTTGCAGGAAGGTATTGATCAGTGCCGTGTCATGGTGTGGGTGAGCGGGGCAAGGGCCCTGGCTGCCGGAGTAAGGTTGCGCAAAATTCGGGAGTAAGAAATAAAAGGAAAGAAGGAAAGAAAAAGAAAGAGGAAAAATTACTTGGAATATTTTAGATCAATAGCAGATAGTATCACTCGTGTTAGGAAAATCTATGTACACCCAACCACAAAAGTATCTCCCCCCTAAGTGCTCTAATTCCATAACTTGGGGTCCAGGTAATTTGCAGTTGTGAGAACGCCTGGACAGTTGCAACCCAATTTACACGTAACTTTTCTCGGCACTGACAACAGTTGGTAGCACTGAATCCAGTTATTATGCAGGTAAAATTGTGAGTAGATGACGCACGAAACATTTCTCCATTCTGAGAGAACCTCTCTGGTTCAGAGCGTGTTGTCCAATGAACATCATATGTTAATTTCAATATTGTTGTGTATGTAATGTATTATTTCACTATATTCTGTATATTCAGAAAAATAAAAACACTGATCACACATGAATCAGAAAATGCTTGAAAGTAGACGAAAATATCAAATCTAGAACAACTGCTGGAAATAAGTTAGAAAATGATTGCCTTCATTGAGAGACCTTCTCCAATTCTCCTCCTTCCAATTTTTTTTTCTTTCTGGAGGAGAGAAAATCTTGCTTGTCACACTGAGTATGTATTGAAATTGAAATTGAAACATTTGAAAAAGTTAGAACCTGACCGGGATTTGAACGCGGGTCCACCGAATATAAGTTCAATGCGCTAAACACTTACCCACCTCTCACTTCATCTTCCCCCTAAACTATTAGCTAGTTAAAAGCATAGCATGTAAGACTATACACAAAATACTCATACTAATACTCGTATAAGGAGACGTTCCTTGTGAGTGTCACAATGACTTACTCGAGGTTTCCTTCTTTAACTCAAAAACAAGTAATATAGACCTTCGTCAATGAGGAAAATATCGCGAAGCGTTCTTCAAGATGAGGCTACCTCATTGTTTTTAACTGGTCCCGATTTATGTTACTGCAATTCTTCCTCACCGTGACTTCTAATTTCTAAAGAAGAAAAGCCGGCAGACATTATTTTCGCATTCTTTGAATTGCATCAACACGTGTAGAAATACTGTGTGCTATGTTTATGTAACATAGCTGCTAGTTTATTTTCTTATCTTTGTATCAAGTGTGAAAGCAGAGAACTGCCATTTCAGTGACCCGGGTTCGAATCCCAGCGTGACAGTTATTTTTTTTTATTCGAAGGTATTGTTTACGTAATTGATATTGTAATTATGTTATTATTATTATTATTATTATTATTATTATTATTATTATTATTATTATTATTATTATTATTATTATTATTATTATTATGCGTATAACTGTATGAATTTCGATGGCAACTGTGGCCGAATATTAAAAAGTGAATATGGTACAACTATGCACGTAATTTTATCATAAAATTATATAGCGCAACGAATTTTATCTTATCGCAAACGGTTATCGTCAAATATACACGGTTAAAGGAGCACTCTGTTGATCAAATTAATAGAAGTTGCTAGACAAGTATTGGCCACCGGCAGAAAAAAGTACAGAGTAACTGCAAGTCGAGTACGTACTATTGTACAGGAGTATCTCAAAGACCTTTAGAGAACTATCTTCGTGGCTTGGCTCACAATTTTAATTTGCAATCCAAGTAAGCAGTTTGAGACAATTGTCAATCGTATTTGGCATTTGGAAAGTTAAGCAAAAATGATAATAAACTTATGTCCAATATAAGTTGGAAGAATTTTAAAACATTAAAGTAGCCAGAATTTTTCAATGTAAGTTCACATACTTTATATATCTGCGACTTGGGACTAAAAGGACTAATGTCAACACGAAGTAGTTTGGAGTATATATATTATTCATATTAACATTTGCTTTTCTTGCAAAAGAAAATATCCATTTATAGGCGTTAAAATTTGACGAACATCTCATTTTTTGCCAAAAAGTGACACTGGCCCTTTTAGACCCGAATAACATATTATATATATATATATATATATATATATATATATATATATATATATATATATATATATATATATATATAAAATTTAATCGCTTTAATCGACAAGATATGAAGATTTTTCTTTGTTTGTAAGGATTCATGTTAATTAAGTACTTTTCAAATATAATAAATGTAATATGTTTATCTCAAAAATACTTTTTGTTAGTATTGTCTTTTTTCACTCTTTTTATCTTATTGTAAGGCTTTATGCAACATTGGTACTTCTAAAATATAATTATCATAATGTAATGTTAATCAAAGTCAAGTTGTTCAAAAAATATACTGTAATGTAAAATAATTATATATGTATAAAATCTGATCAGATGCAACAGAAAATACAAACAAATGCTATTTGTTTGTAAAGTTTCTCATTTGTCTTTCAGCCGTTTTTAAATCCTTATTATAAGGCTTCGTGTTAGGTTAGCACCGTTAATATATAATAAGAATAATGTAATGTTCACCGAAGTCAAGTTGTTAATATTATATATATATATATATATATATATATATATATAATTTGATGAGATTTAGTGGGGAAAATATATATAATAGTTTTTAGTAAGGATTTTTTAATTATAATATACTTCTTGTTTCATTATTTTTTATTTGATTCCATGTCAGTAAGGCCTAGACAAAGAACGACGTGTACAGAAGGGGTCGTCCTCAATGCAATATCGTATATCAGTGGCTCCCAATCATGTTTACCTGGCACCCTCAATGCAAGCCCTTAACACTTCACACATTTCTTACCACTTGTTGGCTACACGTACTTTTTTCTGATCTTTTACCTGATTTCAGATGCACCATTGAATTTTCAATTCGATAATAATAATAATAATAATAATAATAATAATAATCTCAATATATTTATATTTCCTCTAGCAAGACTTCTGAATACCTTTGTAGTAAAATATTATTATTTACCAGCTGTATTTCCTAATTAAACCACAGTTCGTATTCAAAAAATATTTTGTATTCCTACTTTTAATTTAACATCTCTCTTATATCATTCGTAATATTTCTAATTAAGAATGTAGTTTATTTCTGTCAGTAGTTTCTGCACTTCTGTTCTTGGAAATAACATCCCATCAATGTGGGTTTTCATCGCTCCAATAGTGATATTTTTTTCGGTTCACCAGACCATATAAGGTAAATATCACTTCATCAAAGAATACCGGAGGAATGGACACGGTGGTTCAGTGGTAGAACGCTTAGCTCTGGTGTGTAGGACTACTGGTTCGATTCCCGGCCAAGTAAGGTTGTGGTGGACAATATTGTATACGTGAGTTTTCCTGGGGTACCCTCGTTTCCTTTTGATTTCACCCGTTCTTTCATCATCATTCACTTGCTTTAATCATCGTCATCCTAAAGGGCATAATGTGGGACGTTAAACTGACAGTCTGAAAGTTACCAGAGAATACCATGTCATTTACGACAATATTCCTGTCATCGATATTTCATATAATTACTTCGCAAAACTCAATGCGGTGATCAAAGTCGTCTTCCGTTATTTCATGCACTAAACGCATTCTCCTAGGGTTTAAACTTATACCGCCTTATGCAGAGTCGTTTTGACGTATGATTAGCGTCATACTAAAGGTTTGACTACTGCAATTAACATATGTTAATCGAACTCTTTAGTATGGTACTAATCATACTTCAGAATGACTTTACATAAAGAGTATAGCGTACAAAAATTCATTGCGCTGAACTCTGGGAAACACCTAGCTTGTTAGCAACTCCGGTTATCAATGAATGCGGAATTTCCACAAAAGATTGTAAATTCAAAGAAACTGCCAAATTGCTACATTGTTTCGGCCTTCCTGATCGCATGCGGTACCTTTCTGCAAAACATTCAATGGTCTCTTAGGCAGTTGACTTCGAAATTGGGTTACGTTCGGAAAATGTAGCATTAAATAACTGTTGTACCTCTGTATATGATCTCTTCCTATCCTATAACCGGTGTCACGTCAGAAGGGCCCGAACAAAAGGGCGAGGACAGAAATGCCTTAGTCGAAAGGGCCTCAGTCATAAGGGTCTGAGTCAAAAGGACCCTGGTCAGAAGGGCTCCGGTCAAAAGGGCCCCCTGACAAAAAGGCCCCACGTCAAGAAATCTGAGATATAGCCTGCAAAACTTCAGAAGTATAAAAATACTTATTAGATGAAAAATATTACTTTGACATACCTGTTTATTTGTGTTCAAAGAACATACATTTGAAAAAAATATAGGGTTAGTAAAAATGTTACGACAGACCAGTAATAACGATAAGCGTGGACGGAGGTAAAGTAAATATTGCAAATGGTGGATTCTGCGATATTTGATATCACACAATATCTTTTGAATGGAGAGGTGAGTTTGACACATCAATTTAGGCTAGAATGTTCCCACAGATGAGAAGAAGAACTCATTTTTTTAAATCTATCTTCATTCCTTTGCGAGATAGGGTGCTACGTTTGACATTTGTATCTAGTAGACCAAAGTATCTGGACAGGCAAAGAGACACGTAGACGTAGAAAAGTAAAAGGTTGCAGGTGTGTTGATGCGAAAACTGCACTGAGTGAGGGCGTGGACATAATGACGGCCATCCTAGATTCCGCCATATTGGATATCACATAATATTTTTAAATGGAAAGGAGTATGTTTAGCACACCAATTTAGGATTGAATTTTCCTACAAACGAGAATATGATTCATTCCTTACCAATCCTCATTCTTTTACGAGGAAAGTGTGCTATGTTTGACATTAGTGTGTAGTAGACAAAAGTATCAGGACAATAAAATAATAATGTGGCGAAGGAAAAATAATAATGTGGGCACTGTTGATCACATAAATATTCAGATATTATTAAACAAACTACTATAAAATGTCCTCTAAAATTATTTTATCCCTCCAAGTTAATACAGTTAGCATTTAATAGCAAACACACAACGATTTATAACTTTCTTTAACCTTTTCGGCATCGTTTTTACAATTTTCCTGGTGTAGTGTGGGGAAATATTGTTCCAATCTGTACGTAATGCTTTTCTCAAACCTTCTTTCACCGTAACTCGTATATATTGACCTTACGTTGCAATTCGTTCCAAAGATTCTCAATGGGATTAAAGCCGGTAATGTGTAGTGGGGTTTAGCGCACTTTTGGGCAGTTTTAAAGCAATCTTTTCTTTACAACATATACTTTGTTTGGGATCATTATCTTGATAAAATTAGAAGTCCTTCTAAGAACGTTAAGATATATTTCTTCTGTATTTTAAAGTAGGCTGGAAGTTCTTGACATTTATTTCTGTATTTACTTGTCGAAAAACTATTACTCTACCATCATATTCATGCAGGTTTAACTTAAATTCGTCGATAAAAACATTCCCACCAGTTTTTGGGTTTATTTTCAAAAGCTCTAGAAAATTTAAGTATCTTATATTTCTTAATTTGGGTAATACATGGTTTCTTTCTAGCAATTCTACCATTATATCCTTCCCGTATTAACTCTACATGGTACTACCCAAATAAGAGTTAATACGGGAAGGATATAATGGTAGAATCCTTTACACTGATCAGAAGAAACATCGTTTATCACCCACTACTATTTGAACGACGTTGTTGAGCTCTACCAAATATTCGAAACTGCACATTAAAAGCATTCTATTGCTTTATAGTCGTAAAGGTACAATTAATCACAAATATACTTACTATTAAAATATGTTATACATAGTGGTAACTTCTCAATATTTTACAAACGCAAGCAAACGAACAGAAACGTTAAGAACACAATGAAGTACTATTCATTAGTTACCTGTCTAAATACTTTCTTCTACTAGAAACAAATGTCAAACTTAGCACACACTATCGCGTAAATGAATAGAGATCGATCAAAAGTCGACTCAGTAAGGGATGCGCACGAGACGAGTCGAGACAGAATTTTTCCTGAGAATAACCGAGTCGAGACACAGCTCTTCCAATAGAAAAATGCACATTTTTCGAGTCGAGACATCACATTTACAGTACATTTTTGAGACGAGACAGCCTCAAATCTTGTCTCGTGCGCATCCCTAATTCAGATTATCGTTTGTAGCAAGATTCTAGCCTAAATTTATGTGACACAAGTACCCCTGTCTATTTGAAAATATTTTTTGGTATATAATATGCGGAATTCAAGTTGGGTGCCATGATCATTTAACGCAGTTTTAACACCAATACCAACCTGTAACATTTACTTTTCCTTTGTCCATTTGTCTCTTTGTTACTGCCCTGTCATGATACTTTTTTCTATTACATACATATGTCAAACACCCTGTCTCATAAACAAATGGTAATGTGTCAAAAATGAGTTCACATTCACATTTGTGGAAATATAAAGCCTAAACTGAAGTGTAAGATCATAGCCTTTTCCATTAAAAAATGTACGATCCGCAATATAGTGTAATTCAAAATGGCTTCCACGGTGACCACACTCCAAGCCAATGCAGTTTTTGAATTAACACCAATTGCAACATTTGATTTTCCTCCGTGGACGGATGTCCTTATTATTGTTCTGTCCCAAAACTTTTGGCTAACCCTGTATGTAGATCCACATGTAGTTCTTACACCAAAATTAAAGAAACGTTTTCAAGATAATATTATTCATATAATACGTATTTCTCTACTTTGATTCAGGGGCAGAAATTGAATTTTAGAACTAAAGGAACAGTCATTAATAGATAGTCTGATTGGGCTAAGTCTCGAGAATACAAACTCAGAGATATGGTATGATTTTCACTTTAGCATCCCTTTCAGCAGCGAGGCTGTATGAGATGTGGACCTACTGATTAACTTGGAATTTGAACCACACGAGATCCCGCCGGCAATCGAACCCGGGTCTTCCACGTCTACAAACTCAGAGAAACGTGGTTGAAAGCAAACTTTCATCGAGAACCGACTTAAGCGATAAGGACTGTTGCAGAACAAACAGCAACCAAACAAAATTAAGATCACCATTTAAGTTTCCTTTTTGTCTCTAATAACCACTGATATTCTTCCTTCTATTGGACAATCACTTCTAATTACTAAGGTGTTACTATCCCCTCGTGCATCTTTGATTTCCACTTCTGTTTTGATTTCAGGCTTTCTGGCCGTGGGACTATTTCTACCCGGGCTCTTTCCACTCAATCCCTTTTTCGCGGGGCCCTTTTGACGTGAGGCACTTTTGACTCGGGCCCTTTTCTCGCTGGGCCGTTATCACGCGGGGCCCTTTAGACTCAGGCCCTTTTGCCGCTGGGCCCTTTTGACCCGGGCCCTTTTGACGCGGGGTCCTTTTGACGCAGGGCGCTTTTGACTGGGGCCCTTTTGACTCGGGCCCTTCTTACGCGGGGCCCTTTTGAAAGGGACCCTTTTGACGCAGGGCCCTATTGACCGGGGCCCTTTTGACCAGGGTCCTTTTGACTCGGGCCTTTCTGTCCTCGCCCTTTTGTACTGGCCCTTCTGACATGGAATCGTAATTTTATAACAAAATGACGCGTGTCTACTTAATTTATTTCATAGTTCTCCCATACTTTCTAATGGTCAACGACAGTTGCCATCTACATTCATACAATTATTGAGTGCACTTCGTGATGTTGAGGCAGAGGTTATTCTTGACATCCGGAGTTCACTTTAGGCACAATTCGTCAGGAAAAAATAATATATAATAATAACCGCATGCATATGACTGGCGATAGTTCGTGTTGATCCTTTCGCGATTCTCTTCGACGAATCGAAGAAGCACGGACCAAAACGAAGTCATCGCTGCGAAGTGGTGGTAACTTCAACACGCGACGCGAGATATCTGTTTCGACTCGTCGAAACCCTGACGACAGTGGGACACTAGCGGCAATCCTTCGACTCGTCTCTATATTGACGGTCGACGTTTACCCGCAAGTGGACCACTAGATGTTGGCGACGTTTACCGCATAGGGTAGGTCCATGTTTCATATAGCCTCGCTGCTGAAAGTGACGTTAAACTCAAATTCAACTCAACTCAAGAAAAAATACAGTGCTTCGCATCATATATCCATATATGTTTACCATGCGCTTTATGATAATTGCTGAAGCTTGTTTATTATATGGAGCGCTTAGAGCACATTGTGAGATAAATAGATATAAAATTTGTAATGTAAGCTTCTGTATGTTGGTCTATGTACCTTGATTTGGGAGTTACAAATTTCATCCGTTTTCCACTGAAAAGTATCGATAATTCAATAAGGAAATAATTAGACCATGATAATTTAATTTAAATTCACTAATGTTGCCCATGACAAACAGTTTGCCATTTTATATCGTAAAGGTCAGATCCATCACTATTGTAACAGAGCGGTGCTTGAGGGATTGACCGTAGAAATTCAAACTCCGATTAGTTAGAATTTGACAACCTGGTTTTATTACAATTCTGTATAAACTCTTTAGTCGGTAGAAAAGGGGACGTGGATGATGTGTCAGAGTTGATGACGATGAGTTTGGTGGGTCAGTGGTTCATGGTGGGTGGTTGGTCGGAGTGGGTCATGGTTGGTAGTGGTTCAGAGTGGGCCAAGGTGGGTGGTGGATCATGGGTCAGAGTGGGTCGCGGTGGATGATGGGTCAAGTTTCGATTGACCCACGCTATCTCTGATCAAATCTGCAAAACCAAACCAAACAAAGAGCAATATTACTACACAAAACGCTTAATATCTTTGCTATTCATGAGAAACTATTGCATGATCCGAATAACTCTAGTATATCCACAAACCATCATTTGTCATATTTTACCGATATACGTCATGACCTTTGTGACAACCTGATACTTTAAATGATGTTAATACGCAAAGTTCATTGATCTCATCACTTTTTCACTTATTCTCTTATGATCATCACAATCTTTAGGGTACTTCCCGTAGATATAGAAAGGTGAAATGTAGTATCCAGGCTTGGTAGCGTGCAAGTAAAGAAATGAAAAGCAACAGGATAATATTTTCCTCCTCCAAACCCCCTAAAGTGAAGTGTGTTGATTATTCAACAAAAAGACTTGAAGTCCAATCAGAAAACTCATAAAATATAAAATATGTAGCCAAGTCTCGATTTTGCAATAATAATAATAATAATAATAATAATAATAATAATAATAATAATAATAATAATAATAATAATAATAATAACAGAATTACAAAATCAATTACGTAAACAATACCTTCCAATTAAGAAAAAAATGATTGCCACAACGCAGGGCCGTAGCTTGAAACCGCCACTGCCCTCCAGGGAAGCTCCACGGCATTCGAGGGGTCCCATTCTAAGACAAAATTGTATAACTTTATATACGACTAGCAGCGTTCACCCCGCTTCGCTGCGGTCACCCCGGAACGCAATAAACTTTGTTACTTAGATAATTTTTACTTTTTCGCTTTCAAGTGATATGATAAAAACCATAGAAGATTGCAGTAAATGTTAACATTATATCGCCTGTCATTTATGTTAACCCGCCCCGCTTCGCTGCGGTCACCCCGGAACGCAATAAACTTTGTTACTTAGATAATTTTTACTTTTTCGCTTTCAAGTGATATGATAAAAACCATAGTAGATTGCACTAATGTTAACATTATATCGCCTGTCATTTATGTTAACCCGCCGAGTGACACGGTCATGCGGGTTGCATATAAATACGTTTATTTTTACCTATGATGAACTAACAAAGGATTTGTACGTTATGGACACTTGAATGGTCAATTATCTCAAGACACTGGTAATTAAAAATTAAAGTGATATGATAAAAACCATCTAGGGTCCAAATCCTAATAACCCCCCAAAAATGAAAGAAATTGGTTCAGCCGTATTAGCGTGATGAGGGAACAAAGGATTTGTACGTTCTCTTTTATATATAAGATACGAACATGAAATTATAAATGAAAAATCAAACAGGTTCACTACATTACATGAACAGAACAGCACACAAAAGGCCAAAAAAAAAAAAATGAGTCGTGGGCCCATTTCAGTAAAAAATGTCCACTATTAGGGCTCTAGAAATAGTATATATTCGTATATTATTGTCAGATTTGTCAATATTGTCCCCTTAGTTAATTTGTCGTATATGGAACGGGTCCACAGGCATAACTAAGGACCCCGCAAACCTCCGGAGACCCATAAAGGGTAAGAGAAGCGTGGAAAAAGGGGGCCCAAGAATTAGGAAAACGATTTTTTCTAGGTGGCGCAAATACGTGTATTAATGCTTGCCCACTCCTCAGAAAAATCTAAGTTATGGCGCTGCCACGACGGGATTCGAACCCGTGTCTCTGCCATATGAGTTTCATAATTTGCCAATCTACCACAAATTCTTCATACAAAGATAAAACAATAAACTAGTAGTTACGAAAGATAAAAATAGATCTTTCTTTTTCTACACGTGCTGATGCAATTCAAAGAATGCGAAAATAATGTCTGCCGCAGGCACGTAGCCAAGGGGTGGGGCCGAGGGTCCGTACCCCCCTTCGTGACCAGAACTGAAAAATCATTAAGGAAAGATGAAACAAAAAGAAACGAGAAAAAGAAGAACCAGTGTTAAAAATATAAAGCTACAGCAAGCGTTTGGTTACTCTTTTTTATAAGGAGCTTTGTGTGGGGGAAACAGGGGGGGAGTCAAGTTAAAAATGGATATTATTGTAACGGAGCATACTGAATTGCATCTAGCTCATGCTAATCCTATGGACTACAAATGACGATCATATAGAGTCTCAGGTAGAACTTAAGAAATACCAATAATCCCCAATAATATGAGCCTGGCAACATAGGTTTCAGTCACACTTGTTAAAGAAATTTTCAATTTCGCGGCAACACTAATCCATTTCGCGACAGGATGTTTTCACTGCCGAAAGAGATCTCGTTGCTATCCTTAACGGATTAAAGGAAGACAAGAAAAAAAGAAAAGACAAGAAGAACAGAGTTCGAAAGACCTCTGAAGATTATTTTCAATTTTTTATACCCTTTTACTCGAGATTTCTTCATAGTTTGTTACTAAAATACTTACTAACATATCCTCATTTTATTGTCTTAACAAACCAATATGGGTACGTTGTCAGTAAAATAGTTTAGATTGATCGAGCCTTTTGTGGGTAACCACAATATTTCATGTCACGCTCCCTCATTACAAAATCCTGGCTGCACGAACCAAAATATTTTACCAGTAAAATAGTTTAGAATGACCCAGCCCCTGGTGTAATAACCTCAATATTTCATCACGGATCCCCGCTATTACGAAATCCTGGCTACGTGCCTGTCTGCCGGCTTGCATTTTCGCGGATTCCAAGAATTTCAGATATCCTCTGATCTTATTAAACGATACAGATAGGACACCAAGAGTCAAGACCTGCATATAGAGGAAATTAAGGCCAACTGGTGTCAGCATTCGTGGCCGATTGATCTAGGGCCACATTCTAGTAATGAAAATAGTTTTTGGCGTGGGTTCGAACCCTGCCCAAGAATTTTTTTGAATTTTCATAACACTTTTTCATTAAAATAAGCTTCCAGTTTTACTATACGGATCCATAGTAAAAGTAATAATAATAATAATAATAATAATAATAATAATAATAATAATAATAATAATAATAATAATAATAGCAGTAGCAGTAGCAGTAGTAATAATAGTAGTAGTAGGAACGGGTTAGAAACCCCATTTTCTGATAAATGCATGGTCAATATTTATATTTCTGTAAACATACAGTATATAAAGAAATAATACATTACATACATGGCAATATTGAGATTAATATATGGTGTTCTTTGGAGAACACGATCCGATCCATAGAGATTCATCTTAGAATGGAGAACTGTTTTGTTAGTCACCTACTTTACAATTTTACCTGAATAAACACGTGGAGCAGGTCTACCAACTGCTGTCAGTGCCGCGAAAAGATACGTGTAAGTTGGGTTGCATCTGTTTAGGCGTTCTCACAATGCAAATTGCCTGGACCCCAAGTAATGGAATTAGAGCGCTTTGGGGGAGGGGAGATACTTTTGTGGCTGGGTGTACTAACCGACTGTTTAGAATATATACTGTATATATTCACTGTCGTGCTAATAGATTTATTTCCGATCTTCATCATTAAACTCAGTGATAATTTCAAAGTTTCCCCCGGGTAGGCTTACCATACGTCCAGAATTCAAGCCTGCGTCCGGAAAATTGTCTGGAATTAACTAATGTCCGAAATTTTAGGAAAAATGGAAGGTCGGGAAATTTCACTTTGTTTGATCAAATGTTTGGCTTACAAATCTGTCTTGTGCTGATATTTATTGAAAAATAAGTAGCAATAAGGTGTCTTCGGAAGAATACTTTACTCAAAAATATAATTTAGAAAACAATTAAGACAATAATATAAAAATATATTTTAAGCAAAGAAAATGAGCACAACATTTTTCGAACTTAGGGTTAGACTATTTTAACTTCTCAATAAAAACACACCATTCTAATATATATCCGAGATTGGTGTCCAGAAATTATAGCGGGTGAAACAAGCAAAAATACTGGTAACCCACGATGAACATGATCAAAGATATGTTTGTGGGGGAATATCCGTCCTGAGCAACCCCTGAAATCACCACTGATTTGTTTAACATGCGAAAGGGGGAGTTTGCACCCAAAGCATCATCATGTCTGATTGCGGCAATGTGCGAACTAGAGGCCATTGAGAGAGAGAAAGCATGACAGAAGATAACACATTTTGGCTGAAAAAAATTTCCTACAAAATTTTAGCAACACCGCACATGATTAATATGGTTGAGGTGTTGGACAGTATATTATATTTTACGAAGAGCAAATTACTGTATTTGTACGTTTAAGACCATATGTCTGGCAACGCTGATACAATAGGTGGTCAGCAAATAACAAACAAGAGTTAGAATTCAGGAAGAAATTGAACTTCCTGGCATATTATAGAATTGTACGCAATTTGTTGATAACACACTAGGAATAACTGGAGAATAAGTTTTACGCTGTTTCCATGGAATTTTGACAAGAAAATACTGTACTTACAGACATAACTTTTATGCCCTCCTAAGGTTAACCTTTACTGGAAAATTGTTTAGAAAATACATTGTCGAAAATACTATGAGCTGATTTTGTCCACAAAAAAAAAAAAAAAAAAAAATGAACAGTTGTTTATTTCTAACGAGTTCACTATTGTAAAGCTACAGCCTCGCGGGTTTTCTACCTACATATCCTCCTTATTTCTTTTTGTGAGTTAACAGACTTTACCTGAAAATTAAAAAAGAACTGTATTCCTAATCTACACTGTTTATTTTATTTTATTTTATTTATTTTTTTGCTTTTGTATTTCAAGAACAAACTTCAGAACATTTATTTCATTTTATTGATATGACATACATTGTATCTAGGAAAAAATAATAAAACCACGAGCAGAAATTTTTTCCGGTCACGAGAAATTCATTGTAATTTCATTAGTGGAAAAATACAAAGACATTATTGAATGTAAACAGACTGACTTGGATCAACGAAGTTTAAAGCCCCAAATTCGGCCGTTCAAACTAAAACCAAGTTCAGCCATCATTTGACCGAGACTTAACCTTGAACGTTGTTGGTGCAACAGACATTTTCACTGAATATGGTTATGACCCTCGTTCAAAGTTGAACTTCGTTGGTGCAAACGGCCAACGTGTGTGTGTATCTGTCGAAAAAGGAGTCCCTTTCTGCACGCTATCCTTTCTCCTCACAAATACAACTTTGTAATAACTTATTAGATGATAAAAGTTGTCTGACTAGTTTGGCTCCAAGAAACTTTCATAATATTCGTACTTTCGATAATACCCGAAATTTCGATAATACTCGAAATTTCCATAATACCCGAAACTTCGGTAATACTCGAAATTTCGTTAATACCCGAAACTTCGATAATACCCGAAACTTCGATAATTTCAAATACTCGAACGGTCTCGAGTAACCGATGAAAACTCGATAAATTTTCACTCCCGAAGTTCAATAGGTCCTTAGCCTTATCGAACACTCCTAGGTGGGGGCACTCGGTCGAAAAAGTGTAAAAGGCTTTTTCTGGCTAGCCTAGTAACTTTAACCCCTTCGGTCCCTATGTACATTTGTGTACACAAATTGATATATTTTTCCTGATGGTTTCGTTAAATCTTCTCGATTAATTCCTGGCGTACACACGCGTGAATGTCTGAACACCACATGGATTTTTTTTTTCGGTGAGCTCGGGTGCAAGTGGCAATTGCCTTTCAATTGTTTTTAGATGTCAGGTATTGGTGGGGGTTTTGTAAGTTTGAAAAGCAAGTATCATTTTCGCCCAAACATATTATTGCTACAGTCAAGGTATTTTTGTGATAAACAATTAAAGTTTCAGAGACTTGTTGACGATTATTAGCTTCGCTTTATCTCTGGGGAACAAAAAATAATGAGAACTTATTTTTTAATATCCACAATTGTGTACATTGGTTTTATATTAGATATTTGTTTCTCTATATTCTTTCGTATAATTTTTTAGGTTTGTTTTGCTACAAAATTGTACATGTTAGAAACAAAACACGATATAAATGCATTCAGAGAAGTAAAATATATATTTTTAACGATAGTATTATTTCATTTTCATTATTAGAAAGTATAGTAAAATTTGTAACTATAATAATTTCTACTATTTGTGCTAATCATTGATGTAACAAATATTGAAGGCATATAGTCAATGGTTTCGTTCCTTTCATTCTTAGGAGAGCTAACCAGAGAAGATGTTCTAGATTTGCTTTAAAGTTCAGATATCGACGATCGAGATAAGTATCCACATTTTATGCATAATGACTTCAGTAACTCTAGCAGTGAAGATAACGATGGCGGTGTTGCAACAGACGAAAGACAATAAAAAATTGTTGCTTTAAACAGAATCAAACAATGAACTGCAACTTAAAATATAAAGAAGAATATAGTAATACTATATAACTTATTCTTTCAATGAGTTATCTACATTTCTTTCTATCTCCAATTCTCGTAATGAAGATACACTAATGGAACAAACAAAATTACGGCTTTCTGAAATCATATCAAGGGGAATGGGAGGTTTAAAACCCTTCCCCAGAGATTTTTGACTTAATGCAGAATAAAATTAAATTTTAATTTATTTTCAAGACTTTTTAAATATTTATAATCTCTCATTTTTCTTTAGGCTACGTTTTTTTCTGCCTAAATGAACTAAATGTTTGTAAGAAAAACGAATAGATTATCAAAACATGCTGTACTTGGTAACATTGCTACAATGGTAAAATCTTACCTTCGGTATTGTGAGAACCTGGAAATTGTGGAAAGAAAATTTTGGAATTGATTTTTTTCAACGTTCATCTTTAACACATGCAAAATAGAAATAGACGAGTATTGAGATTTGCAATAACGTACGTTCAGCTGTAACCGGAAAGGCTTTTTCTTTAGAGAGGGACTAAATAGTAATGAAGTGTCTTGAGATAACAATGCAAAAGTACATGGACAAAGCGTTCTTAATTGAAGGTGCCTCTGCAACTATCATAAACATTTGATATACATGTTTTGTGTATACAGTTAATAATTCGCTAAATAGCATACATGGCAATTCAAATACACGATGTGAATTCATTTTGAGTTTAACGTCCCTTTCAGCACCGAGGCTATATGAGACGGGACCTATTGATTAACGTGGAATCCGAACCACATGAGCTCCCTCCGGGAATCGTATCCGGGTCTCTCATGCCAAAGGTACGTACGCTAATCGCTTATCCATGAAGGAGCTCTTCAAATATACGAGATAGCAGACGTCTGCAGTATTGATGCTATTGGAGATTACCTTTAGTATATTGTGAAATTGATGGTGAGTCTGTAGAAAGAGAATAGCATACAACAAAATTCTTGAAAATCATAGTAAATAATCCAAAATTGACTTCGGAAACTGAAAATTGTTTTAACATATTAAAGAATATGAAAGCATTTAAAGGAGTACCGTAGCTCAAACTAGTTTCAGCGCATTAGCTATAGTATCAAGAGAGAGAAAAATTTAAAAAAGTAAACTTCAGAAGGGTTAGAGACAAGTTGATTGCCCAGAACATGAGAAGTAATTTCATATACGAATGAAATGGAGCATTTGTTTATAAATTGGTAATTTTCATTCTGTATATATATATATATATATATATATATATATATATATATATATATATATTTGTGTGTGTGTGTGTGGTTACTTTCGTTGATTATTTGTAGTTTTTCTTATTTAGAATACTGAAAGAATTCTAGAATAGAATTTTTTAGCGACTGTGAACTACCGAAAAATTATGTCACGAGACACCACTGATAGTTTATATGTTTGTCTCCGACCTTTTCGACAATGAGATCTCGAAAACCACAAGTGCTAGAAACGTGCCGTTTTCACTGATCTATTCCAAATTTTGTGTAGATTGTCCAGTTCTAATTGAATATTTAAAAAACATTAGTGTTATTTCTTTATTACATTTTTAGGATTACACTGGAAGTGTTGAGATTATTTAAAAAGTAAAATATTATATCCTACGACTTATACATTCCAACACGACATTAGTGTGTACGTTAGTAGTATGTCTCTCAGGCATTTGTTTCATGCCCAAATGATTATGAAAAACCAAGGATAACCATTTCTCCAGGCTCAGATGAATCTTTGTTTGGAGTCTTTTGTCCAATGAACACAATATATCGCTGGCATTATAATTAATAGTGTGTGTAATGTATTTCCTCATTACATAATGCTTGCAGAACGAAAGAAAACACTGATCATACATGAATTAGAAACTCCAGCCGGAAGTAGGCTCAAATCTTGCAAGTGGTACAAGATATTGAAAAAATAATCGAAAATATCTCCTCTTTATGTTAACCCTTGCCGATTTTTATCAGGACGTCCTTCACTTGTGTCTATAAAGGGACATGTACAGATGTTATGAGGAATGACAAGGAGATCCATGCTCATATGTGAATGATGCACTGTGTAGAGAGCGCAGGTTCCGCTAGTTATTTTTTTTTTTAAAAAATTAGTATTATTCGCATTAATTGGTAAGGAATGTGACTTTGTGACTATATTATAGAGCCGCCCCTGAGTCAATCCTTAACCGCCCTTAACCCCACCCCTGAAGATTTAAATAAACATTCTATGATAACATTCGTAAAACACATAATTTGTCTATTCTCTGTTCCACGTAAGCTGATAGGAAAAAGAAGTTTTTTTCCCCATCACGCTCAAGTACAGGTGAATGTTGGTGTTCCGTCTTCCACCATCAGCCCCCGCACACGGAGGTATAGAGTGTATCTAAATATGTCTACGCCTAAATAATAAATTACAACTTTCATAATAACACTGCGTATTTTAAAACACTTAATTACATTTACCTGCATTAGTGAGTAAGTAACAAATGTGTCATTTTAATGGAAATTTTATTGAACAGTTGTATTGTTTATTTTCCTTCTTTTTTGGCAGTCGGGGTTGTGACATAATGTTGGAATGGCAAGGGATGTCAGGGTTGGTAATTGAATTGGTATTTACTGCTTTGATACATTAATTTCATAATATAAAATCGGAAACGAACTACAATATGTATGGGTAAATTATCAGTGCGTTAAGATAATAATAATAGAACCTAAATAATAATAATAATAATAATAATAATAATAATAATAATAATAATAATAATAATAATAATAATAATAATAATAATAATAATAATAATAATAAAACACTTCTTATTTCCTCTCTTATATACATGTGTTCTTACATTAAAAAGAACCAGAAGATAAATAACCATATGTATACACACTGATAATAGTGAATAAATGCGTCACGCCCCGGGTGCCTCAACTCAAGCAAATGCCCTGGTTTCTATTGATTATTTTTCAATGAAATCATTTTCCTACGTTTTTCTCTTTGTACGTGCACCTGATGTGATGGTGGCAAAGTATCTTTTTTTTTTTTTTTGTTTATTAATACACGGCGATAAATTTACGGTAAAGCATCATACATACAAGATTCATCAACTTTGAAGTCTTCTGAATTTATTAAGGTGGAAAATTAGTTATGGTGGACTTAGAAAAACAATCCCAGATTGATTGAAGCCTGACACGAAGTAGTAACTACAGATGCTACGTAATTTGAACAGGCCCATGTCTGAGTCTGCCGTTTGCAAGCAAAATTATAATTATTGGAGCTTAACCATTATACTGAATTTGACGCCCCTAAAATCCCCCTAAAATTTGGTGCCTTGTGCGGTTGCAAACCGCCCACCAAAAAGCCCACTAAGCACAAGCTGGGATCGAACCAGGACCTTATGCCCCAGAGGTTCTACCACGGAGCCACCACGGCCCCAACAAAAGTTTTTAGTTCTCACAGAACTCTTGTCCGGAGGTCAATGCAATTAATGGGTGCTGACTTGCATTGACTTCAAATCCTCTATATAATCAACATATATAAATACACACTAAAGGACAAATAATACTGAGTAAAATGTATTAGTATTAGTTGCTGCTCTCCAGAGGTTCTGTATTCATACTTTGGTCACTCTCGCCAGACTCGTCACTGTTGTCTCCAAGGTTAATAACGATTTTTCTGTAACTTCGTCAGTTATCCTGTCGAGTTTTCAGTATTTCGTTTCTTCCATCTCCACTACATGTTGGACACAATCCTTCCACTTTTCACTTGTTACCATTACTAACACTTCCTCCAAAAGAGTCTTTACTTCACTAAGTGTAAAACGTTTATTGTTTCGTGCCACATGTCCCTTTACTTGACTCCAAATCAGCTCAGTTGGATTAAATGTACAGTAGTAGGGGATTTCTGAAAATTTCCCTACCTAAAGAGGCTGCCATTTTGTCCACTTTATACTTGCAGCATTCACTTTTGGCTGCAGGAGGTATAAGACTAATTAACTCAGTTTTAACGAACGTGTCGTCATAAGAAATGCTTTTATTTTGAAGCCATTCTTTTATTTTATTTTTTGCCCAAGTCATGGTGGGAACCCGATCTACCTTTACACTGTGATAAGATGCGTTATCCATGGCTATCACACAGTTCGTTCTAGATGTGGAAGTATGTTTTGAAACCAAGGTAACATTATACCTTTACTGGTAGGGTTCTTAAGTCCAGTGGAGAGTCCAGAAAGAAAGGTTTGTTTACTAGAATTCACAGTTTCATCTACCCCTTGACACGGTATGAGGAACATTTACCCGTGTTGCATCAAGATAGTAGATTTTCCTACCCTTTGCTGTGTACTTCTTAATTAAACGGAGATATTTTCTCCTCCATAATATTATGCCATCCCTATCAACTACAACAGACCTTTTATTGCGGTATACATACTTGAATTTCATTATTTTCAACAGTCTATGGAGAGTTGAGTGAGAAAAGCAGGGCAGTTCATCATCGGTATTTATAGCTATCAGAATTTTATTTAACGTTGGCAATTCATTACGGGAAAAGACCTGATGTACCTTTGATCGAATTGCCGATTTCGTGAAGTCGGCATAGTTTTCCGAGAGGGGAAATACTTGTACGCGTATTTTTGGGATTTCTTCATTTATTTTCATTAAATTTAGCCTCCCGCCTATTTCTATAAACAGTTGCCTCTCTTACACTTGTCTGTTTCCCAGTCATGTCGGCGAATTCTTCAACAGTTAAATTAGGATGTTGCTCTCTTAAAGCATGGAATATATTCAAAATGCAACGCTTCTCACTACTTCATAACGCTTTCCCGGGCTCATGTTTTATAACAGAACTAGTGCAAGCATCATTAACTGTCGCTTCATAAAGCACTAAATACGCAATTATTTACAATTTAATATGCACTAAAATTTGTTTCAGATAATATAAACTATACAAAATATAATGGATACAAAATACAATTTAATATGCACTAATTTCACACGACACTATATATAATATAGTTACCATACACGCTAAATTCATACAATATTTGCACAGGTCGATAGTCTGCGCACTCGATACTCACCAGGGAACTGTACGAATGGGGCACTCGAGTTGCCGGACGAGGTGCATCACATGTGAAAGAGGATGTAAAAAGATGTCCATATGCAAAATTGTAGCGGCTGAGGGCAACATGGACGAGCGTGAGAGGCGGAAGAAGTGGGGCTACAGTGGGACTTAATAACACAGAAATATGCAGAATCACACGTTTCGCTCCCGAATGGTGAAAGAAATGCATGTCAAATGTATAGGAAGTGGAACATGAGAAGAGGTGCTATATTGTGGAGGATATGAGCATCATGGGCGCCATCTTGAAAGTAGTCATCTTGAATTTGAATTCAAAATGTTAAATGAAAAGTGGGGCATGTGGTATATCAATTAAGACTGAAATTTTACCAGAAATGCATTGGTGTGAATAATTTTATAGTTTCTTTATTGTAAGTTGAGAAATACGAACATGCAACAACGTCTGGAGGGAATATATGGACATAGGCAACATAACAAATGTTTCATTTGAGTCCTGTTAAGGTACAAGTCAATTGTCCAGCAAAGAATACATGACAAAAAGATATACTGTACGCGTATGCCAGTGATCGTGTGGAAAACCATATTATCTAAACCATTCGCAGAATGTAGTCACTGGATGCACCTCTATAAGAAGAGTACAGCATTATAATATCAGTCACTTATACCGACATTCTTTGTGTTGTCCAATGTTCAAACCCCTACGTGCCAAAATTCCATCATTGTATTCTTGTAATGCAACAAACAATACATACGAATCAGAAACTGTCGTCAGTCTCAACATAATTACATTTGGATTTTTTATTCTTAAGGTTTACGGGTATTTCATGGGTATGTGACATTTGTTTACCCATCTTTGTGCTCTTTCTTACCTGCTCGTTTTTTCTAATTCACAACACAGTTACAATAGCAGTTTTCACACCAATGAATTTCTGGTAAAATTTCAGTCTTAATTGATATACCACATGCCCCACTTTTCATTTAACATTTTGAATTCAAATTCAAGATGGTTACTTTCAAGATGGCGCCCATGATGTTCATATCCCCCACCATATAGCACCTCTTCTCATGTTCCACTTCCTATACATTTGACATGCATTTCTTTCACCATTCGGGAGCGAAACGTGTGATTCTGCATATTTCTATGTTATTAAGTCCCGTAGGCCCCACTTCTTCCGCCTCTCACGCTCGTCCATGTTGCCCTCAGCCGCTACAATTTTGCATATGGACATCTTTTTACATCCTCTTTCACATGTGATGCACCTCGTCCGGCAACTCGAGTGCCCCATTCGTACAGTTCCCTGGTCAGATAGCCAGAAGATCACCTTCCTTGAAATTGTAAATAAAGACAGAATGTCGACAGGATTGGTTTGCTTTCTCTCCCGATTCTTAAGTGAAACAATGATAGAAATTAACTTTATAACGAATTAGTTCTTATTTCTAGAAATTCAATTTAATGAATAGGACTAAAGCCAAAACTTTAATACATAAATAGTAAAAAATACTTTTTTAAAGACAAAAATTAAAAACAGTAATTGTTTGTTATTCGGGGTTGACAGGTAAAAACAGCAGTGTTTTCTCACCATCAGGTGCCAGCGAATCGACGTACGAATTTAGTGTGTACACGATTCTGTTTATTAGAAAAGCTTCCCTTCCTGTGAAGGTCAACGGCTTGAGATGGACTAACACTGGTGCAAATGAAATATTTAGTTTTACGTCCCACGATTATGCCGTTTAGGCTAAAAGAGACGGTGACGATGAGAAATGAATGAAAGTGTGGGAGAAAATTGGAGTTTCCTGGGCATAATGTTGCCCACCACAAAACTATTTTCGCGGGGTTTGAACCAGGGACCACATACATCAAAGGAGAATCTTCTACCACTGAGCCACCATGTCCCTTACTGGTGCGAGTTAATGTGTTTGTTTGACGTCGGGGTGACCTTATTTTACTCTTGATTATACAATTTGGGACCCCCACATGGACCATAGCGAATGAATTAGAGATGCTTTGGCCCGGGATTGCATTACCTATTGAAATTTTGCTTATGTTTACTCAGGGGTCAAGGACCACTCAGGACACATAAGATCACCTTGGTTTACATCAGGAGTTGGGGGGGGGGGCATAGCACCTCGTTCCCTTTGATGAGTATAAAAATATTAAAATTTGGACTTTTTTTTAGCTTATCCTATTATTTGATGAGACATTTTCGTTATATAATAGAGTACAATGGTTTACTTTTTAAATTTGGAAGTCATCGTTCCCTTTGATGATTATCGATTTTGGAGCCTTATTACGTTATATGGAGGCGTATTTAAAATTATTTCCTTAAATTTGATAAGTACTTTGTGATCCACTTTGTTCCGTTTCAGGGGTGAACATGGATACCTTGCAATCGTCTCGAGTTCGATTCTTGGTGCTAGTTTAGGAAATGTTGAATTTAACGTCCCCAGCGAAAACGATGGTGATGAGAAATGATAGGACGAAACAGGGGAAAACATGTTCCCTTTTAGGGGTAAAAAATTGCCAAAATATAAACATAAGCAATACGTTGTACCACGTGTTTGGTCTTTCGGCCCAATTTATCCTCTTGGATGAGGTCCTATTACCTTATATAGTTATATGGGCGTATACACGGGTTCATTACCTTTCATAAGATATGGGTATATTTGTGCACCCCTTTAAAAATTTGGGTGGAGTAATTTGGCCCATCCCCTTCAATTTTGGAAATTGCCCAATTTAAACATTTGGTATAATAGTATAGGACCCTAATATATATTATTATAAATTTGGGTGGTCCACCTCGTTCCCTTTTAGGGGCACAAAATTACCAAATTTTACTACAACCATGTGTTTTGTATTTTGGCTCATTTTATCACCTTGGATGAGGTTCTCTTACCTTATATAGTTATATGGACGTATACGATGTCCATTTCCTATTATAAGACATAGGTACATTTGTGCACCCCTTTAAAAATTTGGGAGGAGTACCATGGCCAATCTTTTAAATTTTGGAAATTTTCCAGTTTAAGCATTCGGTATTATACTACTGGACTCTAATATGTATCATGATAAATTTGGGTGGTTCACTTCGTTCCCTTTTAGGGTACAAAATTGCCAAAATATAAACATAAGCAATATGTTGTACCACGTGTTTGGTTTTTTGATCCAATTTGTCCTCTTGGATGAGGACCTATTACCTTATATGGTTATATGGCCATGTATAGGGGTCTATTCCCTATCATAAGACATAGGTACATTTGTGCACCCCTTGAAATTTTTGGGAATGGTACCTTGGCCCACCCCTTAAGTTTTAGAAATTGCCCAATTTAAACATTTGGTATAATAGTACTGGACCCTCACTATAAATTTGGGTGGTCCACCTCGTTCCCTTTTAGGGGCCATTTTGTTCCGCTTTAGGGGTGAACATGGATACCGTACATGTGTTGCAATCGTCCCGAATTCGATTCTTGGTGCTAGTTTCAGGAAATGTTGAATTTAACGTCTCCGCGAAAACGATGATGATGAGAAATGATAGGACGAAACATGAGAAAAACATGAACTTACTTGACTGAGGATTGAAGCAGGACCTTACACATTAGTGACAAACGCTAAGCGACCGTGTCCCACTGAGAAGTTTTAGTTTGTTGATTACTACGTTATAATCATTGCAATTGTCCGAGTTCGATCCTTGGTGCTATTTTCAGGAAATGTTGAGCTGAACGCCCCCGTCGAGGCTAAGGGAAACGATGATGAGAAATGATAGGACGAAACAGGAGAAAACATGAACTTCCTTGCTTGCGGATTGAAGCAGGGACCTCACACATTAGAGACAAGCGCTGAGCCACCGTGCCTCATTTGGTGTGAGCAATTTCACGTATGAAAACAACATGGACATGTTATGTTACATTACACATTTTCTGCTCGTTGTTACGCATACGAGTTTGTTGTGAAATTGCAGAATCTGCTTTTACGAAGAGTATAATGTCAGTTCGTTTATTGAATATTTCTAAGATGTGTAAAAGAGAGTCGATTCCGGACCTGGTTAACAACATTAATTTATATCGTTTTTGTTCGTAGATTAAGTAAAAATGTAGCAAAGTTTAAAAAAGCTTCTTCGTGCATTGGCTTATAATCATATGTTTAGAAGCAAACGTCAGCTATATTGTGTTACATGTGCTTACGTATTCGTTGTCAGTATCATTGCCATTCTTTTGTTATTGCATATTAAACATATACAGTATTTAATTGACAATGGTTTACTTTGAAAGGATATATTTATTCTTTGAAAAGGATAAAAGGGATGGGATGATGTGATTTTGGCCCTAGTTAGTAACTCTCGTTTCCGTTCATGGATTAAATAAAAAGATGACTCTTTGCTTAAATCTGATTAGTTCATTGTTCGAACGATTTTTTAAACGCTCAGCGTTTGTTGATCAGTAAGCGCTTCATTGATGGAAACAATGTTGCCAGATTTTGAAAATCTAAACTGCTCCGATTCTTTTTCGAAACGGTGCCGCTGAGTGCAAGAATTTTCAAAACTAAAAATTTTGAAAAACTAAAAATTTTCAAACTAAAAAAAATTAAACTTTTCAAAACAAAAAATGTTTCGAACTAAAAATTTCAAATCAAAAAAATTTAAACAAAAATTGTCAAACAAAAATTTCAAACTAAAAGATTTCAAATAAAATTTTGAAACAAATTTTGAAAATCTAAAAAATTTAAAACTAAAAAAAGAAAATCAAACTTTCTGGAACGAATTTTTTTAAACTTAAAATTTTCGAACTTAAGATTTCAAACCGAATTTGAAAACTAAAATCTTTTCGAACCAAATTTTCAAACAATTTTTTTCGAACTCAGAAAGTTTCAAACTTAAAACTTGCAAATCAAAATTTCAAACTGAAAGTTTTCGATCTAAAATTTTGAACTAAAAAAATTCGAACTCAAAGTTCTCACTAAAAATTTTCGAACTCAGAAAGTTTTAAAATCAAAATTTGAAACTCAAGTTTCGAATTAAAAATATTTTCGAACTACAATTATCAAACTCAAACTTTTCGAAAATCTTAACAGAGATTGAAAGTGATCACCTAAACAGATTACATCGTAGATTGTGAATTGTTGCTAAAGTTTGAAAGTGCAGTCAGTTTAATGACTTTTAGTTTACTGATTTGAATTTAAATTATCTTGGAGAAGTATTCAGGATTAAATTTGATATATGATGATGAACCGTTAGGCTAGTCATTTATTTTGTAACGGAACATTGAAATGAAGTCTCAAGCTCATCTCATAAGACAAACTATCTAGTCAGCTCTAACTCACAAATCGTTTCGCGAGCCAAAGACCGTTGGTAAGCCGTAACTTTTAGTAATGTAACATAGTTTACGGTTTAAGATTTATACTGTCTTGAGAACGATTGAGTTCGTTTATGTAATTAACCCGTTGGCCAGCCATAGCCTGATTTCACATCGTAGCTCATGAAAGCAATCTTGTTGTAGTTGTATAGCCGTGACCATTTTTTCTGGACATAGCCTGTACGATCACCAGGAATGAAATACTACTTATTTTAACGACCATTAAGACGTGAAATAAGATGAAATCTGAACCATCAAATGTTAAGACATCCTGCGATGGAACAAACAAAAATGTGTGTTTCCTTACCTGGAGTCGAACCCCGGATCGATTTCACAAAAGTGTAGATTTTTGAATAACTTTAAGAGAAGGACATATTTCGTTTAGCACAGCGATTCATATCTTATGAGCTGGGAACTCGGACCTCAAAATCGACGTCTGCTTAGTTGTTAAAAGCAATGAACCAATTTTCCATTTACATTGCCAAACACTTTAAAATATTAAGTCAGCTTCTGTCATATTGAAATTGCATTTAAAAAATCACATGCGAAGGCGAAGATGACGAAAGAGTGGAGCGGCTTCTTGCACAAGTTTCGTAACGAAATGAATTTCATTACTTCAGTATCATAGTTTTTTTGTCATAGATGAAGAATGCAGATTTTGCAGTTTTTCTTTATGACATCATTCAGCTCTGTCATATTGCATTCTCTCTCTTTAAATTCTGTTACTGGTGCTTAGTTACGAAGATATCAGTCCTGTGTTTGTAACATTGAACTTCTCATTTATTGCAATAGTGATTACCGTGTTACCTAGTGATGCTATAATGTTGCATTAAATCCAATTTTTTCTGGTGCAAGAGGTTTTCAGTTCGATTCCTTTAGAGTGCTTCCCGTCGTTCTCATAGGATTATTAGTGATATCATGTTACTTATTTCATGAAAGATCTTGCCAGTAGTGAATGATGCTACATTGAATTCAATTTACTATGGTGGAAGAGCTTCCCTCATAAGATTGTAAATGAAGAAAGAAAAAAAAACTGTTACGATACCATGGTTCGGCTTTCCTTGTGTAAAAGAAATGAACGATTTATCGTTTTAATCTCATATTGTTTTGTACCGTGGTGCTGTAATACGAGTGATTTGTATTAAATAACATTCACAAGAAGATCGATTCCGGCTGGAAAACAATTTCATAAAAGTGAACAAGTGCATCTAATGCGAAAAGGATTCTAGTTTGATCCTGCTGACGTTCACTATTTTAAGTGAAGTTTTTATACGATAAAAGTACTGCACGAACAGTCTGTACCTACTGCCAAAACTTAATTACATTTTCATTGAAATCAACATAAGTAATATACTTGTATTCAAAAGATTTAATCAGTATGTACTGTAATAAACAACATTGTGTGTTTGTGTGTGTGTCGTGTGTGTGTGTGTGTGTGTGTGTGTGTGTGTGTGTGTGTGTGTGTGTGTGTGTGTGTGTGTGTGTGTGTGTGTGTGTGATGTCTAAACAACAGTCTTTTTCACGAATGGTTTTTAAATTATTGTTCTGGTATCTGCTCCCCGAGAAAAGCTGAGGCCTGCAAAATGATCTTCCTCAACTCACTGACCTTGCTGGTTTCACGTTAAGTATATCATTATCTGTTTTACGTCGTGATGACTCAATGACAGAGGTGTGTAAGGTCGCTGGTTCGATCTTAGCTAACGCCAAGTTGCTTTGTAGTGAACAAAAAGCCGTGTGCGTGAGTTTTCTCAGGGTTCTCCCCACTATATTTAATACATCATTACATTTATTTCTCATCATCATCGTCTTCTTTAGCCTAGTTAGCATAACCGTAAGACGTAAAACTCAAAGATTTAATTTCATTTCTCTGAACCACCACGAGTGTTTTTTGTTCTCTTGACAGTACCGAGGACGTAAATCTTGTGTTCCTAGACTGCATAAGACGTGAACGATAAAATCTAAAACACCATAAATGTTTTATGTTGTCTTAACAATATCGAGGCTGTATAGAACGTGGACTTACAGTTCAAAGTGAAATTCGAATCATCATAAATGTAGCTATAAACACCAAATATTTGTTTCTATTTTACGTATAAGATGGAAAGCGTTTATGACCTTAGGCTGTATAAGACTTGACCGTACTTCTGTGGGTTGTGTACTTAAACCCGTAATAATAACGCCAAAAATCGAACCTGGACTTAGCCACTGAAAATTCAAATGGCCTTAAGGAAATATTTTTTTTATTGTAATGCATTCAACCTGGAATATGCTGATTAGCACCTTGTCCTTCAAGTGAGAGGAGTGAGAGGTAAGGAAATACTTCCGTGCTTGACGTCACATGAATGAAATTCTGTCCATCTTAGCATTTTGTTCGTTCTGTGCTTTGATCAGTAAGCTGTTATTCGTTTCATACAAGTTCAAGTGTTAATGTGGCTAATATTTATTAAATCACGTCTTAATGGTCGCTAAACTAAGTAGTATTTCATTCCTGTTGATCGTACTGGCTATGTCCAGAAAAAATGATCACGGCTATTCAACTACAACAAGATTGCTTTCATGAGCTACGATGTGAAATCAGGCTATGGCTGGCCAACGGGTTAATTACATAAACGAACTCAATCGTTCTCAAGACAGTATAAATCTTAAACCGTAAACTATGTTACATTACTAAAAGGTATTTGGTATTTGGTACTACGGCTTACCAACGGTATTTGGCTCGCGAAACGATTTGTGAGTTAGGGCTGACTAGATAGTTTGTCTTATGAGATGAGCTTGAGACTTCATTTCAATGTTCCGTTACAAAATAAATGACTAGCCTAACGGTTCATCATCATATATCAAATTTAATCCTGAATACTTCTCCAAGATAATTTAAATTCAAATCAGTAAACTAAAAGTCATTAAACTGACTGCACTTTCAAACTTTAGCAACAATTCACAATCCACGATGTAATCTGTTTAGGTGATCACTTTCAATCTCTGTTAAGATTTTCGAAGTTTGAGTTTGATAATTGTAGTTCGAAAATATTTTTAATTCAAAACTTGAGTTTCAAATTTTGATTTTAAAACTTTCTGAGTTCGAAAATTTTTAGTGAGAACTTTGAGTTCGAATTTTTTTAGTTCAAAATTTTAGATCGAAAACTTTCAGTTTGAAATTTTGATTTGCAAGTTTTAAGTTTGAAACTTTCTGAGTTCGAAAAAAATTGTTTGAAAATTTGGTTCGAAAAGATTTTAGTTTTCAAATTCGGTTTGAAATCTTAAGTTCGAAAATTTTAAGTTTAAAAAAATTCGTTCCAGAAAGTTTGATTTTCTTTTTTTAGTTTTAAATTTTTTAGATTTTCAAAATTTGTTTCAAAATTTTATTTGAAATCTTTTAGTTTGAAATTTTTGTTTGACAATTTTTGTTTAAATTTTTTTGATTTGAAATTTTTAGTTCGAAACATTTTTTGTTTTGAAAAGTTTAATTTTTTTAGTTTGAAAATTTTTAGTTTTTCAAAATTTTTAGTTTTGAAAATTCTTGCACTCAGCGGCACCATTTCGAAAAAGAATCGGAGCAGTTTAGATTTTCAAAATCTGGCAACATTGTTTCCATCAATGAAGCGCTTACTGATCAACAAACGCTGAGCGTTTAAAAAATCGTTCGAACAATGAACTAATCAGATTTAAGCAAAGAGTCATCTTTTTATTTAATCCATGAACGGAAACGAGAGTTACTAACTAGGGCCAAAATCACATCATCCCATCCCTTTTATCCTTTTCAAAGAATAAATATATCCTTTCAAAGTAAACCATTGTCAATTAAATACTGTATATGTTTAATATGCAATAACAAAAGAATGGCAATGATACTGACAACGAATACGTAAGCACATGTAACACAATATAGCTGACGTTTGCTTCTAAACATATGATTATAAGCCAATGCACGAAGAAGCTTTTTTAAACTTTGCTACATTTTTACTTAATCTACGAACAAAAACGATATAAATTAATGTTGTTAACCAGGTCCGGAATCGACTCTCTTTTACACATCTTAGAAATATTCAATAAACGAACTGACATTATACTCTTCGTAAAAGCAGATTCTGCAATTTCACAACAAACTCGTATGCGTAACAACGAGCAGAAAATGTGTAATGTAACATAACATGTCCATGTTGTTTTCATACGTGAAATTGCTCACACCAAATGAGGCACGGTGGCTCAGCGCTTGTCTCTAATGTGTGAGGTCCCTGCTTCAATCCGCAAGCAAGGAAGTTCATGTTTTCTCCTGTTTCGTCCTATCATTTCTCATCATCGTTTCCCTTAGCCTCGACGGGGGCGTTCAGCTCAACATTTCCTGAAAATAGCACCAAGGATCGAACTCGGACAATTGCAATGATTATAACGTAGTAATCAACAAACTAAAACTTCTCAGTGGGACACGGTCGCTTAGCGTTTGTCACTAATGTGTAAGGTCCTGCTTCAATCCTCAGTCAAGTAAGTTCATGTTTTTCTCATGTTTCGTCCTATCATTTCTCATCATCATCGTTTTCGCGGAGACGTTAAATTCAACATTTCCTGAAACTAGCACCAAGAATCGAATTCGGGACGATTGCAACACATGTACGGTATCCATGTTCACCCCTAAAGCGGAACAAAATGGCCCCTAAAAGGGAACGAGGTGGACCACCCAAATTTATAGTGAGGGTCCAGTACTATTATACCAAATGTTTAAATTGGGCAATTTCTAAAACTTAAGGGGTGGGCCAAGGTACCATTCCCAAAAATTTCAAGGGGTGCACAAATGTACCTATGTCTTATGATAGGGAATAGACCCCTATACATGGCCATATAACCATATAAGGTAATAGGTCCTCATCCAAGAGGACAAATTGGATCAAAAAACCAAACACGTGGTACAACATATTGCTTATGTTTATATTTTGGCAATTTTGTACCCTAAAAGGGAACGAAGTGAACCACCCAAATTTATCATGATACATATTAGAGTCCAGTAGTATAATACCGAATCCTTAAACTGGAAAATTTCCAAAATTTAAAAGATTGGCCATGGTACTCCTCCCAAATTTTTAAAGGGGTGCACAAATGTACCTATGTCTTATAATAGGAAATGGACATCGTATACGTCCATATAACTATATAAGGTAAGAGAACCTCATCCAAGGTGATAAAATGAGCCAAAATACAAAACACATGGTTGTAGTAAAATTTGGTAATTTTGTGCCCCTAAAAGGGAACGAGGTGGACCACCCAAATTTATAATAATATATATTAGGGTCCTATACTATTATACCAAATGTTTAAATTGGGCAATTTCCAAAATTGAAGGGGATGGGCCAAATTACTCCACCCAAATTTTTAAAGGGGTGCACAAATATACCCATATCTTATGAAAGGTAATGAACCCGTGTATACGCCCATATAACTATATAAAGTAATAGGACCTCATCCAAGAGGATAAATTGGGCCGAAAGACCAAACACGTGGTACAACGTATTGCTTATGTTTATATTTTGGCAATTTTTTACCCCTAAAAGGGAACATGTTTTCCCCTGTTTCGTCCTATCATTTCTCATCACCATCGTTTTCGCTGGGGACGTTAAATTCAACATTTCCTAAACTAGCACCAAGAATCGAACTCGGGACGATTGCAAGGTATCCATGTTCACCCCTGAAACGGAACAAAGTGGATCACAAAGTACTTATCAAATTTAAGGAAATAATTTTAAATACGCCTCCATATAACGTAATAAGGCTCCAAAATCGATAATCATCAAAGGGAACGATGACTTCCAAATTTAAAAAGTAAACCATTGTACTCTATTATATAACGAAAATGTCTCATCAAATAATAGGATAAGCTAAAAAAAAGTCCAAATTTTAATATTTTTATACTCATCAAAGGGAACGAGGTCCTATACCTCCCCCAACTCCTGATGTAAATCAAGGTGATCTTATGTGTCCTGAGTGATCCTTGACCCCTGAGTAAACATAAGCAAAATTTCAATAGGTAATGCAATCCCGGGCCAAAGCATCTCTAATTCATTCGCTATGGTCCATGTGGGGGTCCCAAATTGTATAATCAAGAGTGAAAAAAGGTCACCCCGACGTCAAACAAACACATTAACTCGCACCAGTAAGGGACGTGGTGGCTCAGTGGTAGAAGATTCTCCTTTACTGTATGTGGTCCCTGGTTCAATCCCCGCGAAAATAGTTTTTTGGTGGGCAACATTATGCTCAGAATACTCCAATTTTCTCCCACAGTTTCATTCATTTCTCATCGTCACCGTCTCCTTTAGCCTAAACGGCATAATCGTCGGACGTAAAACTAAATATTTCATTTGCACCCGTGTTAGTCCATCTCATCAAAGATATAACAATCTCCAAATTTTATGCCATAAAAGGGAACGAAAGAAAAAGCATTCGTAAACCTGTACTATTTCATAACGTAATGAATCATCAAGACCATATTTTAGTAATTTTAAAGAATCATCATGACCTCTGATCCAAAACTCCCAATTCAATGACGTCATAGCCTGGCCAAGGTACCTCTGACTCATTCGTACCAGCGTGCATGGCCCCTGAATAAGCATAAGCAAAATTTCAATAGGTGACGCAATCCCGGGCCAAAGCATCACTGATTCATTCACTATGCTCCATGTGGCCCCAAAATTGGATTATTAGGAGTGCGGTCAGGTGCTGCGAGTACTACCCAAGTATCCCACAACAGATGGAGGGTTAATCAGTTTTCTTATATAGTGATGTAACTAGGGGGAGGCAAACGGGGCTTGTGCCTCGGACGCCGGCTTAGGGGGGCGCAAAACTGGGCAAATATTTATTTTCACCATAAGACAAGGAAAGGAGTTTTAGCAAGCTAAAGACCATAAAAAAATTACCTCAGAAACTTAACAATAAAGCAACGGCTCACATACCTTAGGATCACATCCATAGAGCATAAGTTAGCATGAAAGCTATCTTTAGAGGATATTGTAAAAATCTTTGCAGCCAAAAGAGCCCGCAAAGTAAAATTTTAATTTCAGCTTTTTGTGATTTCATTTAATTTACATCTATTTAACAGATTTGCAAAGTGTCCAAGTATCTAGGTATAATACTCAGACAACAGCTTGACTGTTTATCATAATTAAGTATTCTATTCTAAAGCAACAGACAGTTAGTTCATTCTACACATTGTTATTGCAGTTATTATGATAAGACTATAAGAATATGTGAACCATCCTACTCTCAGATTATTTGGTAATCAAATACTAATTAGTTTGGTGTTTTATCGGGTATTAAAAATTAAATTATATACTGCAATTTTGAAATCAAGCTTTACCACTTGAATAAAAATGGAATAGGAGATTTAATGTGTGTTGCCAATATCAGATGTAGTCGGGGAGTATTCTAGTTTGGTTGGTCAGGGGGGGGGCGCCAAGGCGAGTTCTTGTCCCGGGCGACAAGTAACCTAGTTGCGTCGCTATTCTTTATACACCATACATGCTGCATAGGGAAGATATTCATCTCCGATACCAATTTCGATATTTTTCTCTTCTTTGTATCGTGATAAATGTCGGTTATATATAAATTTGAAATTAATCTCATATGAGTTAAGTGCACTTTGCGTAAAATTGTCGCCGTTCCTATCACAAAGCAACCATGATAATGAACAATGTTTAACAACTAATTTCAAGATTATTGTTTTGTTACTCTTGGACCAGAAATAATTTGAATACAATAAAATCAATATCCATATTATACGGGAACATCCTGTGCATGGTAAAGGATTCCGGGAGAATTTGAAATGGTGAGTCAGCTTATTCATATATAAACAAAAGTATTTTAATATACTTTTATGCAAAAGAAAAGGCGAGACTTTAGCTTAGAAATAAACATCCGATTTCTTTTCAACAGTATGAATTATTTGCTCCAAAAGTAAATACACAAATTTAACTTGCAGTTTTAAAAATAGTACTTATGTTAAACTCATATTTACATTTAAGTACCATATTACACTATACTACTTCAACATAGTCATGTCCATCTTTGCTGTTTCATAATACTCATTATCTTTTATATTAAATAGACTATGGTTCATTTTAACTAAGTGCTTAAGTTGGAACAGTAACACAGAACGAGATATCGATTGAAACCTAACCCGTATTGTCCACACTCAAGATACATTCAGAACATACTTAGAGTAGAGTGAGGGATCTCCGCCAAGTCGGACAATCCCGCCTACCTCTCTATCAATTAAACGGTGAACGAGAGGACCACGTGGATAGTACTGTCAGCTAGCGAAGAACAAGGATGTTTAGTGACAGAGAAGAAAGAAGCGCAGAGCAAGTTGTCTTTGTTGTGTTGTCACAATATAGTTTCACTACCTGTCATTATTTTTTCAGACGATTAAGATGCAAGGTAAGTCACTTAATGTATCAGAAGTCTTATGATTGTAATATAAGTGAGTTTCTTGTAGTTGTACGGCTTCTATCAGAGTTTGAGAACCGCGTGTGTCCAGAGCCTGTTGTGGTACAACTCCCATATTTAAGTGTTTCCGGGGTAATTGCGCCCGGTCAGATACAGATGTGGTGTGTGCTACGAGTGGGTTCATTGTACTTGTAGTGGAGCAGAAAAAAGCTAGAGGATATGTATATGACTATTGCACAATGTGATATTTTGAGCCTTTGATTTGTGTGTTAAACGTATGAGAAGATTGGATCTTAAAAACAATGTACAGATGTAGATACTAGTGCTTGCTTTTGTTCTGCTGTAACGTGCCATTTCTCTTGTCATACTTGTTGTTGCTGGTCATTTTTATATGTTTGTTTTACATCGTCGGTGAAGAAACAATACCGCCTGTGGGACAATTCTCAAGCTTTACAGAACGGGAAGAAAAAACTTTTCAAGTGTTTCTTATCAACACCCAGACAATTAAAAGTTAACAATAATAGAATATAATATTATAATAGTATATTATTTTCAACTTTTAGTTGTCTGGGTGTTGATAAGAAACACCAGGAAAAGTTTTGTCTTCCTGTCCTGTAAAGCTTGAGAATTGTCAGATAGGCAGTATTTTTTCTTTACCGACGATATTGGGGTCTACAGTTTACTTTTATTTTAAAAATACCCGTGGCTTTATATTTTTCTGTAATTCTCACAATAAATAAATAAATAGGAAATATGTAAGCACACATCAAAGGATATTTATTTATAATGTATTTTCCTAATGGGCGTATTTTCCCCACAGAGAAGGGCAATTAGGCCCTTTGTATTGTTTTTATTGTTATTTTATTTTATTTTTGAAAAATGTTATGTAATACGATACTTAAAAATGTGAAACTTTGTGATCGATTACTTGAAGGATCAAGGTATACCGTACAACTAATCAGTAGATTCTCATTCAAGTAGTTTTTTAGATACGACCAGTTTTTTCTTAGATGGGCGTAGTTCCCTCATTCTACTATATACTAGCAGAAGTCTAAGTACGAAGAGCGGGAAGAATAAAGATTAATAAATACTATGCCGACGGAATTGTGAGATACGTAATATAATAATTGAATTGCAACCGCACAACTTCTTCTTCCCGGCTCTTTTCTTTCTCTCTAGGTTAACTATTAAAAAACACCGAAAGACATATTTAATTATTTTAAGGGAAAAGTGCAAATACCCAATTTCATGCCGCTGGACTTAAGTGATTCCGAGATATTTACATCTTTTTGTAATAATTCAATCCCTCTGTTCCTTCTACGTAGAATTTCCGAAAATCTTTCCTTAGTGGTATCTTACGTTACTGTTCAAATTTCTGCCTTAAGCACCCATTGTTTAGTCAGTCTGTTAGTTAGGGCTTCTATTATGTATATATGGAGGTTTTTCACTTTTTCCTATTTTTCATTTTCTTTTAAATTTATACTACTAATATTTTAATTCTTTTTTATTATTTAACTTGTATTTTTCCTTGTTTACATGTATTTTTATTTTTTTCAATATATAGATATATTTGTATTTCATATGTAATTATGTGTGTATACATACAGTATATTCCTCTGTAAATGGGGTGTGGCTCTGTAGAGAACTATTATAAATAAATAAATAAATAAATAAATAAATAAATAAATAAATAAATAAATAATACAAATTGCTGTGAGCATTCTCTCGTATTCATATGGACTTTATTATTAATTCACAGAAATTTTCTTATCTTACCAGTGCAACATCCTTCTAATATTCTAATATTTTACCACGTTTTTTTTCTTTCCTTTGTAAACCAATGCTACTGTAGATAACCAAAAATTTATTTTCTTAGCATCCAAATTAGAGCGAAATACGTACAACTTCTTCAGAGACATCTAGCAGGAACATATGGAAGTATGTCTAGCATTTTACTGAACGCGCTGATGGTCGTGCCATCTATCGCCTGTCTGTCTAATTTCTTCCTTGTTTAAGAAAAAAAATGGTTCTATTTGCCTGACATGTGAGTCGTTTTCTACGTATTCGATTAAATTTAAATTAGTACAATAACTATAGAACACGCAGAATAGCCTATTATCTTTTTTATTTTCTTGTAACAACTGATCCAAGATATAGAAAAAAAGATATTTATCTCAACTACAATATTTTTTACATTTATTTCATGATTTATATTGTAATATACATTTTTAAAACCGATGCAATATAAGAATGGGTTTATATTTTAATGTGAAACCTGAACTCGGGTTTTCTGCTCCAAAAGCAAGAGCATTGAGATTACTTTACCACGAGATTCTCCTTTTAAAAGCAGCGACACACGCACAAACTTTCATGCAGAAGTTCATAGTCTTCTTTATTCAGATACGGTACAAAAATGTATTTCTTACTTCTATTAAAAGAAAAAAAAGGATTGCATTAACCAGAAGCTGTAATCGTTTACAGAATTTTTGAAACTGTTGATAAAATAATGTTGTTGATCTTTACAAGTTCGCAGGCTTGCACCCAAAATGGACCTGGAGACCTGAAACCCTCTGCTTTATTAATACAAAAAATACAATTTAGATTTTTGAAAGAAATGTATTTTAATTTCATTTTAGTTTCTTTAAGAAAATACGAGATGAAGAAATATAGAAATCAGGTAGGAACATGTGATATGCAGGATGTTTAAAAATAACACCGACAACGTTAGAGAGGTGATTGCTGACACCAAGATAAGACGAAAAAATATAGAGCAACCTGGGTGCACAAATGCTTCCTTTTGGAATTATAGGCTGCCGAAAACATGAAAAAATGAAATTTAAAGGTCCATAGTTCCAACATTAAGGGACCTACCGTAGTCGGGTCAAGATTTCACTTAGGAACTAGTATGTACCCTGTTCAAATATCCATGTGTCAAAATCTTGCCGTACTTTGGCAACAATTTTTAAAGAGGTAGTTGGTCAGTACTTTAAATTATATGCCCGTAGCGAAACACCCTTTTTAAAAAATGTTGCGTGAGTACCCTAGGATTCTGAAAAGTGTATTTTTGGATAGCGCACATATTAGTTCCCAAGTGAAGTCTTGGGCTGATTATGGTAGTCCCATAGTTTTGTAGCTATGGACCTTTAAAGTTCATTTTTTCATGTTTTCGGCAGCCTATAACTCCGAAAAGAAGCATTTGTGCACACAAGTTGGTCTATACTTTTCGTCTTATCTTGGTGTCAGGAATCACCTCCTGTGAAACATCCTGTATATAGGAGAATATACATTTTTTCAGCAAAACTCTTACGGATTTCTTTGAATATAGGGATTTTCTTGGAATAAACCAAGCGGGACCCACGAATTCCGAAAGAAATTGGACAATCTTTCTGTGTCTTGGTAGACGTCTAGGAGCTAACAAGTACAAATGAAATTGGCAACTCAATGAGAAGAATGAGTAGCAGGAGGGAAAACACATTTTTTCAAAATAGTATTGGTGTAAGTATTTTGGTTTTTCATTGCTAAAGGAACGCAAAGTGGATATTATTGAGCTTATATTACAATTAATGCTATTGAACAGGACCGCAAATTTGCAAAATTTTGAAATACAAAATGTTATTTACTAAGAACCAATGCTAATGCACTGTAGTAGTACAGATTGATATAAATAATAATGCTTGATTTTGGAAAGGCTATACAGTATTCCTATTGTACTCCCCTTACGGTTTATAAGAAACAAGCAGCGAAGTTTTTGCATATCCTTTGTAGTCTGATAATTTTTATATGCTATTTCATTTGTTTTTACTTATAAAGTAACTGCAGGTATATACGCCAATTCAGCTAAATACGCCAAGTGTTCAGTGCTGGGACGTTTCCGACGAAATCCGCTAAAATGCGCCTCCAATATGTGCCATGATCTTGGACAAGTCCGATTTCATGAATATCCGGGAGACAGCGCTGACACCGCCATTGTTGTTTGCTTAGGGAAGATTCCGTGGAAGATGTTATTATTTCAATAGAGGTAAGAATCCGTTAGTAGTACCTGAACATTGCCGATTGTTTACAACAATGTACGCCTTATTTCGTGTCCGTCTACAAACATTTTGTTTTGTAAGTGTAACTTCAGTATTTGCGATTCCATGGCTACCAAATCAATACCAAGTACGGTACAGTAAAATACGCCAGGGCTTGTGCAGGACTGACTGCAGAAGACAAAATGTTTTTATTTGTCCCACATGTTCCATGTAATATCTGTGTAGTTTTATTTTTAAGTCACAGTACAGTGACACTGTTTGTTTATCTTCTTATGGAGTAAAACTTTTCAGTTTGGAACTTCATTTCAACTTTGGAGATGATCGTTTTTACATTTTGTTATTTTATCTTCATTTTCAACGAACTTACAAAGTTCGTTACTGAATTCTCTATGCCTGTGTGTCTGTCTGTCTGTTATTTGCGGTTTTATCAACTTTGAGTCTTGCATTCGACAGACAGTCAAAAACTATCAAAGTGATTAAATTTTTCGCGTCACTCTTACCGTAAACAAAAAAAAAAAAAATAGCCAATTTCTAGATATTTAACGAGCCATAGCTCGGGAACCATAAGTTGTAGAGATATGATATTGATGTTGATCAATACCTAAGAGGATGGTAAATAGTTTGGTACCAAATAGTAACCGGTAGCCACTGTTAAACTGTCTACTGGCGAACTGGCCACCGTTCCCCAGATATTGGCCAAAATATTCGAATTTCTAGATATTTAAACACCATATCTCGATAGATGTCATTGATAGATGATATTTTGCTAATTTTTGTGAGAAAGAAAAGAAGGTGCGAATAAAAAGTTTTTCTTTTACATCTAGGAACAATCACAGTTATCCTTCCCGCTCCATCTCTCCATTCTTTTTAAGTTCGTTCTGGCAATGCTCTTGAAGCATTCTCAACTTGTTTACTTTGGTTATTCTATTGTTTGCTTCAGACATGTTGTGTAGTAACATTTGAGTTAGTATAATACAGTCGATTTAATCATTGTAAGATTTATTATATTTTTCTAGTAGTATCCTAGACTTGGCGTAATTAGCTGCACATATTGGTAAATACGCCATTTTGTAACACTTTTACCTTGGGTACAAAACTGAAGTGAGTCGCATCATTGTCACATTTTTTTTCTACTCGCGGAAAAGGCCACTCAGCAAAGCACATGTCTTGTTCTTTGTGTTTCATGATAATTAACGCCATAAAAGAATCCAACACCCTTAACATGGCGTATTTACCTGCACCTATCTTACTTTCTAGCGTCGAGAGGAGAGAAGGAAGTATGGTGATTATTAAAGGAATCGAATTCAAGATTTCGACGGATTCACATTTTTCAGGATTTTGGATGATTATTTGTCTGTCTATCTGTCCATTCGTGCATCACCGTTCAACTATTCAGACCGAATTTTAAACAAATACTTTCTTTCTTTTTAAATACTCTCTTGTGATGTTTTTTTCTAATTTTCTTCCTACCTCCTAAAATATGTGGACCTGAAGGCTAATAATTAAAATTTATTTTCTCCTCGATTAACGATATACAGTATATAATTAAGAACCCAATAATATGGTGTATGAGTCGTTTTTCTAGGAAAAATCCAAAAGAAGTGGTTAACTCCAGTTTATTTTTGGACAATAATCTCGAAAACGATTCAGATAATTTTGTTGATATTTAATAAGTAAATATTTCATTTAACATGTCTATAATAAGGCGTAAGGCATTTCTCCTGAAAAAAATTCTCAAAGGATAGCTCAATCTTGGGGGAGCTCTTTTATTCGAACAAGTTTTCAGAAAGATCTGAGGCCAGTGGCGTACGAAAGACAGTATTGTGGTGATTTATTTATTTATTTATTTATTTAATATACAACACAACATGCTTAGTGCCCAATTATAGTATTGTGTACATATAGTAAATGTTACATACATAAAATTCTTAATTATTTCTATAGAAAATTGTTGTTTTAAATATGATCGGAACCTGTTTTCTGATAAACTAAATACATCCACTTTATCAAACTTATTTACAATGTCTGTATAACGTACACAGCCTCCACATAGCGGATTTAAATAATATATTGCTTCTGGCTTTCGCACAATAAAATGTTCCTGTATTCTCTACTCCGGTTTTCCAAGTGGGAATCCGCAGTGATATTTTCGAGACCAATTCCATACGGCTGCAATGCTTTTGCGCACACTTTCTTCCAGCTTATCATTCCATGCAGATAAGAAGCAAAACAAATAATCATTTTAATGCCTTTGCGCACAAAATGGTATGCAACGTTGCCAATTCATTCTTTGATCTTAATATACAATATATTTTGTAGTTTTTTTGCAAAACAAGACAGGACTCATTTGATTAAATAAAATAAACTAATTTATTAAATTACCTAAGTAACTCCAACTACCTTACTTTCTTGGCTTCTTCAAACACACTAACTCATTTATCTAACAGAATACATAGCGAGACAGCAAGTAGTTCCTGATTGGTTACCGCTAGCTGGCGGCAGCCAATCCCGTGACAGCTTCCATAAGAGAACTACAAAAATGAACTTTTAATTAACGACTTTTACTTGGCAGTAGCTCGTTAATTAAAAATTCGTTTTTGTAGTTCTCTTTGGGTAGCTGTCACAGGATTGGTTGGCGGTAACCAATCAGGAACCACTTGCTGTGTCTCTGGAACTTGTTAACTACCAGATATGAATATATATATATACTGGAGGATACTGAGAATAATTGTAATCTGTTGAAACTGAGACGACAGTATGGACTTCGAGATGTCAACTACGAAGAAAGACGCACCATGCATAATAATGGGAGGTTATAAATATCGTCGTTTCCGTGAAGGAAGAGAAGGATCAATAAGGAGGTAAGTTAAAATAGACTTACTAAATTGGTGAGAGCAGAAACTTTTGTTCTTCTCAGATTGCGTTGTGAACAATTTTAATTTCTACAGACTATGTTGACGTTTATAATCCTTGAGTTTAAACGTAGCTTACTGTGCCTCTCCATTGGCTAAAGTAAGGTAATGAAGCAGTGGATGTAAACTAACTTAATACTCTAAGATTTCGAACATTTTCGGTTTTGGATACATTTTCATACAAAATTAGCAGAGTTAATCTATAGACCTTTTGGTGAGGCACCTGCTCACTATTGCTCCATCTACTAATGATTGATTACTTACACCAAATCATTAATTTTGCAGGTGTACCTTGAAAACATGCTCGGCTACAATTGAAGTTGATGGTACTGAAAGCAGGGTATTACAGAAGGGAGTGGAGCATAATTATCAAGGGAGTATTGAAAATGTTAACAGGCATTTGTTGAGGGAAAACTGTAAACGCCGTGCTGTGTAATGCCTTGACGAACGGCCAAATAAAGTCATAAGAAAGGAGATTTCAAAAATGACAAGCTTGAACAAGCTTGATCATAAGGTTATGAAAACATGCAGAGAAGCAATGTATCGATCTCGGAGGAAGAAAATGCCCAGTAAACCAAAAGATATCACCGAAGCTATTCAACAATTGAAAGAAGGAACGAACGATACAACTATGGCTGGAGAAAGGTTTCTGTACGTCAATGAAGCAGCGCAAATAGTCCTTACGTGCAATGAAAACGTCAGGATTTGGTGGCACTTGACACCAAATGATTTAGATTTTCAGATTATGTGCTGAACAACTACATCGAAGATAATTGCAGGTAATATTGCAAATCACAAATAGCATTCTGGTTTGATAAATGTAAAAGATATAATGAATTTTGGGGGTAATAACAACCCTGTGGCTTATACCCGTCCCGATCTGGGAAAAAGCACTTAACTTAGTTTTAACTATTAAAGAATGATAAATATCAAAATTAAAGAGGTAGAGGGTCTCCAGCCGAAGTAATTAAAAACTGTCTAGTATATAGACTAGAAGCATTCTCGTTTGAGAAATTAAAGGCATGAATATAGAAATAGCGCACAGAAATAGTAAAGTATTATATGGAATGAGATCCGAAAATTAGTTTCTACTTTATAGTAGTTCTGGAAATCAAAATATTATTTCAAAATAAAAAATTAAACGGTGATAGGATATGGTATTCATGATTACCTTTTCTTTTCAGGTACCCTCTAGTGATGTGGGCTTGTGAACCATCTCCAGCACCTAGGACAACAAATGGGCCAGAATCTTTCCACCGTCACTACAACAGCCAGTTCTATTCTAGTGCACCTGATGTCCATAAGGTAGTATCAGTGTTACTTGAAATACAGCATGAAACACGTTTGAAGATCGCTTCGGTACGGAAAGGTGATTCGAAACCACAAAGGAAAGAAGAAATTCAAAGGAGGGAACAAATCATGAAATTATACAGGTACTTTCAAAACTCCACACACAGCGAAGTTTCGAGAATGAAATATCTTACAGTTGTAGAACGCAAATTTCAAGGATTAAAGTTGTAAAAAATGTACCATACAGCAGAATTGAATATAATAAACATTGAACAACAGAATTGAATTTTTCTTTCGTATCTTTCATATTTACCCTTATTCTCTAAAGTATTGAAACTGTGCGCAACTGCATGATTTGCTTAAGCATGATTATAGTGAGATTTGGCAACGTCGCATTTAAAAACTGTGCGCAAAACCACAATTTTATACTTTTCGGTCAGCTGTCAATCAACTACAGATTATCGTAGATCTTTGGGAGAAAACTGTGCGCAAACGAGGTGCACCCATTCCATACAATCAATCTATTATTTAATAACTTGTATAAGAATAACAAGTCCAACATCCATCTTCTTTTTTCTAAAGTTTGAAAATTAAAATTGTTTACTAAATCATCGTAGGAAAAATATTTGGATAAAAACTAGTTTTTTTCTTTTTTTGTATGTAAGTATTTTCAAGAATTTCGTTTGAATGCTTTCTATTTCTTGAGAGTATTTTTTTTTTATTTTTTGGAGTCCATATAGTAGAACAATATTCAATTTTGATCTAACATATGTAAAATAAAGTGTTGCTAGCATTGTCTCACTGAAAAAGTCTTGCCCAATTCTATACATTAAATCTAAGTTTATGCGCTGTTTGTTATCATATTTATGTGTTGCTTGAAATTTAATTCAGGATCAAAAATAACACCTAAATCTTTAACAGTACTTGGCCTAGATAGTTTGATTTCTTTCAGTGTATAGTCAAAGGTGATGAGATTTCTTTTTCTCGTGAAAGAAAGGGATTTACACTTAGATACATTTATTATTAATTTGTTGTCATCGCACCATGTTTGAACTCGCTGTAGGTCTTGTTGTAGTTGTATGCAGTCTTCAGTTGAATTAATTCTAGAATATAATTTGAGATCATCAGCGAATAGGATAATCTCAGAGTTTTCAATAAAAAGCGGAATATCATTAATAAGTAGGAGAAATAACAGAGGACCCAGATGAGATCCTTGAGGAACCCCAGACAGAGTAGCAAACTTTTCAGTGATATGTCCCTTGTATAGAACAGATTGTTTCCAATTGTATAAATATGACACAATATATTCAATTGCCGACTTTGTAAAGTTTAGGCTTGCTAATTTCGCCACTAGAACATCAAGATCCACGATATCGAATGCCTTACTGAAGTCAGTATAAATAACGTCTACCTGGCCGCCTTTGTCTAACTCCGTTGCTATAAAATTTATTACAACTGCTAGGTTTGTTGCAGTAGATCTATTGCTTTAAAAACCATGTTTATGTATTGATATAGCTGGTTTAACGTGATTCAGAATTCGTGCATATAAAATACTCTCAAGAATTTTGGCAAAAGGAGATAATATAGCTATAGGTCTGAAGTTTTGTATTTCGTTTTTATTTCCAGACTTTGGCACAGGACACACTAAACTTTCTTTCCATTTGTCCGGAAAAGTGCCTGTTCTTATGGATATACTGAATATAGTATCAAGTGGATATTTGAATATATCAATACAGCCTTTGATAACATACGGAGGAATGCCATCAGGTCCACATGACGCTTTTGGTTTAAGTGACTTTATAGCCAATTCAATCTCTTGAAGTTGTATTTCTCCAAGTTGAAAGTTGTCCAGCAGGCTACTACATTCCATCTTGCTAGAAATTAAACTATCCACGTGGTATTTTGCTGAAACATTGCTATAAACAGATTGAAAGTAATGTGCGAAGGCCTGAGCAATCTCACTGTCATGATTTATTTCTTTTCCATTGTAAGTCAAGGAAACTGATGACATATGTTTGGTTTTGTTTTTGACAATACTCCAAAGTTGGCCCGGGTCATTACGAATAGAAAGTTCAGATTCTAAAATGAATGTCTTATACGCAAGTGATATGTCGGTCTTTATGTGTTTACGTAACTTATGAAATTTTTCACGATGATATAGGCTTGAAGTTATTCCACTTTTCCATTTTTTATGATGATATGATCTGGATTTTATTTTTTTAATTATACTATAAGTGAACCAGCTCGGATAATTTGCATTTATATATTTCTTACGGGGAATACACATGCTGCGAAAGACAGCCCGAGTTTATTTTGTTTAGTTCAACGTATAATTTTCTGAAATCTGCTTTCCTAAAATTGAGACCAAATACTTTAGGTCTGTTTTCTTTCTTTGGAAAGTTTAATGGGAGAGAGAAACTTATTGTTGGATGGTGTCTGTCTTCCTTAGCAATAACAGAACATTCTCTTTCAATGAGAACCTTATCAATATTTGATAATACTAAATCTAGAGTTCGACCATTGCTGTTATGAATATTATTAAATGACGCTAAATTATATAAGGACATAAAGTTATATAACTTTTTACAATTTGTTGTTGATGATAAGAAATCAAAATCACAACCAGTTATTTCAGAAATATTGAAACCCCCTATGCAGAGAATGTTGCTATCTATTGGGCAATTAGTCTCAATAAATTGATAAAATTGTTCATATATTACTACATTTGAGTCAAACTATTTCAATACAAGTTATTGAAGTACTTCTTGCGATTTGTTCCAGGCCGGTAGCCAGCCCAAAAATGTAGGAGGAACTGGTAGAAGTTAGGGGGTACGACCCAACTATATTATAGTTCATCACTATATTATAATTCATTTGTAAGCCTACCGTGAAAAGTTTAGTGGACAAGCACAAATTTAGGGGGCGGGCCGGTCACCCTAGATCCCCCCGTGGATACGAGCCTGATTCGTTCTCTGAGTGGATGTGATACTACCAGCAAATTTGGTACAAAACAAGGAGCTTTGAAGCTGGCAGAAGGCTATTCATACTTGATTAAAGACTTCGGAAAAAATGAACTATCAAGCTCAAGAACTGAAAATGCTGAAGAGTTTTTGACAAGGATGTTGTCTAAAGACTCTAGGAAAATGGATGACTTAAGAGTCTCTAAATACCATCGATTGTAAACTTTAGACTTCACAAAGCTTTCACCATCATCATCTAGTACGGCATTACCTATCGAGAGGGCATATTTACAAGCTAACTAATGGTACAGTCTGTTTACAGATCTACGCGATATACATAATCTTATTGAATATCGATATGTAGAATTTGAACAACATCTTCCTCCTGACTTCCCTCACATTTTTACTTATCAGAAGAATGCAATAGCGTGTTCCAGATTGTGTACTTGTGAACTTTCAAATTACCACAATGAGTGGAATTAGCTAGCTTCTGTTATATTATAGGGCCTATATAGAGATTAGACCTCATTAGTAACCATTTACTGCTTTTAGTTTTTAATAGGCCTAATTATAATCATTCCTAAGTTTAAGATTGTGTAAGTTATCAAAATGTAAATTTTAACTTAGTAATGTTGCAAAAAATGCAGTGTTTTCATTAATAAAGCTTTTTATAATTTTTAAAACTATTTTTTTTTCTTTTAAAACTGTTTGCACATTATTCAAAAATATGTACTGATTAATTTTGGCCCTTTGGAATTTTGAACTAAAAGCAATAGTTTCGAAGATATAGGCTATTTTTCACCATCGTTAAACATTAGCTGGCCGCCATATTGGCGGCCATTTTGGAAGAAGCCTCTCCATACCAGAAACGCGCACCCAAGCTAAAAACTATCCTTAGGCATATAGGAAACAAGTTTTGAAGAGAAATTCTCTATACACTTCCGTGCAACAGTCGTCAGTAGTATGGCTCCTAGACTATAAACAATAAGTAAACAAATGGTCAGAACGGACAGAGTTCTCAATAGCATCGTTACAGTCAAGTTAGTCGACCACTAGATTTGAAAACCTTGTCAGGATGGATCTCAGCTTGTACAAACTAATTATCCTGTAAGTAACCTTGATTTAATTATGCTCAGAAGCTAGTGCTCTCAACGGGTCGGGTAGGGTCGGGTTGAAAACCGACCCGTGACCCGAATTAACTGACCCGACCCGACTGACCCGAACCGTGACCCGATCTGATTGACCTGACCCGATAACCCGACCCGAGCTGACCCGGTTGACCCGACAACCCGACCCGAGCCGACCCGATTGACCCGACCCGAGCTGACCCGATTGACCAGACCCGACAACCCGACCCGAGTAGCCTGACCCGACAACCCGACCCGAACTGACCCGACTGACCCGACCCGACATCCCGACCCGAGTTGACCCGACCCGACCCGTTTGAGAGCACTATGGTCACGACACTGGGTGAACGCCAAAATGCACTCACATTGGGAAACTAGTTTTAAAAGCATAATTTTAGAAAATAAAGCATAAAGCATAATTTAAAATATATAGCACAATTCTTGGAAAATTCTCTTTAACTGTAAGTTTAACATACTGTGTTAATATTTTTTAAAGCCAATATTTACAATGCAAAATCATTGAGAACATAACAATGCAACAATGAAAAGCTTATTTTCATATCTGTAAACTTTTCGGTGTAATCCTTTGATGTGGAGAAAAGAAAATAAAAGAAGAAAATTTTTCGCCAACAATGAATAGTATGCAAGAACTCCATACTATATTGTTACAGTGACGACGCCAGTTTTAAGTTCTTAGGGGGGCAAAGGAGGGGCAGATACATTTTCGGGGGGCGGCTATTTGCCAAAAATGACATATTTATTACGTTTGACTTATTTTACATTACATTGTGTATTTCGTTGCTGTTTTTATGTTAGATCTATATGATTATAAATTAAACTTATTTCAAATAAAATTTGTAACTAACAAATAAGTAACGTCTGCACATGAAGTATTTTTCAATGAAACTTTTGAAGCCTAAACATAAATTGAATTACTTTCGCGTATGCTACAAGTAACACATTCGTCTATATGCTACGTATCTCTCTCTCTCTCTCTCGATATATATATATATATATATATATATATATATATATATATATATATATATATATATATATATATATATATATACAGGGTTTTCATAAAGTCTGGACGGATTTAATTTGCTTATAATTTTCATAAAAATGCTCATAATGAAATCAAATAAAAAGCAAACGGTAGCGGAAGGATTAAATTTTTAGTTGGCAACACTGTTACCGTATCAAAAATGGCATCGGTGAAAGAGAAAGCGCAATGTGTTCTGTGGTACGCAGAGCTAAAATCACCAATTCTGGTGTGTCGAACGTTCACCAAAGAGTTCAAAAAACCGGCACCGACTGAGAGTGCAATCCGAAAGTGGCATGCTAAGTTCTTGGAGACAGGAAGTGTCCTGGATCGTCCTCGAAGTGGGAGGCCGCCAACATCGCCTGCAACAGTGAGCAGGGTAAGGGATAGCATCATCAACAGCCCACAGAAGTCGATTTCTAGTGGTGCCCAGTTGGAGGTGTGGCGGTGAATGAACTGAGCTGGTGCAGATTACAGGTAAAAATTTAATCCTTCCGCTACCGTTTGCCCTTTAATTGAATTCAATATGAGCATTTTTATGTAAATTATAAGTGAATTAAATCCGTCCATACTTTATGAAAACCCTGTAAATATGTAGAGAGAGAGAGAGAGAGAGAGAGAGAGCCAGAGAGAGAATTTACGAGGAGCTGCTGAAAATGTCGTAGTCCAATCCAGAAGGAGTGTAGGTACTAGGTAGAAAAATGAAACCGTAGTTTAGAAAAACATATCTCTGTATGTACAAATATAAATTTTCATATTAATAATGAAATTCTTATTGTTTATCAGGCCTCTGAAGTGATTATGTGCCCAAACAGATAATTTCACGAACATCCAGATCCTTACTGTTATAACATTTTTGTTCCACCAAGGAAAGTCACCGAAGTAAATTAATTAGGAAATAAGTGAAACACCACGGGACTCTCCTCCGTTATATATAGTGGTGAAGAAGTAAGTGGCTTAGTATAAACGTAACAATTTCTCAACAAATTATGCTTTACATCCAGGATGATTAAAAGCAATGACTCTTCCTGAAATTATGGATGAAATTTGTGACATTATTCTTGAAAATTGCAGCATTTCAGCCAGTGGTGGATATAGCCCGGGGCCGGAGGGCCTAGGCCACCCCAGTTTTTGTGTGACAAAAATAATTTAAGCTATTTATGTTTATTATAGTCTGAGGTCTGCACCCCACTTTCTCAGTTTTTACCTTCTCAGCAAAACTTGTGTCAGGGATTCTGGGCATTTCTTTGGAACTCGTCGGTAGCATAATTCAGAATGGCTTAGGTATGCGCAAATTCTCCGCATAATGGGTTCCCAAAATATATGTCAGGAGAATAAAAGGGTAACGGCATTAAGAGAAGTATTCTTCCAATTTGACCGTAATGCTGATCAATTTCGCTGACGAATAGTAACCATAGATGAAATATGGTTGTACCGCTATGATCCTGAATCGGAACAACAGTCAATGGAGTAGTAGCACTCATTTCTCCATCGCCCCAAGAAGTTCAAGACACAGAAGTAGGTTGAGAAACTGTTTGGAACATTCTTCTGGTATAAGTATGGAGTGGTAGACTACCTCCTCAATGGTCAGATATTTAATCCAGAATCTCTACATTACTTACAAAACTGAAAGAAAAATTCAAAGTTCAACGCTGCGGAAAATGAAAAGAAAGGAATTCTGTTCCTTCAGGAGAATACACCTGTCCATCAAGCCCCTGCGAACACAACTGACATTGCATAATCTAGGATTTCAATGTCTAGATCATCATTCTTATTCCGCAGATTTAGCTCCGTCTAACTATTACGTGTACTTATTTCCCAAACTTAAATAACACTTGAAAGACGCCATTTTAGATCTGATAGGGGTAGTGCTACGAACAGTGGTGCGAAGAAATCTAGATTTTTTTTAACTTTTCTGCAAAAGCTGGAGCTCTGTACAAGGTAGTATATTGACTCTCGGGGGAAGAGAAGAAGAAGTAAAACTTCACCAATCCACGTGTACTCCTTCTGGGTTGGGCTACGAATTTTTCAGCAGTTCCTAGTCAATATGGTAGACGTCACGTCAGTACTTTGAAACAAAATAAGTAAAGGAGCACTAGTATAAACCAATTACTAACTAAAGATCAGCACTCTGACAATACATTTTATTGGGAATCAATTTCATTCCATAATTTTATTATTATCATCTGCAGGAAGGGAAAACACAACTCTTTTTATCTCCTTCAAAAAATTAAGCCCTGGTAGTTGCAAACTAAGCTGTTATAAGCACATCCTCTGAATATTGGAAGCCGAGAATAATGTTTCAGAAAAAATAAGTTTTAAATAAAACAAAATATGAAACTGAAACTTCAAACCTGGACAAATACAAACAAGTTACGTAACTGGTTTTACCTTTCTTTTGTTTCCAATCGAAGTTGATCCAATGAGAAGAAAACAAGTCGACCAAATCTACTATTGTTCGCTAGGCACAATTATTAAAAATCATCAGAAAGAAGTATAACTAAAATTTACCTTAAAAGGGGCTAAATTAGAAAACAGAAATATGCGTGAATACCCAGACGCTCAAAGAAGAAAGCTTGAGGATTAATCTGCCACATAGTAAATTCATGGAAAGTGGACTACAATTTGTCAATGAGATTGGTTATGATACTGATATATAATACTACATGAAGAATGTTTAAAGATTGTACGAGTCTGGGGGGGCAGTCTGGGTGGCAGTCAGGGGAGCAGAAGTAGCTACTAGGGGGCGCTCGCCCCCCTTGCCCCTCTCTGGCGTCATCACTGTATTGTTATGTTTACTTTTTGAACTTAAGCACTTTCTGTACTTTTTGGTAGCATCTTTTACTTTCCCTTTCTGTATATATGTAACTGTAAGGCGCACACAAATTATAGAAAAAATTTATTCGAGCAAAGCACATCTCTTTACAATGAATTAAGTAGAAAGTCCATTAAATATGAGAGAAACTAGTTGCAAAAAAATATCAATAAATAGATCAAGATATTTAGAATATTTGATGTATAATAAATATACATTATACACGATTAATGTAAAATAATCATTGAAATTAACAATAAAGCATAATTTTAAAAAAAGCATAATTAAACAAGAAATAAAGCATAATGTGGGTTGCTCTAACAATTGAGTTGTATGAAGACGAGAAGAAAACGAAAGCTGATTCGAATCCAGCCGAGTTTAAACTCAACCTAAACTCAGTTGACCAAAGTGAACTGACCCGACTGACCCGACCCGACAACCCGACCCGATAACCCGACTGACCCGACCCGACAACCCGACCCGACAACCCGACCCGACAACCCGACCGGAGTTGACCCGATTGATCCGACCCGACAACCCGACCCGAGCTGACCCGACCCGTTTGAGAGCACTATCAGAAGCAACACACAAGAAGTTCCGTGCATGAGGTCTTTCTCCAAGACAGGCTTAATTTGTTTTAAATTCATAATTGCTGTAAATTCATAATTTCTGTATTTCTTAAATTGTGTAACTTCCTTTTCAATTCAACGTACAGTAACTTGTATTAATAATAATTAAAATGCATCTAAATTAGTATGTGTTTTTCTACCGAGGATACTAGAAACCATTTCAATTGTTCAGTTATTCTCATGAATTATGTATATTATTGAGAATTCTCTCACTTAAGAATAACGGTAATTCACATCCGAATATCAAATACAGGTAAGCAATATCCTTCACTCATATATTCATCTTACTAGGGATGATTCCATTCCGGGACCAAGTACCTGGGGAAAACCTATATATCATCTGAAAGCTCTTGCCAAAAGAAGTACGAAACTGTTTTCGAATTACGGGCAAACCCACAACCTGACCCTATAAGGGGACAGTTTGTTGGAGTTTGTGACCCTATGTATTGTATAGTCGACATAAGTAAAAATGAATCTTACGATCCATTAAGCGTAAGCACCTGAGCCCATCATGTTCCTTTTCGGCCCATCGCTAGAACGTAACTCGGGCAAAGGTTTGATAATATCGCTTTGCACTCAGACGTACCCGTTTGGTCAGTGTTGCCAACCAATTGTAAATGCAATGTGGCAGATGATTTCTGTACCACTGGATGTATATCCATGAAACTTGGCATAAACATCATTCGTCACTAGGAAAAATATACTGTGGACGTATTCGTCTTACTCGGAGCCCAGTTTGTCAGTGTTACCAACCAACTGTAAAAATGAGAAGGTGTAAAGCAGGTTTCGTACTATTGGACGTTTATGCACCAAGAAACATCACACGACATTATACCAAAAATACGTTGAGTATGACCTATTTCAACCATTCTAAATTGTCAGTGTTGCCAACCAAATGTAAACATCACAATGTTGCAAATGGGGTGCGTGCCATTGAACGAATGTAGAACAAATGTGACACAAGCAGCATCGGACAATGGAAAACATAGTGTGAGTGTGCCCAAGCACAACAATTTGGCAGTGTTTTCAACCATTCAAAAATATATTCTCTCGGAAGGTTGCCTGATCATTGCATGCATAGAGACAAAAGTTGGCATAAACATCATTTGACACAAAGCAAATATTCTGTGGTTTTTACCATTCCCCAAGCACCCTAGTATGTCAGTATTACTAACGTTTTCAAAATGGGAGTTCTTCAAATAGTGGTATGCTACCTTTGTGATATTTGTATATTGTCTAATGGTATGAATGGTATTTCGTGTGATGTTTCTCCCAATCTTGGTGCATAAACGTCTCATCGTACGAAACCTGCTTTACATCTCATGTTTATAGTTGATAGGTAACACTAACAAACTGGGGTCCTTGGAGGAGGAATACTTGCACAGTATGTTTTTCTAGTGACGAATGATGTTTATGCCACGTTTCATGGATATTCATCCAGTGGTACAGAAACCATCTGCCACATTATATTTACAATTGGTTGGCAACACTGACCAAATGGGTATGTCTGGGTGCAAAGCGATATTATGAAACCCTTGCCCGAGTTACGTTCTAGTAATGAGCCAAAAAGGAACATGATGGTCTCAGGTGCTTACGCGTGATGGATCGTAACATTCATTTTTACTTATATCGAATATGCAATAGATAGGGTCACAAACACCAACAAACTGTCCCCTTATAGGGTCAGGTTATGGGTTTGCCCGTGATTTGAAAACGGCTTCGTACTTCTCTTGGAAAGAGTTTTCAGCCGATATATATGTTTTGCGCAGGTACTTGGTCCCAGAATGGAATCATCCCTAGTTAGTAAACAAATCTCTCTATTTTAAAGTTACAAAACACAATAATGCCAGGGATGCAATAACACCGTTTGTTTTTCAACTGTTTACAGCACAGAAACTAAGCAGGTGGCTGCACTCTGCAATGTGCCAATGCATAGGAAGTATATCTGCTGTTTTCGCGCGCGAGTTGGTTTCTGTGGTGTGACGTGTATGTTGCGTAGTTTTTGTGTTATCAATTCTGACCAGAAAATTGAGAACAGAAAACACAAGTAAAGTTTTTGAAGTCCCTTATATTAATATTACTACAGGCGAGTAATGTGTAGCAATTTAAACAGGTGGTCAATAACGAGTGTATTGACTTTGTTTACATGAGGCAATGTGTTAGTAGGGAGCAGTGGAACGATGGTATATTCATTGTATTGTGTGGCTGCAATAACGCCGAAAGCGATGTTTCCAATGGCGCCTTGCTATTTCCCTCTTGCAATAAACAGTAGCGATGTGAATTTAAAAAAAAAAATGTGTCCTGTTAGTACTAATTCAGTGATAAGTTTTTTTTTTTAAGTAAAAGGCCACGATACAAGTCACAAGGATTACGTGCTTTGTTTAATGAAGAACAATTAATGAAAGCAGGAAATGCTGTGAAGAAGAGAGTAAATGTCAGTGCTGCTTCGCGGGAGTACAACATTTCACGAGGGAATCTACGAGACCACTTAATTCATGAAAGTTGAAGACAATTGTCGTGAATGGGGAAGTAGCTAGTCTTGAATTGCAATCTTGTAATTTAATAATTTAGCCAAATATGAAATTAAAATAAATTAATAAATTCTTGCTTCATATTTATGTTTTAGGATTAACGACTTCATATCGTACTTCCGAAGAGAAACATCAAAAGAATTTAATGACCTTGTCTATAGCGACAACTCCCAGTCACGACCCCTCTTCAGTTTTATTAGAAACAGGAAAAGAAAGTGTTAGAAAGAAGAGAAGTAGGTAGGAGAAAGGAGGAAAAGGGGAAGAGGAAAATGAGAAAGGAAGAAGGAACTAGAGATAAATGATTACTGGAAAAATTATGGAAATGTGGTAAAGGAACTTGAATAGTTATTAAAAAGGTGGTTCATACTCGAAAATTACTGGAGGATCAATTCTGAAGTGATCCCAAAAAGACACATGTTCCCACATACGACCCCGACCTGGATCCAGACAACTGCGCAAGTGGGAGTTGCCCTAACCCAGTCCAGGTGACGAGAAGTTTTAATGTAATTGTTTGTCTATTGTTTCGAAATGTTGAATAATCTGTATCCAGTATTTGAACTTCTATAATGGAGATCGAACACACATCTGAATCAGCCAAGGAAAGAACGAAAAAAAGTCAAAGTGTATATTCTCCACAAATAGATGTTTTGAGATTTCTGAAAAGACTGCCGTTATTCTGGCTCATCCTGTTATTTTGGCCTTCCTCCCACAGCCGATTTAAACTACTTTAAAATTGGTTATCTTTCATGATCTCCGTCATACACTAATACATATAATATTCTATTACACATTTATTATGAACACTATCACAGTAAATCAATATTAAATACTACAACTTAAAACTAAATTTACCATTCATTCATACACTCTCGCATACATACAGGACGCGTATTGGCATGGGTGATAATAGTTTTAAGAGTAAGAAGAAAATTAATGAAAGAATAATAATTTATGAACAATTATTTCGAGTGCTGTGTCAAAAGTAAACCTATATGAAAAGAAGGGCAATGTTTAGCAGAAGGGGTCTAGCTAATTTTTTTTTTAATTACAATTTCCATAGTTTATGTTCATATTAGGGTAGGTTATGTTACATTAGTTATGTTAGATATGTTAGTGCAGGAGTCCAGCATAATTTAAGAAAATGATAGAATTTCGCTTATTTCTATTAATATTAGGCTAGTTTACGTTACTTTAGATTGGTTTAAGTTAGTTTAGGTTAGGTTAGATTTGGTTAGGTTATGTTAGGTCTAAGTACTTGTATCTTCCATTTCTCCTGTAAATTTTGTATATTTTATGTACTCCTGGACCCCTTCTGCTAAACATTTGCCGAAAAAAATAATATGAACTTGGGAGGTTGAATTCTTGAACTGCGTAAGCTCCTAGATATATGAGTATGTATTTAAATATGTTTCACAATACAATTTCAGATAATATTTTTGGCATATATTCCGAAGTTGGGCGTCCGCTTTCGTTAAGTTTTTTCACTGTTATCTCCTTTCCGCACTTTCTGCAATTTCTTATTAGGTTCATTAATCTGTGCTCTTCACAAACTTTTAAAAGATTTTGGTCGTTATCAATGTATTCCTTCAGAAATGTTAAAACTGCTAGTTCATTGCCCTTGTACATTCGCCATGTTGGTAACATAAATGCTCGTTTCTTTCCCACAATGCAACTGTTCGGTTACCTTGCGCCAAGTAGTTCCCTCCGCTCGCCATATAGTCCCATGTTTATAACCGCTTATATATAACAAATAAACAGATTTTTCGAGACTCTTATATATTATCAAGCACACAAACGATCAAATTATCCATATATTTCCTGTAAATTTTAAAAATTTCGCTGGAAACGGACGCCCAACTTTGGAATTTAACCCATATTTTTAGTCTATAGTTAATTAGCAAAATGTCATTAATTAGCATATTGTGCATAATAGTGAATGTGTCATTGAAAATTTTCACATATGGCTAGTAAACAATATTTTAATCTGGTTTCGCAGTCATTATGTAGTAGAAATCTTTTAGGTTAACTACACCATCCTTATCTCGATCAGCTTCAGTAATCATCTCGACTAGTTCTTCTTCAGTTAACACCTCACCCAACTCTCGAGACACATGCTTAAGGTTCTCATAGGTAATATAACCGGTATTATCTAGATCCAACATTCGGAAAGATTTGATGATATCTTCTTTGGTGTCTACACCTGACATTTTCTCAGCTATAAACTGTAGATAATCTTCATAAGACAATAGACCAGATCCATCTTTGTCAGCATCTTGAATTATCTTCTTCATTTCATCTTTCTTGGGTTCAAATCCAAACGCTCTCATTGTAATCTTCAATTCCTTGGTCTCAATTTTACCTACGCCTTCAGAATCAAAAAGATCAAACGCTTTTTTAATATCTTGTTTTTGTTCTAAATTTAGTTCAAACTTCTTCCCAGGCGGTCGCAGGCCAGCAATAGTCAAGCGATGTTTAGCTGCTTCTTCAGGATCCATTTCTATTAATTAACAGTATTTTAATTTTCAGATTTCCCCATGCAGTCAGAGAATTGGAAATCAATTCAAAACACATTGTTTTCTACATTTTGATAGCAACACTATCAGTAAAGCATTTTGCAGTTTCCGTTTGTGATAAAAGTATAACTTGACAGAAACATTGATATTTAAGTATTCGTTTCTTCTTCTGTTATCTTGAGCTTATGCAAATTTGTGCAATACTTGTGACCAACAAAATATTGCAAACATATGTTATCAAACATAACCATACGTCGAACCTGAGAGAGATTATGTGGCCGAAACAATATATATAAAGCGTATAACAGAATAATTTACATCGATATACGTCAAAGTCACACTATCACCAACCAATGGCATGGCATGTGTGCTTTTAAGCATTGATTGTAACCATTAACAAACCAACCATGGGCACTGCTTAATTAAAAGAAATTAAATAATATCGTCTACGAAATATAGATTGTTTTTTCCCTTACAAGAATCATGATTACAAATCCATGAATAAACTGTTTTTGTCCATTTAATATTCAAAGCCTCAAATATTTCTAAATCTTCTTTCTACGACACGATCGCCGCGAATATTCATCTCTCCGCGGTGACAAGCCATAAACACCGATGCAAAGATTACTTACTCAGAGAGGGATGTATATACAATCCAGGTTTCTCTCTACAGAGGCAGGATGCTGTTCCCATATCATAAAATATTTTTACTGCATAGTATTTTCACCGGGAGTAAAAATATTTCAGAACATCCTGAGATATTCTTACTCTCCAACTTCCTCCTATACTAAACGACAAATACCAAAAGCAAATAAATAATTACACATTACATCTCTTTTTCTTTTTTACCATGTAAAGCGATCAGCTATTTGCAATAGAGGGGTAAATTTATTTAAGAAATTCCTGAAATATTCTTAACCCCCATTCGTTTCTTCAGTGCTAAACGACAGATCACCAAAAACTATCCTTACTCCATCAATTGCTTCTGCATTAAATGTCAGAGTAACACTAAAACCTACTAACTAATAGCACATGACAATATTTATGTTTCGCCACAAAAAGCGGTCATGTCTTTGCAATATATAGGAAGTACACTTATTTCAGAAAATACTGAAATACCACCACCCGATTCTTCTAATCTGAACTTCACAGGAAACAGGACCTACTATCAAACAATACATGAGAATGTTTCTCAATTGTCATACGTAGCTATCATCTCTTCGTAACAGGTAGGAAGGGAAAGTTGTTTTAAAAAGTCTTGAAATATTCTTACCGCACCCATTTTTCGTATACTGAACGACAGAAGAACGCCAAAAGCTACTAAATAACAATACATGACAACATTTCTCTTTTACCATACGTACCGGTCATCTCTTTACAACAGATAATGGTGAACTTGTTAGAAAATCCAGAAATACTCTTACCCCCACCCATTTCTTCTATAATAAACTACAGAGGAATACCAAAGTTACTCAATAGTAATACATAATAACATTCCTCCTTTACCACACAAAGCACTCATCTCTTTGATAAGATAGGAGTGAAACGCGTTATTTTAGTATAAGAAATCATAGTAAACATTCCTGAACTTCACTTCGTAATTAAACGATTAAACTGCAAATTTAGTGTCATTTCCATAGAAACAAATTTTGGATTCGGGACACCATTCTTAAAATGATATTACATTTTTATTAAATCGAATTTTGACTGTTGCACCCAATTTTGAAACGGTTTGTTTGGATCTAGTATAGATGATTTAATATATATATATATATATATATATATATATATATATATATATATATATATATATATATATATATATATATATATATATATATATATATAATATATGTAGTATCAAAAAAACAAAAGTTAAATTAATTTTCAAAAACAAATTTCTACTCATGATGTTTTCTTTCTAGGTCATAGTTGTTGGTTTAACTGAATCGGTGCCTGAAGAGTAGCGTGGCCATCACCACCATCCATGCCCCAACCCAATCCAGTACAGAATAACCATATGCCGTAGAAGGGTTAACTCAAATTTTTTAACCAAAATTAACTTTTTGGCCAACCGAATTATATCCAATTCTATTCTAGACAATAGAGATATTATAGCATCTGACTTTTATAAAATTTCAATGTGTTAATTCCAAGATCTTGCTCAAGCGACACCCAGCATTGAAACCTTTGAGTTTTAGTTCAGTTGAATAATATCATTAAGCTTATTTATGACACATCAACACGAAAGAAATATTACTCAACTGTATATAAAAGAATGTACTGTTATTTAATTTGACCAATAAAAAATCAAGTATTTGTACATCTTTTATTTCAACCTCATGTTTATTAACAACAACACTCTTTCCTTTCATAAGGTGTTGTCTCAAAAAAGAAAGAAAATGAAAAAATTAAAATGAAAGTGGAAAAAATCCTCATTCTGTTATTCCTATCTACTTATACATTCGAGGTCTAACTCCGTATTCTATTAAGCATGCTTGAACTTATATCTCCATTTGTACAATATGAATGTATATATTTGTAACTTCACTCAAGTACAATGACAATGCTAAAAACAATGTTCATACTAGTGGACTGTAAGGCTTGGTTCGTATGCCACATGAATGCAACCCAATATAAATTCACTGTATTTAATGATTACAACTTCAGTTTGCACACAAAAATAATACACGAGAATAAACATGTTCACAAGGTCCTTAGTTGTAAATGATTTTGATATGATGGCTTATTGTTTGTGCTGTATTGTATGATCTTCGACCATGATATATGGTGCACCAAACTGAATGTTCTTGCTGCCACACTCACACTATTCACCAAACAATAGAAACGCGTTAAGCAACTTGAACACTGTTGCCAGCTAAAGTTACACACACTGTTAAACACACAAATAATCCCAAACATACTCCCCCCTGTTGGTCAGCTAAGGTCTGACAAAATAAAACAAAATGATACATATAAAAAACGAAACAAACACAAAACTTGAAGAACTGTACTTATTTTTAGATTACTCAAATCTCAATTCTAATCCTTGTTATATGGTAATGCAACTAGTTTGTTGATGGAACGTTTATATGTTTCAGTTGTAGTACGAACCGTCACTACACGAACTAAGAAATCCTTTCCTGGGAACACTTTTTCAATGATGCCCAATTTCCACTGCAATGCAGGAACGTTGTCTTCAATCAGCAAAACTACATCTCCGACCTTGAGATTGTCTTGCGGTGAAGTTGTCTTAGAGCGTTGTTGAAGACCATGTAAGTAATCTCGGAACCATCTCTTCCAAATGTGTTGTTTTAGTTGTTGTATCTTCTGCCAACAAGATAAGCGGTTGTATGGTAGATCGGCGAAGTTAGGCTCTGGTAAAGCTGTAAGGGCTTCTCCAATTAAAAAATGTCCAAGGGTGAGAACACTGATGTCGTTAGGCTCACTTAATAGCACTGTAAGTGGTCGAGAGTTGAGACAGGCCTCAATCTGTGTGAGTAATGTTACAAACTCTTCATATGTTAACACTGCACCTTTTGTAATACGAACTAGATGGTATTTCATTGATTTTATACCGGCTTCCCATAGTCCTCCAAAATGCGGCGAATTTGGCGGTATGAAGTGCCACTGAATTCCTTCGGTCGATGTAAAATCATGAACTTGAGAACTAAAAGGATCTGATGAAAACAGCTGATACAATTCTTTCAATTCGTTGTTGGCTCCAACGAAATTTGTGCCATTGTCGCTGTATATATTGAGACATCTTCCTCGTCTGGCTATGAATCTGCGTAAAGCTGCTATGAATGACTGCGCACTAAGATCTGTTACCAATTCCAGATGTATTGCCTTGGTGGATAAACAAACAAAGAACGCAACATATGCCTTACGTACAGATCTATTTCTAACTGCTCCTGATTTTATGTAAAACGCTCCAGCGTAGTCCACGCCTACGTTTAGGAATGGTCTTGCTGCACACGAGCTGCTGGCAACTGTCCCATAAGTTGTTTTGAACCACTGGCCTTTAACTTGAAACACGTGAAGCAATGATGGATCACTTGTTTTACTACCTGTTTGCACCTGATGATCCAATATTTCTGGCGTAGTGATGATATTAATAATTGGGGTCCAGCATGAAGTAATCTTAAGTGTTCTGCTTCAACTATAAGTTTTGTTAAGTGTTGATTTGAAGGCAGAACTATTTGATGTTTGGCGTCAAACGGAAGCTGACTATTCTCCAATCTTCCTCCAACTCGGATCATGCCTTCACTATCTAAAAATGTATGTAAATTGTTCAATTTACTTCTTGACAGAACAATGTTTCCATTACGAAGATGCTGCAATCCGCTGTGAAACCCAATTTCTTGTGTCCATTTGATGCAAACATGGAGCGCTGTATGGAGTTCTTGTACTGAAAGACCTTCTGTTAGTTTGTTTTGCTTGTGTCTGATGTTATGAACAAAACGTCTACAATATGTTATTGTCCTAACTAACCTTGACAATTTTGAGAATCTTGTTATGGTTCCATTGCACCAATTGTCTAAAGTGACTGTCAATGTTATGGTTCCCTTACTCTCTGGAACTTGATCTGGTTGCAATGAATCCTTACTTGTCACTGACCAATTAGATTCTAAACTAGAAAGCCATTGTGAACTGTGCCACCATAATGAATTGGCCTTTATGAAAACTGCATCTATTCCTCTTGAAATCAAGTCTCCAGGGTTGTCTGAAGAAGTTACATGTTTCCAACAGCTAACGTCAGTTAAGTCTTGAATTTGAGCTACTCTGTTGGCCACGAAAGGTTTCCATTTGTTGCACGGAGAAGCTAGCCATGCCAACACGATTTGGGAGTCGGTCCATAAATGGACGCTACTTATGTTCAATTTTAAAATTGGTAAAATCTTGTGAACTAACTTTGCCAAAACAACTGCTGCGCATAACTCCAGACGTGGGAGAGTGATTTTCTTGACTGGGGCCACACGTGATTTAGCACATAATAACTTAACTGACATTTCTCCTTGTTGATTGATCGATCGCATATAAATGCAAGCTCCATATGCTCTTTGAGAAGCATCTGAAAAACCATGGATCTGAATCTCCGCTATGTTTCCTTCAACGAGTACATATCTGTCAAATTTAATCTGATTGATTAATGGAAGTTGCTTGTACAATTAAGTCCATTTCTTTGCTAATTCCATTGGTATATTGTCGTCCCATTGAACCTTTTACCGCCACAATTCTTGCAAAAATATTTTGTATGAAATGACAACTGATGAAATTATTCCTAATGGATCGAATATAGTGGCAATGGTGGAAGCAATCTGGCGTTTAGTAATGCACTCTTGAACCTTCATTGGTGACGTCTTGCTTTCAACGAGAAATATATCCTTGTCTGGATGCCATGACAATCCTAATGCCTTGACGCCTTGGCCCTCATGGAACTGGATTGGACGCTGCACTTCTCGAAGCTCTGGCGAGATGGATTCCAATAACCTTGGATCATTCGAACTCCATTTCCTAAGTATAAAACCTCCCTTTCCCAGTAGCTCTATCAATTGCTTCTGGACCTCTAGAGCTTGCTGTATGTTGCTCATGCCACTACAAACATCGTCAATATAGAAATCTCGACGTAATATTTCTGCTGCTACAGGGTAATTATGCTCTTCTTCGTCTGCTAATTGCTGTAGGCAACTTGTGGCCACAAATGAAGCACATACCGTACCATACGTTAGTGTTTTCAATTCAAAAACTTGAATAGGTTCATTTCTAGATCTTCTCCACAATATACGTTGTAATGGCGTGTCTTCTGGATGAACAGTGACCATGCGATACATCTTAGCGATATCTGCAGTGAATACTACCGAATGAGTTCTGAAGCGCAAAATGATAAAAAACAAATCTTGCTGTATTGTAGGACCAACTAAGAGAATGTCGTTGAGGCCTTTTCCGCTGTCAGATTTTGCTGAAGCATCAAACACTACACGGAGCTTTGTTGTAGAGCTTGTGGGCTTAAAAACTGCATGATGTGGCAAATATTGTGCAACGCTGACGTCCTCCTTTTTACTCTCATCTATCCTTACCATGTGACCAAGATCTTCATATTCGTGCATGAATTCCGTATATTTAGCTTCAAAGTCCGGGTGTTGATCGAATCTTCTTTCCAATTGCTTTAATCTAACCAATGCCTGCTGATAAGAATCGCCTAAAACTGTACGCTCTTCAAGAAAAGGCAATCGTACAATGAAACGCCCTGTATGATCTCTTGTTGTGTTCTGAACGAAATGTCGCTCACATGCAAGCTCTTCGCTTGATCTAGGTGTAACAGTAATTTCTTCAAGTTCCCAAAATTTTTGTAGTTGTTGCTGTAGATCTATGTTTGTCTTCACAAAACATGTTGTTAATGGAATATGGGGGTCACGTTCTTGAGGAATGCGTCCTGCCACGATCCATCCCAATTCTGTCTCCTGAAGCACTGGAAAATCACCTGGCCGTGTTTTGTGTCCTGACTTCATAATTATGTAGAATACTTCCGCACCTAAAAGAATATCTATGTCTCCAGGCGTATTAAAAGTAGGATCTGCTAGAACAGTGTCCTTGGGAATGTTCCAATCGTCATAATTAATTCTTTCTTCCGGTAGTTTACTTGTAATGTGAGGGAGAACTGAACAACTTATATTCAATGAAAATGTGTTAACACATGAATGGATACAAATATCTACAGAGTACTTTGTATTAGAAATTGCTTGATTTATACCTTGAATTGGAGTATACTGTCTATACCGTTTGATGTTCAATTGTTGCACCAAATTCTCTGTTATGAAATTGGTCTGACTAGCACTGTCTAGAAGCGCGCGACAAGGAACCAGATTTCCCTTGTTATCCCTTACTTTTACTATTGCAGTAGATAACAACACTCTTGCGTTAGGCCTAGCCTTTAATGCACAATATGACACTTGCCCTAAATTTTCACTGGAATCTGAGTTGTTACTACGCTCTTGCACCACGGCACTGCTTACACTTGGAAACCGCACTGATTTGTCTTTTGTTACGTCTACATGCAATAATGTATTGTGCTTTTTGGAACACTTTTTACAACCTCTCGATTTACAATTCTTCAAAAAATGATTACTTTTCAAACAATTCATGCATAATTTATTTTTACGAATGCACTCTAATTTTTGGCTGTGTGCCGCATTCACAAAAGACGAACAAGAATATAAAGGATGCTGGCACAAAATTCACATGCATTTGAAAATGTTGATAAATAAGTCTTTGATGACTGCATACCTTTTACTTGCTTGTTTTGTACGCTACTACCCTGCTTCACACCATCAATACTAGTTCTCATGGTCTCAAGCACCTGACAACGTTTCTCGAGAAACGAAAAGAATTCTGATAAAGCAGGAAAATTAGAATTCGCATTTTGAAGCTCCCATGACTTTCTAGTAGTTGCATCTAATTTTGATACAAAGTGTTGGGTCAAAATTACGTCTGTGAGGTTTACGTTTAGCTCAAGTGCTTGTAGCGCATTTATATTGCTAGTAGCTGTATTTATAAAAGCGCGAAGTTCACTTACATTTTCTTTATACACTGGCTTGATTTGTAGTATTTCGTGAATGTAAGAAGAAGCAATTAGCTTTTTATTTGAATACCTGTCAACGAGTAATTGCCATGCTACTGAATAATTTGTTTCGGTAATTGGTAAATTTTCAATTAGGTTTAACGCTTCGCCCTTAAGAGAAGTTCGGAGGTACTGAAACTTCTGTACTGTGGAAATGTCTTTATTCTCGTGAATAAGAGATATAAAAGTGTCCTTATATGATAACCAATGTTTACAGTTCCCGTCAAATGCAGGCAACTGTATGACCGGTAATTTAACTTGTGCGCTACTGCTAGTGCTATTACTAACAGCTGATTCTTTATTTCCATGTTTTAAAACAAGTGCTTGCATTTGAGCCTCTAAAGAAAAATACACATTTTCAATTTCTGCACGAGCGTTTACTGCTTCCGCTTCGGGTTCGATTTGATCAATTTCAATAGTATCTTGCACCTCCTGCAACTTTGACCAGACGTTATTTAGATGTTTTAAGCATGCACGTATTTCTTCTATATTGCCTTCATTTGGATCAAAGGCCTGAACAAAAGTGTTTATTCTAGTTAACTGGCCTCTGTATGCAGATCTTTGCCTTAAAAGACGCTGGTGTGATTCACTCATGATTAAATGCTACGCAGAAATATGAAGAATAAAAAACTACTGACCTGAAGATGATGATTTTTTTTTACCTATGAAATATACTCCAGAAGCCTGGTCCTGGTACAACAGCTGTCCGCCTACACAAAATACGGGATTATTGTTCAACGTACGTGATAGCACCACATATAGGCCGACACAAACACATTTCTCTTCACAACAGCACAGAACAATTCTCAGAAATCTTCGCACTCATGTGGCCCGGATAGGACCAAATGTATACACGACTCCAAAAGTGCATTACCACCTGCAATTCTCGTTTTCCTGCAATAGCAGGCAACCCAAAAAGCTGGGCGGTTGGGTTGGTTCCGAATTCGAAAGGCGTTGGACCAAACCTCAATTTTGTTAAAAATATATCACTGTGGCAAACTGAAAAATAAGGAAATAAATTGTTAAGAATGACAATTTTATTACCGTGACGGAGTTGGATGACATCAAAAGTTACAAAATGATCTTACTTAAGCAGTTCAAAAAAGATGAATTGCAAAAGACACATATCAGAGAAAACATTTCTCTCCTTCTCCCCCCCAAAAAAAAGAATTTTAAAAAAGAAAAAGTTACATAAAGTAAAGTTTTAATATAAAAGCCTCACCCAAAATTTTGAAAATTGACATGCGAAAGCAAGAATAACTGAACCGAAGTTAATAAAATTGTGCACAGATATTGCAGACGTAAAATGTGGGAATACAGGTTTCATATTTTCCTGAAAAAAAGAACGGTAGGGTGGGGCATGGACCCCTCCAAACCCTTGATCACGAGATATCAAAAATGCTAGTAACAGTATGTCAGATGTGTGTAAAGGATATGAAGAATTGTAACGAAACTTTTTCTATAGACAACACGCAAAAAATAAAGGAATACGAGTTTTTAATGTTCTGCGGAAAACAGTTATAGGGGGCAAAAGCCCCCACGAAAAATTTTGAAATTTGACGTCCGAAAGGTAAGAAGAAGTGAACCGAACTGAATGAAATTCTGCACAGATATTATAAACACAAAATGAGGGAATACGGGTTTCTTATTTTCCTTTAAAAAACGGCTGGGAAGGGCACGGACTCCTCCAAACATTTGATCATGAAATATCAAAAGTACTAGTAACAAATGTCAGATGGGTGTAAAGGACATGAAGAATTACAACGAAACTTTTTGTATGGACAATATGTAGAAAATAAAGGAATACTTTTTTTTCATTTTCTGCGGAAAGACAGTTTTATAGGGTAAAACAACCCACCCCAAAATTCTAAAGTTGACGCCAGAAAGATAAGAAGTGAACCGAAGTGAGTGAAGATTGCACAGATGTCGTAAGTTTAAAATGAGGAAATACGGGTTTCGTATTTTCCTGCAAAAAAAAGGTTGGGTGATGCACGGACCCCTCCAAACATTTGATCACGAAATATCAAAAGTGCTAGTAACAGTATGTGAGATGTGTCTGAAGAACATGAAGCATTGCAACGAAACATTTTGTATGGAAAATAACCATAAAATAAATCAATACGAGTTTCTTATTCCCTGCGGAAAAACTGTTTTAGGGGTCGAAAGCTCCCCCCCAAAATTTTGAAAGTTGACACCCGAAAGACAAGAAGAAATGAGCCGAAGTGAATGAAATTTGCACAAGTACTGCAGACGTAAAATGAGGATAAGGGTTTCATATTTTCTTAGAGAAAACAGTTAGGTGGGGCGCCGACTCTCCCAAACGTTTGAAAACGAAAACTCAAAAATACTATTAATAGTATGTGAGATGTGTGTAAAGGAAATGAAGACTTTCAACGAAACTTTTTGTATGGGAAATGCGCTGAAAACAAAAAATAGGGATTTTTCATTTTTGCGGAAAAATGGTTTTATGGGGCAAAAGGCCCCACCCCAAAATTTTGAAATTTGGCGCCGAAAGGGAAGAAAAAGTGAACCGAAGTGAATAAAATTTTGCGCAAATATTGTAGACATAAAATGAGGGTATACGGGTTTCGCATTTACCTAAAAAAAATAGGTTAAGTGTGGCACGGACTCCTCCGAATCTTTGATCACGAAATTTCATAAGACAGTATGTCAGATGTCTGTAAAAGACATGAAGAATTGCAACGAAATATTGTGTATGGAGAATACGCAAAAAGAAAATAAATACTTGTTTCTTATTTTATGCGGAAAAATTATTTTGTGCGCAAAAGAACCCACCCCAAAATTTTGAAAGTTGACGCCCGAAAGGTAAGAAGAATTGAGCCGAAGTGAAAGAAATTGTGCACAGATATTGTAGGCATAAAATGAGGGAGTATGGGTTTCGTATTTTCCTTGAGAAAACGGAAGCGTGGGGTGCCGACCCCTCCAAACCTTTGATCACCAAATATCAAAAGTACTAGTAACAGTATCTGAGATGTGTGTAAAAGACATGAAGAATTGCAACATATCTTTTTGTATGGACAATACGCAAAAAGTAAAGGAATACGGGTTTATTATTTTCTGCGGAAAGACTGTTTTATGGGGCAAAAGAACCCACCCCAAAATTTTAAATTTGAAGCTGGAAAGGTCAGAACAAGTGAACCGAAGTGAGTGAAATATTGCACAGATATTGAAGGCTTAAAACGAGGGAATACGGGTTTCGTATTTTCTTGGAAGAAGGGGTTGAGTGAGGCACGGACTCCTTCAAATATTTTGATCACGAAATTTCAAAAGTACTAGTAACAGTATTTGAGATATGTGTAAAGGACACGAAGAATTGCAACATAACTTTTTGTATGGACAATACGCAAAAAATAAAGGAATATGAGTTTCTAATGTTCTGCGGAAAAACGGTTTTAGGGGGGAAAAGAACCCATCCAAAATTTTAAAAGTTGACGCCCGAAAGGTAAAAAGACATTAGCCGAGGTAAATGAAATTCTGCACAGATATTACAGACGTAAAATGAGGATATGAGTTTCGTATTTTGCTGAAGAAAAAGGTTGGGTGAGGCACCGACCCCTCCAAACCTTTGATCACGAAATATCAAAAGCGCTGGTAACAGTATGTCAGATGTGTGTAAAGAACATGAAGAATTGCAACGAAACATTGTGTATGCAAAATAACCAAAAAATAAATGAATACTGGTTTCTTATTTTCTGCGGAAAACTGTTTTAGGGGTCAAAATCTCCCACCCAAAATTTTGAAGCTGACACCCGAAAGAAAAGAAGAAATGAGCCGAAGTGAATGAAATTTGCACAGATATTGCAGACAGAAAATGAGGTTACGGGTTTCGTATTTTCCTAGAGAAAACAATCGGGTGGGGCGCCGACCCCTCCAAACGTTTGATAACGAAAAATCAAAAGTGCTACTAACAGTATGTCAAATGTGTATATAGGACATGAAGAATTCACCGAAACTTTTGTATGGACAATGCACTGAAAACAAAGGAATACGGGTTTTTTATTTCTGCGGAAAACAGTTATAGGGGGCAAAAGCCTCCACGAAAAATTTTGAAATTTGACGTCCGAAAGGTAAGAAGAAGTGAACCGAACTGAATGAAATTCTGCACAGATATTATAAACACAAAATGAGGGAATACGGGTTTCTTATTTTCCTTTAAAAAACGGCTGGGAAGGGCACGGACTCCTCCAAACATTTGATCATGAAATATCAAAAGTACTAGTAACAAATGTCAGATGGGTGTAAAGGACATGAAGAATTACAACGAAACTTTTTGTATGGACAATATGTAGAAAATAAAGGAATACTTTTTTTTCATTTTCTGCGGAAAGACAGTTTTATAGGGTAAAACAACCCACCCCAAAATTCTAAAGTTGACGCCAGAAAGATAAGAAGTGAACCGAAGTGAGTGAAATATTGCACAGATGTCGTAAGTTTAAAATGAGGAAATACGGGTTTCGTATTTTCCTGCAAAAAAAGGTTGGGTGATGCACGGACCCCTCCAAACATTTGATCACGAAATATCAAAAGTGCCAGTAACAGTATGTGAGATGTGTCTGAAGAACATGAAGAATTGCAACGAAACTTAATGTATGGATAATATGCAAAAAGACATACGAATACTGTTTTTTTATTTTCTACGTAACAATGGTTTTACAAGGAAAAGCACCCATCCAAAATTTTGAAAGTTGACGAACGAAAAGCAAGGACAAGTGAATCGAAATGAATGAACTTGTGCACACATATTGTAGACGTAAAATGAGTGAATACGGGTTTCGTATTTTCCTGGAAAAAACTGTTGAAAAAGGCACGAACCCTTCCAAAGTTTTGATCACGAAATACCAAAAGTACTAGTAACAGTATGTGAGGTGTGTGTAAAGGAAATGAAGAATTGCAACGAAACATTTTGTATGGAAAATAACCATAAAATAAATCAATACGAGTTTCTTATTCCCTGCGGAAAAACTGTTTTAGGGGTCGAAAGCTCCCCCCCAAAATTTTGAAAGTTGACACCCGAAAGACAAGAAGAAACGAGCCGAAGTGAATGAAATTTGCACAAGTACTGCAGACGTAAAATGAGGATAAGGGTTTCATATTTTCTTAGAGAAAACAGTTAGGTGGGGCGCCGAGTCTCCCAAACGTTTGATAACGAAAATTCAAAAATACTATTAATAGTATGTGAGATGTATGTAAAGGAAATGAAGACTTTCAACGAAACTTTTTGTATGGGAAATGCGCTGAAAACAAAAAATAGGGATTTTTCATTTTTGCGGAAAAATGGTTTTATGGGGCAAAAGGCCCCACCCCAAAATTTTGAAATTTGGCGCCGAAAGGGAAGAAAAAGTGAACCGAAGTGAATAAAATTTTGCGCAAATATTGTAGACATAAAATGAGGGTATACGGGTTTCGCATTTACCTAAAAAAAATAGGTTAAGTGTGGCACGGACTCCTCCGAATCTTTGATCACGAAATTTCATAAGACAGTATGTCAGATGTCTGTAAAAGACATGAAGAATTGCAACGAAATATTGTGTATGGAGAATACGCAAAAAGAAAATAAATACTTGTTTCTTATTTTATGCGGAAAAATTATTTTGTTTGCAAAAGAACCCACCCCAAAATTTTGAAAGTTGACGCCCGAAAGGTAAGAAGAATTGAGCCGAAGTGAACGAAATTGTGCACAGATATTGTAGGCATAAAATGAGGGAGTATGGGTTTCGTATTTTCCTTGAGAAAACGGAAGCGTGGGGTGCCGACCCCTCCAAACCTTTGATCACGAAATATCGAAAGTACTATTAATAGTATGTCAGATGTGTGTAAAGGACATGAAGAATTCCAAAGAAACATTTCGTATCGACAATACGCAAAAAATAAAGGAATACGGGTATTTTAAAGGCTATAGCCCCACCCAAACTTTTGAAAGTTGAAGCCCGAAAGGCAAGAAGAAGTGAGCCGAAGTGAATTAAATTCTGCACAGATACTGCAGACGTAAAATGAGGATATGGGTTTCGTATTGTCCTGGGGAAAACGATTCCGTAGTGCGCCAATCCCTCCAAACCTTTGATCACCAAATATCAAAAGTACTAGTAACAGTATCTGAGATGTGTGTAAAGGACATGAAGAATTGCAACATATCTTTTTGTATGGACAATACGCAAAAAGTAAAGGAATACGGGTTTATTATTTTCTGCGGAAAGACTGTTTTATGGGGCAAAAGAACCCACCCCAAAATTTTAAATTTGAAGCTGGAAAGGTCAGAACAAGTGAACCGAAGTGAGTGAAATATTGAAGGCACCCCAAAATTTTGAAAGTTGACGCCCGAAAGGTAAGAAGAATTGAGCCGAAGTGAACGAAATTGTGCACAGATATTGAAGGCTTAAAACGAGGGAATACGGGTTTCGTATTTTCTTGGAAAAAGGGGTTGGGTGAGGCACGGACTCCTTCAAACATTTCGATCACGAAATTTCAAAAGTACTAGTAACAGTATTTGAGATATGTGTAAAGGACACGAAGAATTGCAACATAACTTTTTGTATGGACAATACGCAAAAAATAAAGGAATATGAGTTTCTAATGTTCTGCGGAAAAACGGTTTTAGGGGGGAAAAGAACCCATCCAAAATTTTAAAAGTTGACGCCCGAAAGGTAAAAAGACATTAGCCGAGGTAAATGAAATTCTGCACAGATATTACAGACGTAAAATGAGGATATGAGTTTCGTATTTTGCTGAAGAAAAAGGGTGGGTGAGGCACCGATCCCTCAAAACCTTTGATCACGATATATCAAAAGCGCTGGTAACAGTATATCAGATGTGTGTAAAGAACATGAAGAATTGCAACGAAACATTGTATATGCAAAATAGCCAAAAAAAAAATAAATGAATACTGGTTTCTTATTTTCTGCGGAAAACTGTTTTAGGGGTCAAAATCTCCCACCCAAAATTTTGAAGCTGACACCCGAAAGATAAGAAGAAATGAGCCGAAGTGAATGAAATTTGCACAGATATTGCAGACAGAAAATGAGGTTACGGGTTTCGTATTTTCCTAGAGAAAACAATCGGGTTGGGCGCCGACCCCTCAAACGTTTGATAACGAAAAATCAAAAGTGCTACTAACAGTATGTCAAATGTGTATATAGGACATGAAGAATTCACCGAAACTTTTGTATTTACAATGCACTGAAAACAAAGGAATACGGTTTTTTTATTTTTGCGGAAAAACGGTTTTATGGGGCAAAAGACCCCATCCCAAAATTTTGAAATTTGACGCCAAAAAGTAAGAAAAAGTAAACGGAAGTGAATGAAATTTTGCACAAATATTGTAGACATAAAACGAGGGAATACGAGCTTCGTATTTACCTAAAACAAAACCAGTTAGTTGGGGCCCGGACTCTTCTGAACCTTTGATGACGAAATATCAAGAGTGCTAGTAACAGATTGTCAGGTGTGTGTGAAGCCCACCAAGAATTCCAATGAAACTTTCTGTATGGACAATACGCAAAAAATAAAGGAGTACGTTTTTTTAATTTTCTGCGGAGAAAGAGTTGTAGGGAGCAAAAGAACCCACCCAAAGTTTTGAAAGTTGATGCCCGAAAGGCAAGAAGAAGTGAACCGAAGTGAATTAAATTGTGCACAGATATTGTAGACATAAAATGAGGGAATACGAGTTTCGTATTTTCCTGGGGAAAACGGAAGCGTGGGGCGCCGACCCCTCCAAACCTTTGATCATGATATATGAAAAGTCCTAGTATGTCAGATGTGTGTAAAGGACATGAAGAATTGCAACACAACTTTTTGTATGGACAATACGCAAAAAATAAAGGAACACGGGTTTTTTACGATCTGCGGGAAAACGGTTTTAGGCGGCAAGAGACCCACCCAAAATTTTAAAAGTTGACGCCCGAAAAACGGAAAGAAGTGAACCAAATTGAATCAAATATTGCACAGATATTGTAGGTTTAAATTGAGGGCAAACGGGTTTCGTATTTTATTAAGAAAAACGGTTAGGGGGCTCGGACCGCTCCAAACCTTTGATCACGAAATATAAAAACTGCTGGGAACAGTATGTCATATGTGTGTAAAGGCCACGATGAATTCCAACGAAACTTTTTGTATGGACAAATACGCAAAAAAATAAAGGAATGCTTTTTTATTTTCTGCAGAAAAACAGTTTTATGGGGCAAAAGAACCCACCCCAAACTTTTGAAAGTTGACGCCCGAAAGGTAAGAAGAATTGAACCGAAGTGAATCGAATATTGCACAGATATTGTAGGTTTAAATTGAGGGCAAACGGGTTTCGTATTTTCCTAAGAAAATCGGTTAGGGGGCTCGGACCGCTCCAAACCTTTGATCACGAAATATAAAAACTGCTGGTAACAGTATGTCATATGTGTGTAAAGGCCACGAAGAATTCCAACGAAACTTTTTGTATGGACCAATACGCAAAAAAAAATAAAGGAATGCTTTTTTATTTTCTGCAGAAAAACAGTTTTATGGGGCAAAAGAACCCACCCCAAACTTTTGAAAGTTGACGCCCGAAAGGTAAGAAGAAGTGAACCGAAGTGAATCGAATATTGCACAGATTTTGTAGGTTTAAATTGAGGGCATACGGGTTTCATATTTTCCTGAGAAAATCGGTTAGGGTGCACGGACCTCTCCAAACCTTTGATCACGAAATATAAAAAATGCTGGTAACAGTATGTCATATGTGTGTAAAGGCCACAAAGAATTCCTACGAAACTTTTTGTATGGACAAATACGCAAAAAAAATAAAGGAATACTTTTTCTTCTTTTCTGCGGAAAGACGGTTTTATGGGACAAAAGAACCCACCCCAAACTTTTGAAAGTTGACTCCCGAAAGGTACATGTTGTCTCAAAGGTCGAGGGCATTCTTTATTGCTATTTTGAGGCAAAAATTTTCTAAGTCCAGCTTCGGGTATCTTCGGGAAAAAGTAAACCAGGTTCGAACCTCGAAGTCAAGCTTTGCAATCTTGAGAAATTTTGCAGATGTGTTTTTCTTCTTTTAAATATAATAAGACTTGTTATTAATTGTATAAAAAGCAACATTGATTGAAATACTTAATAATACAATATTTCGAAACTTTGTATTAATATCAGCATATGCCTGTTTGTCATTTAGCTCTCCATACGTAATGAAACATTTAGATACGTAAACGAATATTTCCATATGTGAAAGAATGCAGAAAATTAAGACATAGAACACAATTCTCGTCTGAGTACTAAAATAAAAGTCAAAATGGAACAAAAACAGCGTTTGCAGTGGATATGTATCAGAGCCCTGCACGGGCTGGGCGTGTCCTGAAAGGCCCGGACACAAATGCTATAGGGCCGAACCGGGCGCACGTATTTCCGGGCCGAGCCACGCCGGCTCGGCTCGGTCCGGGCACTCAAGGACGGATTCGAAACTAATGTTGTCATTTTTTCCTTAAGTGTCCTCCACTACCCCTGCCTTTGCCGTGTTCGTACGGTCTTACTGACAGTCTATGTTAATCGTAGTGTGTTTGGAAAACTGACTCTGTTCAAGACTGCAAAGTACTGCAATACTACTAATATTACTACTACTTCTATTATTACTACTACGACCACAGTTAATACTACTATAACTTCTACGATTTCGCATCAGAGTTGACATGTCTGGTGGTACAGAATTTACCTTCTAAGTACAGTATTTTATAACAAGACTTGCCAAACAGGGTGAAATATCCCTATTTTCATTTTCCAACAATTTTTGACCATAAATCGACTTTTGCGAGGTGAAAAAGGAAGATACGACAGAAGGAAAACAAAATTATTGTAAAAGCATTATCATCAATATTTTGCATTCCAAAATATGGAATGTTACTTAAAAAACGTAACTTTAAAAGAAATATCTACTAAAATGAAAGAACAAATCATGGCATTTTAGGCGTGTGCATAACAATAATACACAAAATAAATAAATAAATAATTATTACAATACTTTTGAGGGTCTAGATCATTTAGATTAGATATTGGTATTCCAAAGGTAAACAAATGAAATGTTTTTTTTCTTTTGACTGAAAACGTGATTTTGAATTATATATATATATATATACAGAATGTTATACAAGTCGTGTAATTTTCTACAGCATTGGGAGAAGATGAAGTTGTCACACCATTAACATAAAATTTGGCACTCTTATTGAGAAATATCTGAATTTTTCGAATTTCTAAAGGAAATAGGACAAAATTAATGTTTAGCCCCCATTTTGGAAGTGTAAACACATAAGTTCATTTTCCTTATGGGAGATTCAATGTTAAATTTTGGAAGCAGTTTTCTCCAATAATTATTCGTCAAGATTTTTGGGCAAATGAGTTGCATTTGTTACGAAATGCAAAAACACTCATTCACAAAGCTAGTAAAGCCGTCTCAAACATTATTTTGGGAAGGCCCCGCTTTCGGGGGACAAGGGCCGTAAAAAGCTGGTGGATGATGTGTTACCACAATCCCAAAATTTATTTTCGGAGTGCCAGTAAACGTCAGATTAATCACGAATGTCACAGAATTAAAGCTTCAATGCTCCTTACATGTAGGAGTGACTGATAATGGGGCTACAGCCCCCTTTCAAAAGTAAGAAAATCACCAGAAATATCCTCAGTAGGGACATACGAGAAGAAGGTGTTTTTTGTTAATTAATGTGAAATTTGGCGTCATTGTAGCAAAAGAGTATGCATTTTTGAAATCTGGAATGCTATTTTGGTAACGCACCGGCTTAGGGGGGCACAGGGGACGAAGCATTAGATGATATATCTATAAAAATTCAAAATTTTGTTCCGGAAATGCCAGTGAGCGTCAGATTTTTCACAAATGTCACAGAATTAATATTCTAATGCTCCTTACATGTGTCAGTAACTTATGTGGGGCTATAACCCCCTTTTAAAAATAAAAAATCACCATTTATATCCCTAGTAGAGATACGAGAAGAAGGTATTTTTAGTCAATTAATGTGAAATTTGGCGTCGTTGTAAAAAAAAAGTATGCATTTTTCATATCTGGAATGTTATTTTGGTAACCACCACCTTATTGGGGCACAGGGGGCGAAGCATCTTATGATTGATCTTTATAAAAATTCAAAAGTTTGTTCCGCAAATGCCAGTGAGAGTCAGATTATTCACAAATGTCACAGAATTAATATTCTAATGCTCCTTGCATGTGCCAGTAACTTATATTGGGCTATAGCCTCTTTCAAAAATAAAAAAAATAATCATAAATATCCTTAGTATTGACATACGGGAAGAATTAATTTTTCTCAATTAATGTGCAACTCGGCGTCGGATTAGCAAAAAGTTATGCGTTTGCCAAATCTGGAATATTATTTTGGTAATGTACCGCCTTAGGGGGCACAGGGGGTAAAGCATATGTTATTGGATCTTTTTAAAGTTTCAAATTTTATTTTGAAAAATCCATCGTGTGTCAGATTGATCGCAAATAATGCAAAATTAATATTCCGATGCTCTTTGCATGTGCCAGTGACTGATATTGAGCTAGAGGCCAACTTTCAACAATTACATTAAAAATTTATAAATATCCTTAGCAGGAACATACGGAAGAAGCTATATTTTGCCATTTAATGTGAAATTAGGCGTTGTGCTAGTAAAAATGGAATATTATTTTGGGAATAGAAGGCACAGGGCACGGAGTGTAATTTGGTACTTTTGGGGATCATAGGGAGGGGGCTGACAGAAATTCCAAATTTTATTTTGGGAGTGCTCATGAGTGTCAAATTAGTTGCAAGATGCGCAGAATTAATACTCCGTAGTGCTTTTATGTGCCAGTGACTAATATGTTACTACAGCTATCTTTGAAAAGCATCATAAATTCAATATGATTATTCTTAAGCAAAGACCTACTGGTAGAAGCATTTTTTTTTTACAATGTGAAATTTGGCATTATTTTTTAGAAAATAAATCTTTGTGACAATAAGATAATACCCATATGTGGATTTCTTTAAGGGGCGTGGACTCAGAATTTCTTTTGCCTAATGGGAGTGTAACATAGGTAAATTTGCATTTTTAGTTAGAAAATACAATAACACTCTTTCGCTTGTATCTATGATGGTGCATGTGTCTGGAATTTTATTACGTTCATTCCCCCTTATTGGGAAACATAAAACAAAGAATTGTCCAGAGCGTAGTCATCCAGATATGTTGGAGAAAGTGTTCACAGTGGCTCTATTAAATTGCATTAATTCATTCATGTCTTGCTCGTTTACGAGAGCATGCCGAATAAAGTAAGTTCATTTTATCTGTCTTACACTTAGATTAATGAAATCTTTAAGCAATTTAGTTAATGACAACGGAGCCAAAGAAAAGTGTTGTTTTTAGAAAGGGATAGTATATTTCCTTGGGTTTATGGTATAGCCTGACTCAACCTAATCCTTATCAATCGCGAGACATTTGTTTTTACTATAAGCATGTGTAGATAGTATACGATTTCCTGACGTGCTTATATGTGCAGTATACGAGTAGGCTAGTACGTGGAAAGTGGGATCATAAAGTTATAGTGGAAGAAGTAGGGAAAAGATACGCTTTTTCTATGAATAAAGAAAACAATATTTTAATTTTTAAAATATTACTTCTCTTTTCGTTAATGGTACCTGCGGCATTTTCCATTGTCATTTGGTGTTCTATTTCGAGCTGGTTTGCTTAAGTGTGCAAAAAATATGCTGGTAACTTTATGTATAATTTTATGCTATAAGAAGAGACCAATTTACTTTTAAAAACGCAAAATTCTTTGATTATATTCCAGTGATGCCAAAAAAAACGAAGCTATATCCTCCATCTGCTACACTGACAGACGATATTCATTTACACTAGATTCGAAATTTTAAAAAAATCAAAACATTTTTCTACAATAATGACAAATTGCACATTAATTGTAAAGCATATTTACTTCCTTCCGATACGTTCCTACTAAGGATATTTACCGTAAATTATGTGATTTTTGGAAGGGTGGCTATAGCCCAATATCAGTCACTGACACATGCAAGGAGCATCGGAATATTAATTTTGTATTATTTGTAGTCAATCTGACACACATTGGATTTTCCAAAATAAAATTTGAAACTTTAAAAAGATCCAATAACTTATGCTTCACTCCCTGTGCCCCCTAAGGCGGTACATTACCAAAACAAATATTACAGATTCGATAAACGCATAACTTTTAGCTAACCCGACGCCGAGTTTCACATTAATTGAGAAAAATCATTCTTCTCGTATGTCTCTACTAGGGATATAAACGGTGATTTTTTTATTTTTGAAAGGGGGCTATAGCCCCACATAAGTTACTGGCACATGCAAGGAGCATTAGAATATTAATTCTGTGACATTTGTGAAAAATCTGACGCTCATTGGCATTTCCGGAACAAAATTTTGAATTTTTATAAAGATACATAATCTAATGCTTCGTCCCCTGTGCCCCCCTAAGGCGGTGCGTTACCAAAATAGCATTCCAGATTTCAAAAATGCATACTCTTTTGCTACAATGACGCCAAATTTCACATTAATTAACAAAAAACACCTTCTTCTCGTATGTCCCTACTAAGGAAATTTCTGGTGATTTTCTTACTTTTGAAAGGGGGCTGTAGCCCCATTATCAGTCACTCCTACATGTAAGGAGCATTGAAGCATTAATTCTGTGACATTCGTGATTAAACTGACGTTTACTGGCACTCCGAAAATAAATTTTGGGATTGTGGTAACACATCGCCCTCCAGCTGTAGCCGGCCGAGTGCCTTCACCTTCATCTGCATATCAAAATGCAGATGAGTGCACATTTGCATATCATTATTTTATATATATTGTAATTTGTGGTCAAATTTATTGCTTATTAATTAGCGTTCATGTTAATGATTATCTAATTATTATGAATATTATTGGGTAAACACCGAGCGTAATACGAGAGTATTAATACAATTTTGATGTATCTTGTATTTCATGTATGTACTTTATTCCTTTATAGGCTATGAATCATTTATTATTTGCGTGCATCTCATTAATGGGACTGTATATTGTATATATTACATGCGTTAATGGAGTTATATCGTCAGCATCCTATTCTACATTTGATTAATTAAAGGAGAAATCATATCAATATGCTTTGGATTCATGTATAGAAGTTTGAACTTTGGGGCTACAGAGATACTTGGACAGAGATTTTTTTTCTTTTTTTTTCTTGGTGACGTTAGTCTGCGCTGATCTGCATGTGAGGTCTATGACAACTAACAAGTGAAGAAATCCCTGAATGACCAAGGAAGGATGACTCATTCAGTATAGGAAGTATACTGTTAACTTCCTCTTGTATAGCAATGACGAGATGGATACATTGCTTACAGACGCTCTCCAGGCTTTGTTTCAAAAGTCGTAAAATTTTTAGCGTCAACATGATAGATTTTGAATTTCTAAAGGTGGTGTTTTCACACCTTCTAAAAGAATCTCACGCGTCTCAAGCTCTTGGCTTGGCTTCACCCAAAGTTCGTTAACCGTAAGTAAGCGGATCTAAGTATTTCTCCCATGAATACTTTTGAAAACATGTATTTAATTTGACTTATTTTATGTGTAAAATATTAATATTAACGTATTGCGCTCACTAGTTCTTGGAAAGACCGTTTAAAATTCATGACTATGTTTGTCAACGTGTTTCCCATCGTTCAAGACACTTAGATCTTGTATATTTTCAAAATTAATCATAACCTAAGATGTTTCTTCTCTCTCTCTCTTGGAAAATGGCTACTGGGGTTGGTAGCAGACAGTTTTGAGGGAAGCCAAAGGAAAAGAGACTTCCTACAAATACCCAGAGAGATGACACCTGTGTATATTATTACCATTGTATTCTGTATATAATTTACTTTATTTATGTATATTTAATCATGTGTATCTATCATTCAAAGTGTTGATTTCAGTGAAAATAGCCAATGTTTACAGTGCTATTGTGATGGACTTCTGTTTTGAGCAGAAGCTTTTGAACCGGCCGCTCTCAAAAGTGATGGCAGCACCTACCAAGAGGTGTATGTTAGTTTTGCAGGCACAAGCTAGTTTTCGGTGTGGCTGGATGTAAAGACCACCCACGATATTTGCCGGAGGCATCAAACCTTTTGTCATAGAATTCTGAGAAGAGCGAGTCGGCTAGTTTCCTGGAATTTGTGCAGTTTAATAACCCGTTCATGTTCTTAGTTGGGACTAGTTGTTTCTTAGACGCTGAAGAGTTTACTTCGAACTAGCGTGTGTGAAGTTTTCAACTTCTCGAGAATTGAGAGGTATCAACCCGGGACAGTGCGAAGACCGTTATCTTCCCATGGAGTCCTGTGTAATACATACAGGTACAGTCATGTATCGGGCAACGATTGTGGACAGTGCTCATAACTATTAAGTTTATAGTGAATACCATCAGTGCTGCAGAACAGTGAATTTCCAGAAACATATTAACCATGTCATGTTCGTTTTTTTTTTTATCTCATCATCAATCTTCGACAAGATTTTTCTGAAACCATAGCTAGTTGGCTATGACTTTGTTAGCAATTCAAGCAGTAGTATTCTGCGGACAAGATGTATCAACAGTGCCGTCGCACTAGTCATTATTCCTGTTACGGAATGGAAAATCGTTGTTCCCATCTGTAGTAGAAAACACCAGGCCTGTTAAGCTTACGGAAGTGCCATCCTTGAACTGTTTAAACAAGGATACCAGCAAGACATTTAGTATTGCTACTATACTGACATACCTTGCGTCAGTTATACAACCATAGTTGACCATCCAGTTGGTCTGCTCGTCAAGAACATTTCCTGATCAGTGGAATGGTAATGTGGGAAACTTCTTTTGAATGGATTCCATCATGGGCATTGTGTCACCCCTATTTTATATAGACTACCAGTAAGTGGACATTAGGAAATCTGAGTCACCGGACACTGCATCGGATATATAGATATAATTATGAAATTTACCATTTAAATTTTGTTGTATATATATATTTTTTATCCTCCTCTCTGAAAGAACTGTCAGAGACTCTGGACTTATTATCATGATTAGTAAATTTTGTTTGTGTATCTGCTTGGCAGATTTATTAAGAGGTCAGACAGACCTTTAGTGTTAATATATATATATTCATATCCAATATCTTTAAAGTGTGAAGTTGTGTGTATATTCTAAGTAGTGAGAGTGGTGCACCATAACAAGAAAAGTCGTATAAAGTGCAAATGTAAATATGAAAGTGTTGATTGTGTTCTGCCATCATCTATGGTTCTATGAGACGGAATAAATTTCCTTCTTCAAAAAGTATAGCGAGGGTGTCTGTTTTCCTGCTGGGTGAGTACCCGAATGCTAATCCCTATGTTTTATTTTCAGGAGTGAGAGCCAAGGAAACATTTCTCCTTGCCTCTAGTATATATGACCATTTTCCTGAATGGGGCCCAGGGAGAAGTACGCCCAAAGAACATAAAGACACAGTTATGAGTATAAAGAGTGATTAACAGTTTGCTACCTGTTTGTTTGAAATTTAATTTTTTTAACCTTATTGCATCTAAAACTCTTTATAAGTAGCTGCAAGACCGTAACTGTTGTCAGACATACCCTGAGATGTTTGTTTGTTTTACTATATTTTTGTTTTTATTTGCTCTACCGACTATCAAATGTGGCAGTGGCGGCTTCAGACGGAGATCACCATTATCACTCCAAGCAGGGATAACTTATGCAAAAGTTTTAATTTGCATTTTTCAGTAATTTACATTATAATTTGAATATCCCTAGCCACTCCACCGTATATTATTTATCTTTATTGTGGTGGTGTTTTCTTGGGTATGCATAGATTACTTCTATAGCTACCTGCACCTCACACAGCTTTTTACGGCCCTTGTCCCCCGAAAGGGGGGCCTTCCCAAAATAATGTTTGAGACGGCTTTACTAGCTTTGTGAATGAGTGTTTTTGCATTTCGTAACAAATACAACTCATTTGCCCAAAAATGTTGACGAATAATTATTGGAGAAAACTGCTTCCAAAATTTAACATTGAATCTCCCATAAGGAAAATGAACTTCTGTGTTTAAACTTCCAAATAGGGGGCTAAACATTAATTTTCTCCTATTTCCTTTAGAAATTCGAAAAATTCAGATATTTCTCAATAAGAGTGCCAAATTTTATATTAATGGTATAAAAACTTCATCTTCTTCCTGTGCTGTAGATAATTACACGAATTATGGAACAGTTTGTATATGTATATATATATGTTTGTGTGTGTGTGTGTGTGTGTGTGTGTGTTATAGTATTTTGACTCAGTTTTCTGTCCAACGTTACGTTACTTCTTAAGAATCTACAATTGCGTCACTTTTGAACAAAGAGACGTTTATTCTTGTTTTCCCTACGTAGTTCATAACACTTCATAATTTTAGAGAAAAATACATGTAATGTGTATCACTTCTACTCTGCTGATTTATATAAAGAACCAATTACCGGTTGCTCGCAAACTGGAATTATTATTTTCCGCTGAGGAATCTTATCAAACTCTCAATCACATTTGGCCGACACATGAAACGTAATGGCCTTGTCGCAGAGGAATGATCACAAATTGCATGAAATTAATAAAAATATATCCACAGAAAGCTATATTGGTCCGTATATCCACCCAAATTTGTTCATGATTTGCGAATGAAACATCGCAACCAAAATCTCACGGCCCACAATCTCGCCTGGTGAAAATCTCACATAAAGAAAATCATGCCAGACGAAATCTAGCCTGGCTAGATCCTCGAAGGATAAAACTTAGCCATCTAAACTCTCGCTGGACTAAACCTTGCAGTAGCGATTTCTTCTGTATAGAATGTTTAAAATATATATTTAAAATATTCACTGTACACTTTGAAAATAATAATAATTATTATAAATAAACTACAAGACAGAAGATAAGTGATTTTATTAATTTTTAAAAGAGGAAAAGAAAGGTAGATAAGTAGTTACTTCCCGGCTTATTAACTCTTGCGTCGAAAATAGATCTTTACATTTCACGCTCACCAAATAATTTAATTAAATAGAGAGACAGAACAAGAATTAGGTGGCCACTTGTTTTGGAAAATTTACGGATAAAACCCGTCAACTCAAAAACGAAGAACTTATTTATGTAGGCGGATAACTTGTAACCCATGTAACTGAGATATAGCACTAGAAAGTTTGTTCCATCACCATGATATTGTTCTATATGAACAATGCAATGAACATACGTATTTAGTAAAATTATGAAGGGTAACTTGCATTTATGGACTAAAAATTATGAAAAATATGTTTTGATCATTGGCATATTTAGGGGCTATGGGGCCAATACCCCCAGGAATAATTCCATTATTACGTTTTCGCATCATGCGCACAACACAAATGATGGTACGAAAGCAATGAAGAGAATTTATCCAAGTCATTACAAAATTTACTCCAATAATAAGTGTGGTTTAAGTGTTCGTATATCACACTATTCGTGTAACAATCGTGACGCGGAACGGTTGTGAAAACTCTTAGTTGAAATTAAAAAAAAAATAAGATATATTTTTTAAAACCTACATTAACAAAACGGAGAAATAAAATTTCGAGACAAGAGCGAAAGAAGTCTTCAAGGATCGAGACAAGACTGGGCCTATTAAATTTAGGAGACGAGACGAGAAAACCTTACTTTTCGTCTCGTCTCGTCTCATGATGAACATTATCTGAACGAAGCAGATATCATTCTTGCTTGTATGACTAGCTGGGAATAATCGATTTTATGGCATATCAATTTCCAAGCATATCAATCTCTACGCTTTTATTGGTTATTAGCCAAGAATAAAACGCTGTAGAATGCATTAGGTTATTATTTAGAAATGAAATGAAATCTTTCAGTTTTACATCCCACTGTTATACCGGATACACTAAAGGAGACTGTGATGATGAGAATGAACACGCAATGCTGTAATGAAGAAAGTGGGAGAAACGTGAGGACCCCAAGAAAACCCACGCACATGGCGTTTGTCCACCACAAAGCTTACTTGGCGCGAGCTGAAATCGAACGTGGGACCTCATACACCAGAGGTGAGCACTCTACCACTGAACCACCTTGGCCCCCGTTATTCTTCAGGGCATAATAACTGATGCAAAAAGAATTCTTGAAATGCCTATATTCTTAATCTGCACGAAAATAGATTTAATGAATAATATTTCTTCTTTCTGTGTTTATTATACCTCCAAACGATATTATGCATAAGTATTGGAAGTCTAATAGAACGGCTTTGTCTGTTGACAGGTATCAGACCAAAAGCGGTAAAAGATATTGAGAAGGATTTTCCGGAATAGATTTAACGTCATAAGAATAGGTTCCATATCCTCCGTCAATCTTCTATATAAATCGGAAGTGAATGGAGATCGACTACTTGCGGATCATAAATCAAAAACTATAATAGCTAACGACAAGCAAGTTTAGGGAATTGATTCAATGTTCCTCAAAAATGTGTCATTTCTACCCCTATCTTTCTATCAAAACCGGAACTGGTAGAAATTTACTACTACTTCCAGTTTCAATATTGATTTTCATAGAGTAAAGACGATAAGATGTATCGAGAAGCAGTTTTCTGGAATCTATTCAGCACCCCAAGAATAGGTTCCGTGTCCGTCTCCTCCGACAACCTTATATTTAGACCATAAGTAGTAAAACTACAACCAGTTTCAACATTAATGGCCATAAATCAAAGACGGAAATAACTGGGGATGAGAGGATTTCGGAAATCGATTCAACGTCAAGAAAATTTACCACCTATACCCTTATCTCATTATTAAAACCGGAAGTAGAGTACATATGTATGTTCTGCAGACACTTTTCCCCCTCCACCCCTAACTAACAAAAACTATGAAGCCGCCACTGTGCACTTTAACACAGAGGGATACCCCAAAGTGAGATTGAATATGCTTTTATGACATTTAAAATCATAAAAACTCTATAACATAAATAAATTTTCAAAGTAAAAAGCAGCAAAACCTGTGCAAAGGTGGACCTGAGAGGACTTACGCCTTTCTCTTATTTGTTTGTTTGGTTTGCTTTTGCCTGCCTCTCAGGCTCCTTTTTCTGTTTGTTTCTCTTTCTGTTGTTGCTTCTCTTGTGCCTCCGTTTTCTTTCTCTTGCTGCTTCTCTTGTGCCTCCGTTTTCTTTTCCCGACTAGCGCTAGTCTCCATTCACGTCAACTCAATCTAATTTGCTGCTTATAGATCAGAGAGTGAAAATCCTTCTTCTGGCTTGGAGGCGACTCGAACCTGCGACGTCCACGCCGATAACTTTTTACAGCTGGCCAGACTGCAAGCGAGCGAGCTCAGCTAACACTACGCTCAAGAAATCAAGTGAAAATCGGTCCTTATATATGAACAAATACTTCTACAAGCAACGCCATCTATTAGCAAAGTGATAAACTAAGTGATATGTAACGCCATCTATTGAGTAGGTGAGTAACTGCTTGAATATGTTCACCTGCCCGGCAAATTTAAAACGAAAAATAAGAAAATTGTGGATATCTTGGTTCCTATAAGAGATAGAGGGTTGATATTTAATTTTTGGCAATTAGTGTTTGGCTGACCCATAAGTGTTGCCAACCTATAAAATTAAAAAATCACTAAGTCTAGTAACAAATTTGGCCCTAAGTTTGCAACACTGCAAAAATAAAAATTCAGATATTTGAAAAATAATCTTCACAAAATTCTAAGACTTTTTTAAAGAATAACATTTTTCCGAAAACTCAAAAATAAACCCGTAAAAAATTCCTGAAATTTCCCGAAATTTTGAATTGGCTATAACTTCGTCAAATATTAACCGATTTTCAAAATTCAAACGACAATCAATAGACAAATAAATTTCCTATCTATCGAATGTCTTATAAATTGCATAACTCTAAGGATATAATTACAAAAATTCAAATAACTTTCTTATTTATACATGTATCTTTAAAATTCGAACGGCATTGTATTCTGTATACCCAAAGGTCTTAGCTTTTATAGCGTTGATACTATAAAAACACTTATACAGTTAAAACATACTTAAAATTACAAGTTTGGATACTGATAATGGAATCTTCTGTTAACCTCGTTCTCTATAGGAAACAATGACTTCTTAAACTCTGTCCACTGATCGTAATTCAAGCTGAATAGACAGCCGTTAATATCAAAAACCACTTGAACTTCGGTTTGCACATTTTTCACAATTACATTGAAATCGTTAGTAATTATAAACTTCTTTTGGGGATCCATTCTAATCACTCCATTTTTTACTTGTGACAACATATTTTTGTTCATTTTCGTTTATTTTTTGGATTTACATACAGAACTCAACAGTTGGATAGTTTTCTTTTAGACCAGTGTATTTGATTTTTATCCCATCTTTAACGATCTCATCAATCATTTTATCTGTTAAGTGTTTTGTAAATCTAGGTGGAAGAAAAATCTTGAACTCCTCACACTCGACCAAAATGCTCTTTCCAAACTTAGTTGTAATCTTTTCCATTTTTACAATTTTATATTCCGTATTTAATTCTAATTCTCTTAATCCAATAACCTGTTTTGGTTCAAGACTTCCAAGCTTGTTTAAAAAATCAGCGTGTTTTGCCATCGTATTTATTATATAGAAAATCAATGAACACTCTTCAATTTTTATCTTCAACAAAAAATATTTAACCATTTTTATCAATTTCGTTTTATGGGAAAACTTCCATAAAACAATCGTTAATGAAAACAGTTTGAGGATGCAAGGGTATCTTTTCGATACCCTTTAAAGTCGCCTATGGCTAACTGATAAAGGGCCAGTGATACTGGTCCTTAGATCCTTGAATTGTTTTTGATATTTTGTTAACTATCTAAAACTCTTCTACTACTTTCTCATTCTTGGGATCATATGTAAAGTTCTTTCGCCCAATTAAAATCGCATAACATATAGTATTAGCAGCCACAGCTTCTGCAAAGTCTACCACGATCTTTATGTTTGTTCTCTCATTTACCGATACATTCTTCCTCTTACTACAATTAACCACATACATTGGTCTGTTATCTATAAACTCTTTAGGGTCATAGTACATTTCGGTGTTGCCACATGTTATTCTCTTAAACGCAGTATAATCTTCGTACATCTTAAAATAATCCTTGTTAGCAATATCTAAGTTTCTTGATTCTTTTGGAAATACCTCATTCTTCCCATTCTTAAGATAGATATTCTTTACCTTACAATGATCAAACTTACTTGCATCTGCTGTTTGTTTACCACTTCTATCAGTTTGGAACATTACAACTACGAAATCAGGCATATCAAATTGTCTAGAATTAAATTGAGTAATAACATCAAACTCCAAGAAAGAACCTACAACAGTCTTTTGAACACATTGATAAGTATGGAATGAAAACACGATTTTTGGTTCTTTAAGAATATTCAACTTTAACTTGTTTTCATAATTAGATTCGTATTCAACAATAGGCATTCTTATCTCCATACTTTTTATTGTTATTTTTCCATCATGAGGAGCTGCTCCTGATCCAGTCCATTTGTACAAGACATCGTTATTGTTGTTAGCTTTTGTAAATGTTATTCTCAATCCGCCTTTCCACATAACTTCTTTATAATCACTTAAGAAGCCTGGAATTAATCTTAATGGATACAAAACACTAAAGTCCTTTCTTAGACCAAGTTTATCATGTTTCAAATCCTGCTTGTTTTAGATATTCAACTTCTGGTTTGGAAATCTTTAATGTTCCAATAGCTGTAGATGTTATTCCTGGTAGTTCAATCTTATCTATAACAACTCCATGCTTTTTAACCTCAATTTGAGAAAAGAAGAATGGGAAGAAGTTATCTACAAGTTTTATAGTATCATTTGCGCCAAATGTTCCTCCAACTGATGCACCAACAACTTCAAAAGTCATATGACAATCTGCTTTGTGTGGATGTACGAACCCATCACCCACGTTGAAATCGAACTCAATATCTTTGTTAGCTTCATTCAAATTATTAAATGTTCTTGTGTTAGCTTTAAAACTCTGTAACTCGTAACTCTGAACACTATCCATTTATTATAAAGAAAATCTTGAAATATCGTTGATAAAAACTGTTTGAGAATGAACGTTCTGTAAGGAGGTGGTGGTTAAAACTCCCCCTTGGCGCTTTGATGGGATATACCCATAAAAGACTCATACATAATAACAATCAAAAACTTATAATCCCCATCCCAACTTAACCTTAGCATTCATAGCAGTACCAACCCCAAAAGCAGCTAATCGTTCACCAATTGGCGCATCACTACTAAATGCTCTTTTCCATGCTTTAGTTTCTAGTTCCATATCTGCAATATGTCTCGACTCTGTATCTTTATTCTCTCTGTAGTATATATCGTGTTCTTTACAAGCCTCATCTAATGGGTTAATACCTTCATCACCTCTCTCTAACCTTTCTTGAAGCTTAGTCCCAGGCCCGCAAAATCTAAAACCTGGAATATGTAATTCAAATGGGAGTTTATTAATCAAATCATTTACTAACCCTTTCCCAAGCTTCTCATCATTCCATAATCGTGGTGGTAATGTATTTAAGATCTTAATCAAATAACCTATACCTTTTGGATCATTAGGAATAAACTGTGAAAGCTTATTATTAATCATACGTACTATACCTACTTTCTCATTGTAAAAGTTATTATTGCCAGCCTTTTCTTCTCCATCTATAACAATTAGCCTATCTATAAGCTTTCTCGTCATCCATCCATACATATTGTTTAGGTATCTCGGTATATTGTTTAATTCCTTCACCAGTCCTTTTAGGTGTCGTGTTCTTTTTAGGAGTTGGGGGTAAAGTTGGTTTAATATAATTATCCCAAATAGGCTTGATAATATTAATGTACTTTGAACCTCTACTAGATGCTACCTTTTTATCTCGATTATATTTTTGGAAGGCAGCATCTGAGTCTATTATTATTTCCTTGTACTGTTCAAAATCATCATCATCATAATCTTCAATGGTTTTATTAGTATTCGTCGTTAACAATTCCCATAGACCTTCTGTTCCTTTATAAGTTTTACCATTAATTATCAAATCATCGCCATTCACTTTAACTTCCAAATTTCCTATCTTGTTTATTATTTTTCCATCTTCTTCTACAGTTCTTATTCCAAACACAGTATCATTTCTTTTACTATAATATTTCGTTGCAATCTTACCAAATGACTGTGCTGTTGTTAAAGGTTCTACTCCTTCCACTTTGTCTTTAATTTGTTTTCTCATTTGTTTTATTTCTCCCGTTATAGGCGTATCACTACTACTTGGAGAACTATCATAAGTTATCTTTTTAGGTGTTTTTAGTAGACTAGGATTTATTGAAACTGTCTTATGTGCAACTGGAACAAGTTCAGTTATTAGATTTTTATTTTGTTCTGCTACTTCTTTGATCTCACTTCCCAAGTTTTGAATAGCATCAATTACAGGTTGCTCTTGTGTCTTAAATTTATCGTATATACCTGCTGTTTCTTTCTTCCAAGATTTGAAGCGCTTTATCAAGAACTCCTTCAACTTAATATTCTTATCAATTTCTTTCTCATCCATTTATTGTATAGCAAACGAACAAACGTCAATGAACGTCAATGAACGTAAAAGAACGTCAATAAACGTCAAAGAACGTCAAACGTTAAAACGTAAAACGTCAATAAACATCAAACGTTTAAGAAGTGTTTTATCTTGTTCCTATACTTACCATTGTTTACCTTCCTTGTCATATCAATTACTATGAAACCATAATCTTCTTGCCAACATTTTGAACATATCTCTTTAAACTTATCATAAGACATATCTCCTCCAACAAACTCATTATACACATGTTTAAGATTAGTATCATCTTGTCTGAATATGCATAGGAAGTTAACGTTATCTCTTATAAGCTGTTTAGGTACTTTTGAATATGTTTGTGCAAGATAGAAACAGTCTAAATGTCTATGTCTACCTCTTGTAAAGTAATTTCTAACAGTATCTTGATTCTCCAAAATGTAATCGTCAAACACAACAACAGAGTATTCTTCGCATTCATCAATAGGTACAATAGAATCATTACCGCTTAAGAACGTTGCTATTTGCTTCTTAAACTTTAGTTCTGCCTTTTCAAATCGATCTTTTAACTGCTCATACTTTGGCTGATTCATGCTTTTAGAATATATGTAGAAGTAATTATTGTTTAACCAATCTGGCTGTAATAAGAAGTTAAAAAGCAAAAACGTTTTACCAGACCCCGACGAACCTACGATAAGACAACGAATATCATCAGGTATAAGTTCTCCATTTCTTTTCTTAGCTGTTGTTTCTTTTATCATCTCTTTTACATCCCAATTAATAGTTTTCTTACTCATTTATTATAGAGAAAATCAGGGGGTGAGCGTTTTGCTCACCTTTAAACATCCGATGATTAATTTTCTGCTCATAGTACTAGTACAGACCCGGTTCGTTGATGAAAGTTGTGTGAGGTTGTTCATTTGGAAGGGTGTCCGTATTCTGGACACCCCCTTGGTTTGTTTCCAGGTCTTCAACGTGTATATTTTTGGTAGCACCGATCGGAGCTCCTAAGCTTGTTTGTACCTTTTGATTTGTTAAAGAACTCTAATCCTTGGCCATTCACATGTGAAGGGCCTGAAAGTCTTGTAAACGTTTCAACTGTTTCCTTCGCATCTTGTAATCTTTCCTCCATCTTTACAAAGGTGGACCTCCGAATACAGCGGGGGCACTTTTTATGATCTTATATCTTTAAGTTGTTCTCTGATCTTAAGCAACGTATCTTTTATATATTCGCTATCCATTTCACCATTTAGTGTTATTATCATCTCTAACTGTTCTTTAAATGAGTTAATACAAGTGACAATGGTTTTATATTCGTCTTTTCTTCTGCTTATGTTTAGCTTAGAAGACAAACCTGTTATAATAGCACTTCCAGTTGCAAGAGACGTTGTTAATATCGAGTAAATTGTTACAGGTATAAAAATATTAATAAACCCAGTTGTTGCATAAAGTATAACCGACAACGCGATCAAAGTGTAGTATGCATATTTAACAATTCGTAGTTTTCTCTTTTTCTTCTTTAAACTGTATTCTAACTTCTGAATGACATCTTCTATTAACTTGATTACTTTCTCTCTTGGAATATCTTTAGGTAAATCAAACTCGTTCATTTATTATATAATAAATGGCTAAGGTATTCAAGTTAACGAGTGATACTTCTGTTTTAAAGAAGAAACTCCATTACGAATTAGACAACAGTAACAACTAAAGCATAGGACTAGTTGGGTTTTACAGTACATATCTAACTCCAAACATAACAACAACAAAAAAACAGTTTCTCATATGGTGATAGACAAGTTTTTATACCAGAAGGGCAATACAGCTTAAACAGTCTTAATGAATATTTAAAATCTCAATCCATCAACATAACATTATCAGAAGATCATTTAAGAAATAGAGTTAAAATTGAAACTGATAGTAATGATGTTACAATTGGGAGTATAGGCACTGTCCTCGGGTTTAATGTTTTCGAAGTTTTAGAAAAGAACAGAACACATATTGGAAGTAAGTTGCCAAAGTTTCATCCGTTTGATACTATAAATGTTCACTGTAATATAGCAGATGGCATGTTTGTTAAATATACAGAATACACACATAGAGAAACAGGAATTATAGCATCATTCAAAACAGAAGCTGAGTTCAAACAGTATTATTTATGAGTCTACTTATCCATTATTTTCCCTATATCCAAAGACAAGGTTGATAATTTTGACATAAGGATAACAGATGAGAATGATTCCTTAATTGATTTTGGTGGAGCAACAGCAACTGTACTTTTGCAAACTAAGATTTTCTCTTAAATAAATAGGAAGATGTGTTCTATTAAAGGTTGTATGTTTAGTGTTCCTTATAACGAACTAAAGGATCTAAATATTGATCATGTATTAACAAAGAAACAACTTAACGATAAATCTAAGAAAATTAAAGAAGGTAAAGGAATGAATTTAACTTTAACTACTGCACAAATGAAAAAGATTAAGAAAGAGCATATTGGCGGTTTTATCTTTACAATTCCAGCCATTTTAGCAGCTTTAGGAGCAGTTGGCTCATTAGCAGGTGGTGCAGCAGCGATTACTAAAACTGTACTGGATGCTAAGAAGAATAAACAAGAACTTGAAGAACAAAAGAGACACAATATGGCTATGGAAGAAAAGCAGGGAGCAGGTAAACCAAAGAAGTCAAAAAACTAAAACCATTGACCAACTTCTATATAGAGAGGTTGGCTAAAGAACTAAAGATAAAACGATTTAGAGGTGTATTTATGAGTGATGAACTTCCACAAAAACCCCATGTACATGAGTGTGGTGTAGTTAACCTCGATAAATCAGAAAACATTGGCACTCATTGGATATGCTATTGGAAAGATAACAACATAAAGTACGTGTTCGATTCTTATGGTGGTGTTCCTCCTAAACAACTAGTACAATATCTTGGTACCGAAAACTTACTTTACAATGACGAACGAATACAAGACTTTAACTCAGTTATATGTGGTCATCTTTGTGTTAAGGTTTTAAATCTTCTAAATCAAGGGTATTCTTTTAGTGATGTTATGTATATGATTAAAAATGATTAAGTGCTTTTATGGTTTACATCCATAAAAGTTTCTCTTTAAGATAAATATGGAAGCTATACACAATAGATTTTTAGATTATTTTGAGAAGCATGAGGATGAACTAGATGCACTAGATAGATATAATTTTTATCAGCATGTTAGCGAGATAGACTTAAAAGATAAAAACAACGTATATAATGCTATTGATCTATGGAAAATGTTAATACCAAAATTTTTGTACACGGAAGAAGAGTTGGAAAAGTTACGTCCAATAATTACCTTAAAGGACTTGTTGTCAAATTATAGCTCTAGACCATTACAATGCAGTTATTGTGGTAGTAAGTCATTAACAAAAGGTATGAGTAGTTACATTTGTGATGATTGTTCTGTAGAGAGTGGTTGGGTTTACAGTACTTGTGAAGAAACAAAAGCTGCTTGCGTAAGAAAACCAAGGTATGATACTATAAAAATATTTAAGTTACAGCTATCTCGTTTGCAAGCTTTACAGGATAGAATTATTCCCGAAGAGGTGTTCAAGGTGTTAAATGATGAATTTAGAGATATACCAAGAGATTTAATATCAACAAAAGATGTTCTAGAAGTACTAAAGAAAAACAAATACACAAAATATTATGATGATGTCTATTTAATACACTATCACCTTACCGATCAAAAACCATTAAAATTACAGCATATGGAGGAAACACTTATAAATGAGTTCGAAAACTTACACGAGGTCTTTAGGGAGCTGTATCCGAAAAGAGTATTGTTTATTAACTTGAAATGTGTATTGTACCATCTGTTGAAAAAGCACGATGTTCATGTTGATATTGATTTTAAACACTCACCTAAACAAATAGAGATTTTAAAGAAATGTTTTGAAAAATTAGGATGGGCATTTTCTGTATAATAAATGAGTATGGATATATTTGGTAATGTTAAAGATAGAAAAGGTGATGTTGATATTAGTGAAGAAAAATTAAAATTGTTGGAGAATTTAAATGATATTGTTAGTGTAAGTCAACTTAGATCAATAGAAGTTCAATTAGAGAACGATAGAAAACGATTTGAAGATGCATTAGAAACGTTACAAGACACATACATAAAGAAAGAAGATTTTCAAAAGATTAGGATGGATACTACTAAATTGGTTATGCAGAAAGAAACCATGCCTCTACTATATCGATTAAAAGTTAAATACGTTAAGGAGCCAATCTTTAGAATATTTAATCTCTCTAACGGTTACAAATTTCTCTATAATGGAAAAATAATGCACATGGACTTAAGTTTGGATAAATACTTTCTAGATATATATTTGGGTGATACTTTGATTAAAGAGATACCTTTTGACTTTAAGAAGAACGATATAATTACGATTAAACCAAATAAAAATTCTGCTATGGAAGAAGGACAATTATTGTTTGTTGTAATGTACATAGAAAGAGAGCTTTCCTAAAGACGTTTGCTATATAATAAATATGCATATCTTTGGTAATGTTAAAATGACATCAGAGTTAGATAATACAGTTGTGAGAAAAGATATTGCTATGTTGAAAGAAGAGCTTAACTTCATCAAACGGAGTTATGTTATAGAGCTTCATAGTCGATTGATATCAGAAAATGTTGAAACTCCGTTCTTTTTAATACATAACCTATCACATACAAATTTCTTTATAAAGGTAGGATAATGCATATAGAGTCATCTTACAATACGTATTATATAGATATATATTTAAATGATTCTCTAGTTGAAACTTTTCCATTGCACTTTAATACAAATGATAAATTAGCAGTTAGACCATCTAAAGGTTGTGATCTGAAACATGGTAAATTACTATTGCTTCTTATGCATGTAGAAAGGGAAGATGAAGATAGTGATGATGATGGTGAGAATGTTGATAGCATAATATTAAACAGCGATAGTTATTGATTTTCTATATAATAAACAGGATGTATTGTGTTAAGTGTAAGAAATCGACAGATACGAAGAAAGATACCATTAGAATTGAACAAACAAAGAATGGAAGATATCTAAGGAAAGGTATTTGTTCTGTATGTGGTGTTACTAAAACTCAATTCGTTAAAAAGCCTGATTGACTAGAAGAAGGTAAAGGTGTTAGAGAAGACATTATAGAAGAAATTCACAAACCATCTAGAAAAAACTTTGACAGATTAAGTGTAGTTATAAAAGGTATCGATGATCTTTGGCAAGCTGATCTTGTAGAAATGGATAGTGGAGTATTAAAAGGTGTTTCCAAAATCAATAAAGGTTATAAGTATTTGCTAACGATTATAGATGTGTTCTCGAAATATGCGTTTGCTGTTCCTGTTAAAGATAAGAGTGGGAAGAATGTTACAGAAGCATTCGAATCCATATTAAGAACGAGAAAACCTAGTAACTTACAAACAGATCAAGGTAAAGAGTTTTACAATAAAGAGTTTAAGAAGTTAATGGAGGAAAATAAGATTAATCATTACTCAACCTATAGTGGTAAAAAAGCTTCTGTTGTTGAGAGATTTAATCGAACACTTAAGCAGAACATGTGGAAAAGGTTCACAACACAAGGGAATTATAAATGGATAGAGATATTACCAATACTAGTTAAAGAGTATAATCATCAAATTCATAGAACAATTGGTTTAAAGCCTGTAGAAGTTAATAAGAAGAATGAGCAAACAATATTGGAGAAAGTGTATCAAAAAGAATATAAGCGTGTTAAGCCCAAATACAAGTTAGATGATCATGTTCGTATAAGTAAGTCGAAAGGGTTATTTGAGAAAGGATATACACCTAATTGGTCAACAGAAGTATTTGCTATTAGTGAAGTTATTCCATCCAATCCGCCTACATATAGAATTAAAGATTTAAAAGAAGAGGATGTGCAAGGTAGATTTTACGAACCAGAACTATTAAAGACGAGGCATAAAGATGAATACTTGGTGGAGAAAGTATTGAGAAAGAAAGGTGATAAAGTATATGTCAAATGGCTAGGGTTTGATGATTCGCATAATAGTTGGATAGATAAAAGTAATGTTGTAGTGTAAATATAAATGTTTGTCTTTTATGGTTATTATGCCATAAAAGGTTGGTTTAAATAAGATAAGGGGGTAACGAAACGATACCCCCCATAGCATATATTTCCAGGGTTGGAAACACTCTAAGGAGCTTATTGAGTATTACAGTACAAAGTTTGCCAGCCGGAATTCCGACGAGCTAAAGCCTTCTTATTACATTCAACCCGTAGGAAGATCCAAAGTAGCAGGTGGTAAAGGTAAAACATGGCCCCCGGAAAACCGGGGAGCTGCAAAACCCTATATTTCCAGGGTCGGTATTCCAGCTGTGGAATTTATAAAAAAATAACCGACCCCCAGAATTCTGGGAGTCGCTCCAAAAAACAAAGTTACATACAAACAAATCAAGGTCCCGTTTTCCAGGACATTGTCAAGTGCACATCCTCATACAATCTTCATCAACGAGTCTGGTCTGTATTCCTTAGTGTAGTGTAAATATAAATGTTTAAATGAGATAAGGGTATCGAAACGCTACCCCTCATAGCATATATTTCCAGGGACCGAATTCGGTCCGATGAAATTATCGAAAATTAACAACACAAAAGAATTATTGGAATACTACAATGAAAAATTAGCTTCCTATAATTATAGGAGGCTAAATTTAACGTATTATATAGAACCAAAAGGTACAAACAGTGATCAAAGATTTACAATAACAAACTAGGTGGACCGAATTCGGGCTACTTTGAAAATTCATAAGAACTCATAGCATATATTTCCAGGGACCGAATTCGGGTCGATGAAATTATCAAAGAAAACCAGCTTCCCAGTTTTCCGGGGAGCTGCAAAACCCTATATTTCCAGGGTCGGTATTCCAGCTGTGGAATTTATAAAAAAATAACCGACCCCCAGAATTCTGGGAGTCGCTCCAAAAAACAAAGTTACATACAAACAAATCAAGGTCCCGTTTTCCAGGACATTGTCAAGTGCACATCCTCATACAATCTTCATCAACGAGTCTGGTCTGTATTCCTTAGTGTAGTGTAAATATAAATGTTTAAATGAGATAAGGGTATCGAAACGCTACCCCTCATAGCATATATTTCCAGGGACCGAATTCGGTCCGATGAAATTATCGAAAATTAACAACACAAAAGAATTATTGGAATACTACAATGAAAAATTAGCTTCCTATAATTGTAGGAGGCTAAATTTAACGTATTATATAGAACCAAAAGGTACAAACAGTGATCAAAGATTTACAATAACAAACTAAGTGGACCGAATTCGGGCTACTTTGAAAATTCATAAGAACTCATAGCATATATTTCCAGGGACCGAATTCGGGTCGATGAAATTATCAAAGAAAACCAGCTTCCCAGTTTTCCGGGGAGCTGCAAAACCCTATATTTCCAGGGCCAGAATTCCAGCTGTGGAAATTATCAAAAAAATAAGCGACTCCTCATATACGAAGGGTCGCTCCAGGACAAAGTTACATACAGGCAAATCAAGGTCCCGTTTTCCAGGACATTTGTCAAGTGCATCCTCATACAATCTTCATCAATGAGTCTGGTCTGTATTCCTTAGTGTAGTGTAAATATAAATGTTTGTCTTTTATGGTTATTATGCCATAAAAGGATAGTTTGAACGAGATAAGGGGGGTAATGAAACGTTACCCCTCATAGCATATTTCCAGGGTCGGTATTCCGGCTGTGGAAATTATCAAAAATTAACAACACAACAAACTTCGAAGTCCCCGGGATTCCGGCCACTTCAGAAACTCATCTTACACAGTAAAAACTAGCTGGTAACGAAATAAACAATCTAAAAAGTTAATTTCTTATATAAAGTCATCGCACCGAATTCATTAACGAGATAAGCGGTCTAGATATAGACCACTTCAAAGAAGCGACGAATGCATGTTTGAAAGGGGTCCAGTGCTGGTGGACCCCACGAAAATGAAGTTAAAAATAAAGATTTTCTATATAATAAATATGGGTACTATGGATAGTCCTCTTAGTTTAAATGATATTTGCTATGAACAGATCAAAGATAACTATTGGTATGGTATCTTCGGTGATTTCAAGTTGATTATAGATAAGAGTACAGGATATTTCAATGCTACTAAGATGTGTCAAAGTGGTGATAAAGAGTTTAAAAATTGGATAAGAAATAAAGAATCAAAAGAACTAATAGCATACATTTCCAGCGCTCGAATACGAGCCGATGAAATTATAAAAAAGTAACAGGAGGTAAAGGGGGAATATGGGATGAAATAAGAGGAACATATGTATGTAAGGAACTGATTCTGGATATATCCCGATGGCTTTCTCCAGAGTTTTATCTTAAATGTAATCAAATCATTGTTAACTACTTCGTTAAAGACTTTCAACAACTATACCTTACTAACAACGATCAACTTCAAACAAGACTACAAGAAATAGAACAACAAATGAATCAGTTACGTATAAACAATGAGAAATTAGAAACTGAAAATCAACACCTTAAATCAATCGCAGCCGAACATACAGAAGATCCGGGGAAAATACACAAACTAGTTATTGTTAAAAAGAACCTCACGGCTGGTCAGCTTCAAGACATAGTAGACAAGTATGACACAGACAAACATGATCAGGTTCGGCGTTATGAGTCATACAAATATTGGGTTGGAAGGGTTCAACAGCGCAACATCAAAGCAAGACTTCAGTGTCTCAAAGAAAAGTACCCAAGCATGTCAGTGCTATCAGAAACCAAAGATCCAAACTCGGTCAACCTCCTAAACAAAGTCAAAGAAAAATACAGCTGTGTTGTTTCGTGTGGTTGTCATGTGGATATTGAAGAAGAAGACGACGAGTTTGTTGTTGATTTGTTTTTGAGTATAAGAGACAATTAACAATAAGTTGTGTGTTTAGATATTTGTAAAGGTAACAACTTTTATGGTTTTCTATATAACAAATATGGAGGCACATTTTGATTTATTACATGATAGACTTGAACTAATTCATCATGATCTTAAACTCTTAGCAACACTACTAGAGAAGCAAATACTGTTAAAGGAAAAAGAGTTATTAGTAATGCAACAAAAAACATCTGATTTGAGTAGTGATGATGAATACAAATATGGTAGTGATGATTATGATGATGATGACGATGATGAGTAAGCTTACAAAAATGATTCAGTTTTAAATGTGTATATGTGACTTTGATGGGTTAATCCCATGAAAGTTCTAGACTAACACGCAGTTTAAACATATGTAGGCGCATGCAGATGTTTGAACGACGTGTTAAAAAAATGGACGAAAATGAAGTAAAAAATTTTGGTGTAGGCAAAAATTAAAGAGTATAAAGATTTTCTATAGTATAAATAAGATGAGTAAATATAACAAGTTTACTGTAATAGAGTTAAGACGACAATGTAAAGAGAGGGGAATCAGAAGATATTCCCGACTACGAAAAGCAGAACTGATAGACCTTCTTAAACAACATGACAATGAACAAAGCAGGAGGCAGATTAAAAATGTATTCCCATTTAAACAAGAAGTATTTGAAGAATCGAAGCCAGCACGTATACCCATCAAAGTTGAATTAGAAGAAACAGCACTCAAGAAGCGTTTACAAACAATTAAAGTCGAAAACACAGGAGGATATAAAGACCCAATAAAATTTTTAGATACAAGTGGAAGAGTTGCTATTAACAAAATCAAAGAGGAATTAAAATTTCACCCTGTTAAAGTTAACCTTGTTTTTATTTGCGACTATATTAAAGATAAAGAAATACAGGAGCGCAATTTTAAAACATCAAACGAGAGAATATTAGAATCAACTGACTTAAGTGAATATATACATCATGCAAAACAAAAACTTCGTAGAGAAATGGAAGAATTTAAAGGTAGAGGATCAGGATGGACATTGCATCAAATTAAATATTTACAAATCAGATTAAACAAGTATGTACCCTTAAGAGCTTCTTCGTATATTGAACTTCCTAAACCAATTAAAGATAAGAAAGCAGTGATTAATATTAAAAATAAAGACAACAAATGTTTCTTGTATTCTATTGCAAGCTATTTAAAACCTATAGACAGATGTTCTCAGTATCAAAGACCTTCACATTATAAACAGCTTGTTAATGAGTTGCAAAAGAAGTATTGTGATAACATTGAATTTCCTGTACAATTAAAAGATATTCCAAAATTTGAAAGAAGAAGTAATATTTCTATCAATGTTTACAGCTATGACAAGAACTATAATGTATATCCACTTCAAATCACAAAAAATAAGCAGGAAACTCATATCAATTTATTATATGTAAAAGATAAAAAAACAATCATTTTTGTTGGATAAAAGACCTATCACGGTTAATAAGAAGTCAAGTGACAAAACATACTGAGAAGTTATACTTTTGTGATAGATGTTTAACAAGGCACTTTAGAAGTGAGAAGCAGTTGCAAAACCATGAGCTATATTGTAAAGAGAATGAGGCTGTTAGAATAGAACTTCCAAAACCATACGACAATCAAATAGAGTTTCAAAACTATAATCGTTCATTAAGAGTTCCATTTACGATAATTGCTGACTTTGAATGTATCTTATGTAAGTTAAAAATAGAGCATAATTGTAGTAAAACAGTAAAATATCAAAAGCATAGGCCAATGAGTTTTTGTTACTATGTCAAGTATTCAAATGGAGACTACAAAGCCCCTGTTAGTTATATAGGTCCAGATGCTGCGAAAATATTTATTGAAATGTTACAAAAAGAAGCAATAGAAATTATGAAAATATATAACAGAGTAGTTAATATGACCCCGCTTAGTGAGGAGGAAATAGAAGTTTATAACAGTTCGGATACTTGTCATATATGTGAGAAAAACTTGAATGACTTACCACCAGCTGTTGAGAAAAAAATAAATATACTGAAGAAGAAAATACAATTCTATAAGGATAAAGATGATATGAGTGAAAAAATAGAAGAATGGAAGCATGACTTAAAAAAATGTTTGTATAAGATAAATAAAAATAAAGCAAAGGTAAGAGATCATGATCATTTAACTGGAAAGTTTAGAGGTGCAGCTCACAGTTATTGCAATTTAAACTATAAAAATCCCAACTTTGTTCCTGTATTTCTTCACAACTTAACTGGCTATGATACGCATTTGTTTATTAAGGAGTTAGCTTATGATACACAGAAAATTAAACTAATCGCTAATAATGAGGAAAGGTACATAACATATGAAAAATATGTAAAAGCAGGACCAGAAAAAGATGGAATAAATTTAAGATTTGTTGATTCATTTAGATTTATGTCAAAGAGTTTAGCAGAGCTAACAAAGAATTTAAAGCCAGAACAATTTCGAGAAACATTAAAGTTTTTCCCGATTGATAAACTTGATCTAGTTAATACTAAAGGTGATTATCCATATGATTATGTTGATTCATTTAAAAAATTGAAAGAACCTGTTCCATTATCTCCAGACAAATTTACAAACAGATTAACAGGAGAAAAAATGAGTCCTGAACGTCATAAGCTTCATGTACGAGTTTGTAAAGAATTCAATCTAGACTTATTGGAGGACTTAACTGAACATTATAACAAAACAGATGTCCTCCAATTAACAGATATACTTGAAAACTTTAGAGATGTGTGTTTAAAGGCATATGGATTAGATCCTGCTTGGTATTATACAGCACCAGGCCTATCGTGGGATGCAATGTTAAAGATGACTAAAATTAACTTAGAAATGCTGACTGATTATGATAAAATACTAATGTAGAAAAGGGTATACGAGGAGGAATCTCACAATGCAGTAAAAGATATGTAAAAGCTAACAACAAATATATGCAAGATTATAATAAGGATGAGTGTTCAACATACCTAGCATATCTAGACGCAAACAACTTATATGGATAGGCGATGAGTCAATACATGCCTTATAAAGACTTTAAGTGGGTTAAACCATATATAGATATAAAGAACATTCCAGATGACTCAGAAACTGGCTACATATTAGAAGTAGATTTAGAATATCCAAAGCATTTACATAACAAGCATTCTGATTTACCATTAGCTCCAGAGAACATGTGTCCACCCGGCTCAAAACAATCGAAATTATTAACAACGCTTTACAATAAGGAAAGATATGTAATTCACTATAGAAACTTAAAACTTTATATGTCACTTGGAATGAGATTGAAGAAAGTGCATAGGGTATTAGAGTTTAAACAATCAAACTGGCTAAAGAAATACATTGATTTAAATACAGAGATGAGGACGCAAGCTAAAAATGAGTTTGAAAAAGATTTTTATAAGCTCATGAATAACTCGGTATTCGGAAAAACAATGGAAAATATTAGAAAGAGGCAGCCCATACAATTAGAATGTGATCCTAAGAGGGTAGAAGCATTAATTGCTAAACCTAACTTTGATTACAGAACAATATTTAGTGAGAACTTGTGTGCTATACATATGAAAAAAGAGCGATTAACGTTTAATAAGCCAATATATGTTGGTATGAGTGTATTAGAACTATCAAAACTGTTAATGTATGATTTTCATTATAACACGATGAAGCCGAAATATGGAAACAATATAGATTTATGTTATATGGACACCGATAGCTTTATATATGAGATTGACACTGAAGACTTTTACAAAGATATAGCAGAAATAATTGACCAGTTTGACACGAGTGAATACAAGGAAAATAACATATATGGACTACCACTAATAAACAAAAAAGTAATAGGTAAGATGAAAGATGAGAATAAAGGTAAGATAATGGCAGAGTTTATTGGATTGAGATCAAAGATGTATGCTTATAGAGTAGAAAATAAAGAAAAGAAAAAAGCTAAAGGAGTAACTAAATGCGTAGTTGCCAAGGAGTTGCAGTTTGATGATTATAAAGAAAGCTTATTTAAAAATGTTAAAACGTATAAAGACATAAACCTCATTAGAAGTTATAAGCACGATATATATATAGCATAACCGTTCATAAGCTAGCATTAGATTCCTCAGACGATAAAAGATATATACTACGAGATGGTGTAAATACACTAGCTTGGGGTCATTATAAGATAGAAAAGAAGTAGATGTAAGTTAGTTATAAGTTTTAGATGTAAGTTAGTTATAAGTTTTTAGATGTAAGTTTTTATGATTTTAGATGTCATAAAAGCATATTCAATCTCACTTTGGGGTATCCCTCTGTGTTAAAGTGCACAGTGGCGGCTTCATAGTTTTTGTTAGTTAGGGGTGGAGGGGGAAAAGTGACTGCAGAACATGCATATGTACTCTACTACCGGAAGTGGTAGAAATTTACTACTATTTCCGGTTTCAATATTGAGTTTCATAGAGTAAAAACTGTCAGAGAGGTCGAGAAGTGTTCGGGAATTCGAACAACGTCTCAAGAATAAGCTTTCTTTCTTCCGTTAATCCTGCATTGAAATCAGAAGTGGTAGGAATAAACCGTTTTCGTTTTTAACATTGATCGCCATAAAAATAAATTGGTAGTAGATAGCGACAGTTTTCGAAAATCGATTGAGCATCTCAAGAAAAATACCATCTTCACCTATTTCTCTCTACTGAAACCGGAAATGGTAAAACAATTTTACTCTTTGTAACGGATGAACGATACACATATAATCTTTAAATAGCCCTCACTACCCACAGTCCTGCGAGAACGGACGTCATCTCACTTCCCCCTTTTGAATATAAGAATTTTAAAAGGAGAGAGAAAGGAGAATTCAACTCCCCCACGGCTGAGAATAATGACGACGTGAAGAGTGAGGTTCAATACTGGAAAAGGCTTATACTGTATGCAAAATGTCACTATTAAGATAATCAGGAAAACTTCTAGAACTACTTGTAAATGTAAAAAAATTTCTAACAAAGTGGAAAATTTTATTATAACAAATCCGAAACGTGTTATATAAATAGTAATATAGAAAACATTCAACAATTTTAACAAGCAATAATATCATTAATCGAAATCGCCGTTAGTAAGTAACATTTTCCCAAAAAGGATTTGTTTCTTTCCAAGTGACAAAATTTTCGGAAGTATTATTATAACCAATCGTAAATCCAAATATAGAATTTAGAAACCTATACAACAATATCATCAAAATGTATGGAACTCGAAGTTACTGCAAAGTGGCTTTCTTTGGAATGAACATGTGGGAGGAAATGATTTCTTAAATATGGGTCAAAATGCATGAATTACGAGCAATAGCTCAACTGTAATTCTACAAATCCTTTCCTTTTTCTTTCCTTTTTCAAAGTAGACCTAAGACAAATCATTCATTTGAAGTCTCCACTAGCCTTAATATTTTCCGTAATTTCAATATATTAATCTTCCTGACTAGCGACTTTACTTTAGTTTTATCAAGGAAAACAAGAATCAACATGTTTTAACTCAAGGCATAACTCTGCCTACACAAAACCAGTAACATGAACTATTCAGTTAACTATTTTTCTTTCTTACTTTTCCTTTCGCAATATTTTTAGAATTAAGTGCTTCCAAATATATTGAGTAATAATAATGTCTTCTAAATAATAACCATAGTCAGGAACTGTTATAGTTCTTAAAAGAAGTTAACTAAACTATACGATTATACGGGAAAAAATATTAATTTAATGATCCATTATTTCATTCAGAGGACCTAACACTCTTACCTCATTTTATACACTGCGAAGCGCTTCAGTCTTAAAGCCAGAACCTCGGCTGCAACGTGACGTCATCCCGATCGACGACTCGCGCAATCCAACCGAAGGTTATGCAGTGCTTCCAACTCCAAGAAAAATAACCAACTTAACAGTAAACTGGAGTTTCATCTCACAAAATTTTCCTTTTAAATTTTTCATTTTATTATGAAACTTGGGTGGGTTACATAATATCCGAGGGTCGGTCAAAAAAATTCCTAACCATAACAAATCCCAAGTTGAATAATAAAATAATTTCAATACATTACCAAATCTTCTATAAATTTTCAAATGCTAACGCCTTCTTTACAAACTGCTACAGTAAATTTTCCAATTCCTTACATAACATACACAAAGGATGATGATTAGGTATTTACAAAATGAAAAAGGTCTACCTCTCACTTTCTCGGACGAGGCATTCCTGCAGGAATAAAAAAATATATACAACACAAAATTTGTTCGAACAAACATCCAAAATATATATATAAGTACAATATTAATAATTTAGTTAACCTCAATTCTCACATCAAATCATTTTTTTCCGTGTTACCTTATGGGTTAGATTGATTAACTTGTCTCGGTGGAAAATATTTCTTACAGAAACTAACATGACGTTTTATATGAACATATGGTCTTTCAATATTTTCTAGCCAAACTGTATTTGGTGTAGGTTTAGAAATAAGGCGATATGGGCCTTCCCACTGAGGGGCGATCTTTGGATTGAAATGTTTCTCAGCTGAAATTTTCATGAACCTTTTAACCAATACTAAATCATCAATATTTAAATTAACAGGACTATGTTTTTGACTATATACTTTCGCACTATGTTTCCAAGCGCGTTCAATGTTGTTATTTATATTGACTAATTTTTGCTCTTTATCCTGGTCATCGTCTAAAAGATCTAAATCCATCAACCATTTAACATCTAATGGATGGTAAAATTTCCGTCCCATATAAAGTTCACATGGACTAGTCCCAGTAGTTTCATTCATACTTATGTTAATAGTAAAAGCAATTTTAGATAGTAATTGGGCCCAATTCTGTTGAGACTTATCAACATAAATACGAATTAAATTTTTAACCGATCTCACCGTACGTTCGGCTCTGTTCGATTGTGGGTTATATGGGGAGAATTTTACACTCTGTATACCATAGCTATACAAGAATTTTAAGAAGTAATCACTCACGAAATAAGAAGCTCCGCCGTTTAGGACCTTACCAGGAAAACCATATCGAAGAAATAATTCCTGTAACTTATTACAGATGATTTTTGAGGTTAGTCGACTTAAAGGTTCTAAAAAGACAAAACGACTATAGGCGTCAGTGACAATTAAAATATATTCAAATCCAGAACTACTAGGCAATTTCCCCGCAATATCAATAAACCAGGTATAATTTGGGTGCATTGCCTTTTTTGTAAAATATTGACCCATAGGTTTTCGATTAGAATCTTTACAGGTTTGGCACAAATGACAAGATTGTATAAAATTCTTAATGTCAGAGTATAAAGTAGGCCAGGTATACTTTTCAGCAACCTTAGCAATGGTTTTTCGATATCCCATATGCCCACCATGAATTATTGGACAATGAGAATACTCAATAATCGACTGAATTAAAGAATTAGGTATTACAATTCTAAATCCATTATTCCCTTTACCTTTTGTCCTTTTAAACAAGATCTTATTTCTTAATACATACGGAGGAACTTCTTCCTTTCGCTCTAACCTATTGATAATCTCTCTTAATTCAGGATCCTTCCTCTGGTGATCTGTAAGAGGCACATTAAACACAGGATTTTGCCAAAAATTAATGAAAGACAAATTTACTGTTTTATTATGATCTTTTACGACTTCCATTGTATTATCGTCTTTTGTATAGAATTCTAGATGGTTTCCAACCCTTGAAAGGAAATCGGCTATACTATTTATTTTTGATCTTACATGGACTATACGAAATTTAAACCTTGAGATTTTCTCTAACATAGTTCCATATCTCCTTTGTCTTTTATGGTTATTAAGTAACCAAGTTAAACTCTTACTATCAGTATATACTACAAAGGGATTTGCCAAATAATATTCAAATTTTCCAAAGATAAAGAAAGAGCCTTAAGTTCTAATTCGTATATATTTTTACTCCAATCAGATTGTGGAATTGACCGACTAAACATAGATACAGGTCTAAGATTCCCTTCCGAATCGTATTGGCTGAGAACCCCAGAAAAATGACGCAAAGAGCTATCACAATGTATTACGAAGTTGGAATTCATATCTGGGACTTTCAAAATGACCTGACTACAAAAGGCATCCTTTAATTTTTGTAGGGCTTCATCATGAGCTTTAGTCCATTTAAAAGGCTTTTTTTACAGATCTTAATTCTTGAAGGGGAGCAATCAACTCTGAATACCCATAAATAAATTTTGAATAGAATGAGAAAAATGAACATATTCTGTTCACTCCTTTTCTATTCTTTGGTTTTGGTATCTCCTGGATAGCTTTAATTCTCTCAGGGTCTATTGACATGTTACCATTTTCAAAACGAAACCCTAAATATTTAATACTAGTTTGAAATAGACAGGACTTCTTTTCTGAAATAGTAATTCCCCAATTTCTTAGTCGAGATAATACCTCCTCTAATAGAGCTTTATGACTCTCAATATCTTTGCTAAATAAAATTATGTCATCAAAATATATCTCTAAATTCTTACCAATTAACCCTTCAAAGACTTTTGACATCAAATTACTTAAAACAAAAGGTGATAACACTAATCCCATTGGTACTGATTTATATCGATAGATTTTGTTTTTTGTCACAAAAGCAGTAATATTTCTACTCTTTCAGACAGAGGAATTTGATGAAAACATGATTTACAATCAAGTTTTGAAAAGATATTATTGTCCGAAATACTAGATATTACATTCTCCATGTTAGGAGAAGGATAGCTGTTTACCATCACCTTTTTGTTCACTTCTCCGTATGAAATTACAAGCCGCCTGCTTCCGTCTGAATTTGTTACTAGAAAACAGGGTGATGTATAGGGAGAATAATCTACTTCCTCTATAATATCGTCTTTTAAAAGCTGGGCAATAAAAGAATCTAATTCCTTTTGCTTATGCGTTGGAAGTTGATAAGGTTGCAATCGAATGGGAGTTTTATCGGCAAGTTCAATTTTGTAAGTGAAATTTTTTACTCTACCAATTTTGTTTCCAATAACATCAGAATATGAAGTTAACAAGTTATTAACATATTCCTGTAAATTAGAATCACATTTTAATAATTGATCAGGAACCGTATAATTACCTTGAGATTCCTCAGGTTTAATCTCCGGTGGATGCAATATGGACTGACCAAAAACGAATTCCACTCCTGGGTCAAACGTGGTGTTAACTCCGTTGTCTCTGGTTACTGAAGTCGATGGAGTCAAACTCTGATTGAAATTACCAAAAGATCTAGGCTGAGGTGTAGCTTTCGGACAACCAAGGTCGCATGGCGGATGTTTTCCACTCACCCCATTCCTAGAAGTATATGCAGAAGCGAGAGAAGTCTGGGCACACAAAAGTTCATCAGCTCGGATCATAGGAACCACTAACTTCCGAGCTTTTATATTATATAAATTACCCGCAATGTCTATTATGGCATCGTATTTTGTATGAAAGTCATTTCCAAGCAGAAGATCAAACTCATTAGAGTCCACGATGAAGAAAATTTCACTAAATTGGTGTCTTCCAATTTTAAAATATAGTCTTACTTTCATATCCACTGTAACTTGTACATTTCCTAAGCCAATCGTCTGAACGTTCACCTTTTCTGCCTTTATTCTACACCTTTTTCTAAGTTCATCATAAAGATGTCGAGCCAAATAAGAGTTCGTACTCCCAGTATCAATTAAGCACTTAAAACGCATGCCCGTAATGTAAACAGGAATCGCTAACAAATTTTCCAATTTACTACCATTTTGTTTTACGTCTAAGTTATTTTGAGTTAAGTACTGAGATTCTAATTTATGGTTATGAGAAAATTCCGCCTTATCAAGATTTTTATAGTTAGATGGTAAAGAATACCTAGCTGGAGAAACTAAATTTTTATGCAAATTTATTGGTTCACGAGATTGCAACACTACTTGCTGTTTTGTATTTTTCGCTCCGATAAAGGAAGATGATTTACGGGGTGGTACCAAGTCCCGTACGCTACTACCTTGATTACGTAATTTATAATAATCTTTCCTATACCTATGCAAAGCATCATAGTGTTCTGCAGCTAAATACAATTGATTTAAATCGATAGGCATACCTCTTTCAGCTAGAAATTGATGGGCAGAAGGCGTTACCATATTAGTGATTAAACTACAAATGGTGGCTTCATCAAAGGACATATCAAGTACGTGAATAATCGATAATTTATTATCTACGAACTCATATAATGAATGATCCTCCCGCATGGGAACGTAGAAAAATAATCGCATGAATTGTGTTCTACCAATAGTGGAAATAAATCGCACCACTAAATGTCTACAAACTGTTTGCCAAGGGGAAGCGTCCCCAATAAACAATTGTATCACTTCTTGCATTTCTCCTTTTGTACGAGAAAGACAAGCTACCAACACAAGATCTAAAGGCAAACCCTTACCTCTGACAATACTATCAAGTTTTAATAAAAACTGAAATGTAGACTCAGTATTGGTACCATCTATTATAGGTAGACTATTAATATCATGCAACAAAGATTTATAGATTCCTTCCGAAGCAAATTTCTCAAAATTTAAATTTAATGAAGCTGCCATATTAAATGGTCGATCTCTATATTTATTTTGAAAGCTCTGACTCCCTCCTACTCTTAAATTAGGCGAGGAATTCGCAAACTGTGAACTGTGTCCCACATTACTTTGTGGACCCACGTTAAAATTTTGATTCTGAAATGGTCTACTTTGACCACCTAGTAAAGGTTCGTGAGGATTCACTTGAATATGGGCTGAAGGCCTTGAATGATCAAATATAGGATTACTAAATTCATAAGAATATCCTAGAAATTCATCCCCACTAGAACTTGAAGAATCCGAAAATCTATACTTTACATGTGTCTCCTTTGACTGTGCCATCCTTACAAGCACACCACAAAATATTGAGCTCAGAGAAACCAAAAGGATAATTACTATTAATTTTAAAACCTTATCAATAATTATTTGCTTATTACACAATGACCTACTAAACCATAAATTTTGTATCCGACCCCGGCAACACTGTATTAAGTATTTTATGTCAACATTCATATACAACATTTATATTAGTCAACAAGAAAGGCATAGTATAATGAAAATATGTTATTTAATTTAGAGGTTAATTTGACCAAAGAAATACACATAAATTTTAGAATATAAAGGGAAACACTTTGGCTGGACCTCCCCGAACCGGACCTCGAAGCCAGCATAAATTTGCCTTTCCAGGGCAGTGTATAAAATTTATATTTATTTAAAAATTATATATGTAACGGATGAACGATACACATATAATCTTTAAATAGCCCTCACTACCCACAGTCCTGCGAGAACGGACGTCACCTCACTTCCCCCTTTTGAATATAAGAATTTTAAAAGGAGAGAGAAAGGAGAATTCCACTCCCCCACGGCTGAGAATAATGACGACGTGAAGAGTGAGGTTCAATACTGGAAAAGGCTTATACTGTATGCAAAATGTCACTATTAAGATAATCAGGAAAACTTCTAGAACTACTTGTAAATGTAAAAAAATTTCTAACAAAGTGGAAAATTTTATTATAACAAATCCAAAACGTGTTATATAAATAGTAATATAGAAAACATTCAACAATTTTAACAAGCAATAATATCATTAATCGAAATCGCCGTTAGCAAGTAACATTTTCCCAAAAAGGATTTTTTTTCCAAGTGACAAAATTTTCGGAAGTATTATTATAACCAATCGTAAATCCAAATATAGAATTTAGAAACCTATACAACAATATCATCAAAATGTATGGAACTCGAAGTTACTGCAAAGTGGCTTTCTTTGGAATGAACATGTGGGAGGAAATGATTTCTTAAATATGGGTCAAAATGCATGAATTACGAGCAATAGCTCAACTGTAATTCTACAAATCCTTTCCTTTTTCTTTCCTTTTTCAAAGTAGACCTAAGACAAATCATTCATTTGAAGTCTCCACTAGCCTTAATATTTTCCGTAATTTCAATATATTAAACTTCCTGACTATCGACTTTACTTTAGTTTTATCAAGGAAAACAAGAATCAACATGTTTTAACTCAAGGCATAACTCTGCCTACACAAAACCAGTAACATGAACTATTCAGTTAACTATTTTTCTTTCTTACTTTTCCTTTCGCAATATTTTTAGAATTAAGTGCTTCCAAATATATTGAGTAATAATAATGTCTTCTAAATAATAACCATAGTCAGGAACTGTTATAGTTCTTAAAAGAAGTTAACTAAACTATACGATTATACGGAAAAAAATATTAATTTAATGACCCATTATTTCATTCAGAGGACCTAACACTCTTACCTCATTTTATACACTGCGAAGCGCTTCAGTCTTAAAGCCAGAACCTCGGCTGCAACGTGACGTCATCCCGATCGACGACTCGCGCAATCCAACCGAAGGTTATGCAGTGCTTCCAACTCCAAGAAAAATAACCAACTTAACAGTAAACTGGAGTTTCATCTCACAAAATTTTCCTTTTAAATTTTTCATTTTATTATGAAACTTGAGTGGGTTACATCTTCCAGTTTCAATATTGATCCCTATAGCTCCATAGAGCTCGCTCAGGCCTATGTGGATAGCATACGCGTCTTTGGCGCGGGAGACCCGGGTTCGATTTCCGGTGGGTTCGTATTCCCTCGCTGTAGGTCCATGTCTCATACAGCCTCCCTGCTAAACGGTACTCGAAGCTGAAATCAAACTAAAATGAAATCCATAGATCCATAGAGCAAAATCAATAAGTGATATCAAGAAGCAATTTTTTATTATTATTAAAGTTCACCCACAATTTTCTTCTGTCCCACCAGGCGAATATCACCAGGATGATGTACTCCCCACATATGCTCTGCCTGATTTCCACATTTCTTTGCCTTTGTTAGTAATGTTTCGGTATAAAATGGCCTTTCGGCTTCATTTGACATTTCGTTTTCTAAAATAAATATTAATTAATGCATTTAAATTTACTCGTCACTTGTGTGTGTGTGTAACACAGCAGCGGTCTATTTCTCAAAACTACTCGTCTTGTAATGTTTTTTGAGAATCCATCAAATATCATGACGCAGAAATACTAGAATAATAGTAAAATTCATTTCTAAGTACTATTGCTGACAATTTTAATTTGCCGCTTTTTTACAGTACATACAAGTGTAAAATATTTGATTTTGAGAAATTTCACTAGTATTACAAGACTAGTAGTTTTGAGACATAGGCCTCTGTAGTCTCAAGTTTGATTTTTAAAAAAGGAAAATAATTGGGTTCTCGATGTCATTCAAAATGCAGATATGTAAATAAAATATATATAGTAAAAGAATCGTACGGACCGTTCTTTATTTTTACTCATTTCTAGTTTTACCTATATTTCTTTGCACGGACATTGCGCCTATACCCACGTGCTTAGTGTGTTCATTTACAAAAGCGGGCCATTTTCCTGCCACTATCGAAAGTAAGAATGCACTGTATCAGAGAAATATTAATTGACGTATGTAAGTGAATATATCTGTGACGAAGTCATAATTACTCAGTTTTTGCATCGTACATAGTTTCCTCATCCTCATTAATCTCTTTACCCCGCTTCCTGAATTCCAGTTCTAGTATTCTTTCTTGATAGCGGACTGATGTCTGATGTAGGCTTATTAACTATAACATCAGCAATAAATAAAGTACGGTTTAATTTGCACTAATTTTAAAACATTACATTAATTAAATAATAATAATAATAATAATAATAATACGGAGCGAGCTCAGGCTACTTGTTATGATTCTTGCTTCGCAATTGGATAATATCGGATTCGAATTCGGAGACCAGCCATCCTGACCGAGAATTTTCCAGGGTTGTTTCTCAGTTATACTGGGCAAATGCTAGGTTAGTACCTTGATCTAAGGCTCTGGAGACCTTCCTTCCATTCCTTTTCCAATGTTTTCATCTGTTGATTACTACAGTGTAAAGTAGCCTCTGAGGATGTATCTGGTAGCTTATAATGAAAAAACAATAACGACGTAATATATCTTCATGAAACGTGTGGGTTAATTTAACTTCAGCCTTACAGTCCCAATATATAGCTAAAGTTTTAATATCAACTTTATTAGACAGTTTTGATATAAATATACCTAACAGACAGTAAGTACCAGCATTTAGTATGTCGTCCGTTTTTCCTAAGACTTCTCTTTGATCTGTATGCAAACTTTTGTCAGTTGATGCAACAAATTAGCGAGTTTGCTCTACGCTCTACAGTTCGAAACTGATTTTATAAGATGAATAGATTTCCCTCACTTGAAAACAACATAGACAGATTTTCTGAAACTGTCGTACGTTGTTAGCTGCAATATACCTGTACAAGTAATTATTCGCGGATATGTTTACGTAGAATCAAGGAAATCTTTACGATCTATGAAGAGAGACAAAACAGACTTTGCTCTTATCTGCTATCAATGTGCATTTCATCGGTTTCTTGTTCTCCGCGGACAACCCTAAGTTTACGCACGTGACCTAGCGAGAGCAGAGAAAGAATGAAATTACCTGGTTAGCTTCCTATCTGCTCTTCTGCACTGTTGCAAAACGCGGCCAATACCTTAAACAGCTTTTAAATGGAAGAAAATTAATTTTTAATTAGCGCGCTCTAATATTACCTTAGCAAGAAAAAGTAAAAGTGAACATGCAATATTAATACTAATAAACATTTGGCCGAATTTTGAACTCTATAAAATAAATACTTTTTATAAAAGTTTGGAAAGAAATATGCTATGTTATTATATATATTAGGGATGGCCAAAAATTTTCGGATCCGGATATCCCGGATCCAGTGAGATCCGGATCCGGATCTTGCCGGATCCGGACCTAGATCCGGATCTCGGATCCGAATATCAGATCCGGATCTCGGATCCGAACCTCAGATCCGGATCTCGGATCTGGGTCCGAAATTCGAATCTCAGATCTTGATTCGTATCCAAACCTACATCTGAAATTGAATATCTAAAATTCGTTAAAACTTTTTTCGGATTAACTGATATAGTAGGTTGCTGTGCTTTTAAATGTTTCCGTAACACGTTTGTGCTACTTTTGTTCTTTATTTTATTTTAACCTTGCAATATTTACATGTTGCACTTTCTGTCGAAGTCGCTTTAGTAAAATGTTTCCAAGTTTGATTTCTTCCCATTTCAGAGTATAGTGAACAGTCTGAAAACTGATGTAAATGGTAACAAATTATTCTGTTTAGCTCCTCTTCGAAACTTAATGTTAGCTTCACATTGATAATATTTATTTTATTCTTAGAAAATAAACTTTCTCCTTTTCTCATATACAAATGAAATATCTTTTAGATAAGGCCCTTCTAATCGCAGGAATACTAGACAAAACAAACTCTTTATTAATAGTAGTTTCTGACTCACTAGAGTCCAACCATCAACAAATGTAATAATGAATATCTTTCACTTCGAAGGTATATACAACAAAAAATATAGACTGGTTGGCGTGGAACAACAGTAGATTTTTAAACATACACACGAGAATTTCAGGAGAGCGATATGGTTGTGTTCCTTGTATGACTTTATTACCTAACTTATGGCTTGCCCTTCTGAGGTCGGGAGTTTGTTGAAGGAGTAAATATAAAAGAGATTTCTATTATTTTTTCTTCACCCTCCATGTTTCTTTAAACATACATTGCAGGAGGTAACCAAAACATATCCATGCGTCGTATCATTGAAGCGTTTTGTGTTTTGTATATTAAAGTGTTCAAAAATATTTAACATATTCGCATTTGTTCATGTGATCTCAGGTTCAATTCTCGGTGGGAACATACATGAGAAAATTGAAAGCTGAAACAATATGAAAATAGTATTTAAAAGTCAGGAAGTTGATATTAAAACTTTAGCTATATATTGGGACTGTAAGGCTGAAGTTAAATTAACCCACACGTTTCGTGAAGATATATTAAGTCGTTATTGTTTTTTCATTATAAGCTACCAGATACATCCTCAGAGGCTACTTTACACTGTAGTAATCAACAGATGAAAACATTGGAAAAGGAATGGAAGGAAGGTCTCCAGAGCCTTAGATCAAGGTACTAACCTAGCATTTGCCCAGTATAACTGAGAAACAACCCTGGAAAATCCTCGGTCAGGATGGCTGGTCTCCGAATTCGAATCAGGTATTATCCAATTGCGAAGCAAGAATCATAACAAGTAGCCTGAGCTCGCTCCGTATTATTATTATTATTATTATTATTATTATTATTTAATTAATGTAATGTTTTAAAATTAGTGCAAATTAAACCGTACTTTATTTATTGCTGATGTTATAGTTAATAAGCCTACATCAGACATCAGTCCGCTATCAAGAAAGAATACTAGAACTGGAATTCAGGAAGCGGGGTAAAGAGATTAATGAGGATGAGGAAACTATGTACGATGCAAAAACTGAGTAATTATGACTTCGTCACAGATATATTCACTTACATACGTCAATTAATATTTCTCTGATACAGTGCATTCTTACTTTCGATAGTGGCAGGAAAATGGCCCGCTTTTGTAAAAGAAACACACTAAGCACGTGGGTATAGGCACAATGTCCGTGCAAAGAAATATAGGTAAAACTAGAAAAAAATAGGGAAAGCGAGGGGAAATGATAAACCGCCCTTCAACTTAAAAAAACTAAAAATAACTAAACTTATAGCTACGAAAGACGCGAGACGAATTTTATTGAAAAGATTGTTTTTCCTTAGCGATAAGTTCTTCTAACTATGAACATGAATTAAAAAGAAAACAAGTAGCTAGCTCCGAGTTTCGCAAACTAGTTGAAAAGAAAATATTGGATAAAATTTAATAATAAAGAAGGCATTTATGACAATTAAAACAAACTAAATTCTTGGCACGACAGTCCTTTGGTTCCTACCAGCGGGCTTATGTTCAAAGTGGGGATGTGTAGTCAACGCATCGACACTCGAAGTCCTTATGCCGGCTTTCTAGACTGGAGTCCGCTACCTCTTACTTAAGATAACTCCAAAATTGTCCTCACGATCCTGGGTCAACATCGAAATTGTTGAGTGCCTCTCCGGAAATTGAACCCATGACCACGGGCAACCGAAGGCAGGTTTTCCGTCTTCTATAGACGAAAAGCTATAGTTACCCACATTATCTAATACAGAAATAAGTTCTGATTCCCTAATAGCTGCTGATGGTGATAGTCAAGGTTCACCGAAGCATGAACCCAAACCCAAACTGAGATATTGATGTCACTGGAACGCCTGAAAAGTCATTGTGGGTAAGTGAATTGCCCGGATGTCCGGAATTGTCAGGATGAAGGGCGATGGTGATGTGAAATGCGGGGCTGTCAGAGGTACTACTTATGATAATTAGATTTATAATCTATGTTGCCATAAACCCTCTTCAAGAACATAACTGTTAATCTTAGCTTTGAAAATGTTACATAAGGAGTTTTATTGCTATTATTAGGTTGCATTAGGAATTATCGGATTTATTTTAACGCTTAATTTTTATATCTCTTCTGATTTACGAATATTTAAATCGCGATTATACCCGTAAGGTCAATTAGTGATATTTTAAATCATGAAATGAAATGAAATCTTTAAGTTTAACGTCCCGCGGTTATGCCGGTTAGGCTAAAGGAGACGGTGATAATGAGAAATGAGTGAAATGGTGGAATGAAGGAAGTGGGAGGAAACGGGAGAACCCCGAGAAAACCCACGAGCACGATGTTTGTCCACAACAAAGTCCACACGGCGCGTGCTGTGATCGAACCAGGAACCCCAATCACCGGAGGTGAACGCTCTACCACTGAGCCACCGCGCCCTTCATTTTAAATCATTTCGAACCAACTTTATATATGGTTAGTCTTACTATATTTGAATAATTGAGACCAGAAGCAGTCTACAGGCTAAGTCCAAAGGAGAATCTTGGCCGACCTCCTGATAGACCACGTCTTTCAGAAAGGTGAATTGTGGCAATCCGATACCCACATGAGGAAATCTTCGGTTCAGTGTGAAAGCTTCCATAAGAACCAGCACTCTAATCAGTGAAATGTGCTTTGCTAATTTTTATTCAATGTGAAAGTACCTAACTTTATTGCTAAAAAAGAAAAGGCATTTATTTTAAACAAGTCGCCATTACAGTTTTCGTATTTAAACACAACACTCATGAAAAGTCATGTTAAAGCGCGACTTGCCCCTGAAAAAGAATATTTATCTGTTTTTAGTTTCTCGTGTTCCCCAAAGTACACCCGGACTTAGTGCAAGTGCCTTCCGCTCGCACTACCTAGGTACAAACGGCTACGATCTTGGTACTAGCACTTGTTTCGGTTTCCAGATCTCAAATATTTATCTTTCAGCCTGATTCTATGTATGAATCCGAAATTTCAAATCTAGATAAGGGGCACCAAAATTCATAGTTTATTCTCGGTGCTCATATTGTGATTTATTAAATAATTATTAAATCTAATTGTAAGTTATACACAGGGTGCGAATTACTGGGGGGATGAGGGGGATTTTCCCCTCAATCACATTTTGTTCCCCCCCAAAGAAGTCAGCTGAAGTATCCCCACCGGGGATGCTCGCTTTCCCCCTCAAACTATGCTTAGTATAACTCCAAATTTCACTGATTTTTGTTATTTCTTGTAAATTTAATCTTCTAGCTGTATTTCGAAATGATCGATGTAAACTGTTCAGTTTTGGTCATTTCTACTTACCATCTAATTACCCACTATTTTCAATGTTGTTTAATAGAACTATATTATTATGACTACGGTTGTTACTTGCAACTGTACCTTCGTACCCTTCAGTTCGTCATCGTTTGTGAATTTGAATGTACTAACTGCGTATAACAAAGCCACATATAGATTTATAAATGTTCTTAGCGGTTGGCCAAGAAGAAGTAAACAAATAGCTTCTTCTACCATACTTGGCGAAGTTCGGATATGTCATATTCATCCTCTATATTTGTATCGATTATCATCTTATTTTAATTTTTGTTATAACATGTTATTTCATTTTCCAGTGTACTCTTTGTTAGCGCATGGTCTTCATTCCCTAGTAGTTTGTGTGTATGCAACTCAAAAGTTGCATTTAATTTGTGATAATTAGCACAGTAATCACTGCTTTTACAAATTACGGAAATGAACTTTTGAAACTGTACTCAAAATCTGAGATATAGGTATTCTCTCGTAAGTATATGTTAACGTACACGCTGGAGGATACGCTCCTAGTGAGCAGACATGTTAATGAAGGTGATTTTTAGGTGAATAAGCGAATAATTCAAGATTTGTTTCAGCATTTGTTAATACGACTGGTTCTCCGTGTCATTGTCCGTGTCTGTATAAGCATTTCAACTGGAGCGTTTTTTTTAAGTTAACCCTTTATTTTTCCATCTTTTCGCTGTACACTTTGCTGTCCACGCAATTAATATTGTCTGAAAAACTTCAGTGTAATGTTTTACTTTATTTGAATAACGTAGCCCATAGTGAATCAACTCATCTTCAACCTAACAGTAAAGTAATTTTTAAGTGTTGACTTTCTGTGCCCATCACGGAATCGATATTTGGAGAAAAAAGTCGTGATGAGCACAGCTTTAGCGGGAAGTAGAAGCACAAGCTCGAAATTTGAATTGAGAGATTTTAAATATTTGGCCTTCGATTTGACCTTGATGTGAAAAATCGGGACCAGCAACAATCCATTCCTTATTTGATAGGCTAATATCTAGATTTTCTTTAAAAAAAAAGATATGTCCGGTTTAACTGATAATTTTAGTGGTTTTCACAAGACTGAAGTAGGTTTCTTTTCGCAACCTGTATGTATTAATGCAAAGTGGAAGCTTTCAATATGAGTGGAAAAATTAACATATGCTTGTGATCGTGGCTATCGCTCGAGCCGAATTATTAACTAAATAAACCTTAGAGAGCTAGGGGGACAAGAGTGAGTACAACATTAAAACACGTTCAGAAAGGTTTAGTGGGGTGTGTGTATGTCAGACAATATATATGTGCATAGTTATTGTCGGTAGATTTATTAAATTAATAAATTTCTTATTTACTAAAGATGTCACATACACACACACACACTCACACACACACACACACACACACACATATATATATATATATATATATATATATATATATATATATATATATATATGGGAGGTAAGGCATTTATTGTCTCATTTTGAAATTTGAACCTTCAGACTATGTCCTTTGGCCTAATTTTATCCCCCCCCAATATAGATTATCTAATTCGCACACTGGTTATACATTTGATATTTTGAGCAGACTGAGCAAGATAAATATACGTAAAAACTAGTCAATACTTATCTTAACTGTTTATGTTTTCTTAACTGTCAATGAAATAGGTGTATTGAAAAATTTTAAATATTCGTGTTTTGTATTCCGGTTTCAAATATAAATATGTATGTATTTCATCTCGGTCCTGCAACCAGGTTGGACCTAGATTCGACATTCGAACTCTCATCCGGATCAAATCAGATTATTTTTTAGTTAGGCAAGCATTTAATATTTAGTGTAGATTGAAGGAGACAAATAGACTTGCCAATATTCATCTTAATTTTCTGTTTTCTTCTTCACTGTCAGGACTTCGTGAAATTACTTTCGGCGAATTTTTGATATTTAAGTTTATCACAATTTGGGTGGGATGTGGGTTTGGATAAGAATCAAGATCTGAGATCCGAATTTCGAACCCCCCAGATCCGAGATTCGAGATCCGAATCCAGATCCAAAATCCGAGATCCGGATCCAGATCCGAGATCCGGATCCAGATCCGAAATCCGAGATCCGGACCCAGATCCGAGATCCGGATCTTCGGATTCGACCAGATCCGGATCCGACCATCCCTAATATATATAACGTTACCCTCGCGTTCCCCCTCAGTTTTACCCCTACTATATATGAGAATTAATATTTCCCTTTATACTTATTATGGAAATAACAAAATGGATACTCAGAACAGTTTTGGTTTTCAAACACTTAATGCCAAGAAGCAAGCATATCTCCATGAAACAAGCATATCGTTTTGTTTCTTTCTTTCTTTCTTGACTCTTCTACGTAGCTAGCTATCTAGTCGATCGCCTGAAGGCAAAACATCGCACAGCAAACACGCTGCTTCGACACGTGTCAACGACAGAACGAAAGTCTTGATTTTAGTACTTGAAACTACACTCAGGCAAAAAAAAAAGCAAAATGCCCGCAGGCTTCTGTGCCTTGTAACATTGTGTTTAAAAAAAACAGACACAAGGTCAGCTGTCAGACACCTGATAAGACTTTTATACAAATCGTCGTTGTTTGAAGCCCCTTTGTTCCTCATAAAAACAATATATCCAGATTCGCGAAAGCCCACAGAGATTATATTAGAAAGTTAAAAAATATCTTTATCATTCAGATCCTTTATTATTATTATTATTATTAGTAGTAGTAGTAGTAGTAGTAGTAGTAGTATTAGTAGTAGTAGTAGTAGTAGTAGTACCACATAATATTTTTCGTTAGTCCTTACAGCAATTAATACTTAGCAGCAGAGGCAAAAGTGCTTGGGAATGCAGGGGACGTCGTCCCCCACCTCCAAAAAATGTGTACGGCGTCCCCCCAGTTCCTAAGAAATTACAATGGGCAAAGGTAGGCATGGAGGACGGCGTGATGTCATACCGCTACCTACCGTTCCCCTACCTTTTCAGATTCACTTTATCTTTGCTTAGCAGGAAATCGATACAAGAGTTAGTAGGACAGCCACTCTTTATTGATAAAAATCGTAATTTGGCGTTATTAAAAACAATATTTCTGTGTCTAGAGGTAGAAGAGAGGGGAGCATGGAAGTTACTATTGCCACGTACAAAAATGAAACCTGTATTCAACATTGACTACGTATAATTCAAGGATTTTTTTTTAAAAAAAAGCAAAATTCTTACACCTTTTCAAAAGTAAAATTAAAATAATTACTAAGAAATACATTCATTGAAAAACTCAGGGGTGGCAAGTCCACTGTTTTAAATCCTCTTCAGAGCGTTTGAGTCCAAATTCAAGTAAAGTTAACGCATGGAAGACCCAGGTTCGATTCCCGGTGGGAGTTCATGTGATTCGGATTCGATGTTAATTAGTAAGTCCACGTTTCATATAGCTTCGCTGCTGAAAGGGACGTTAAGCTCAAAATCAACTCACGAAAAGTTAAAAGAATGAGAATGTTTACTACTGTTTTGTCGTATGCAATTCTATGTTAAATAAAACTACATACACTATTTGATAATGGAAGCATCGTCAGAAATACAGTATCCAATAAATCAAACTTTTCACAGAGGGTTTATCTCAAGATACATACAAATATTGAAAACAGTTTAAAAAGGTGCATAATGCGGAAATACTATTTTATCGCGTATGAACTTAAGGCTTCTAGAACAGCAAGTTCTGACCAGATATTAACACCGCAGAACCAGAATATGATCAAGGGATGGACTAAACCATAGTTTCCAACATTACCCAGTGTAAATAAAGTAGGATTGAAACTCACTCTATCCAGTGTATACCTGAGCGTCATGGGGGGGGCTGTATCCCCTATAAAATTCCTCTTGGATCCGCGCCTGTTGAAACCAATTCATATTTCATAACTTCATACACGGCACGATCAAGCACTGAATCTATTGAAATCTTACTACATAAAATAATTATCGAGTGTCTACACTTTTTCTATTAAAGCTCAGTATATTCTATCATAATATAAATTGTCACTCATGTAGTGTGTGCTAATATAACTAGGGATGCGCACGAGACAAGATTTGTCGCTGTCTCGTCTCGAAAATGTGCTGTAAAGGTGATATCTCGACTCAAAAATTTATATTTCTCTATTGGAAGTGCCATGTCTCGACTCGAATTTTGTCAGGAAAATCCTGTCTTGATTCGTCTCGTACGCATCCCTAAATGTAACTCATGACAAAAATGTTTTGTTTTAAAACAAAATGAAACGGTTGAAGTGGGCTCTGCCGAGTAGAAGACATCCAATTTATTAAACCGCCTCGCAACCCACTTGGCAGCACACTTAGGTTACACTCTTCACCTTTTCCCCATGCTATCTAAAGTATCGGCTAATCTTAAATTCGCATTGCCGATTCGGGTTTTCTAACAAGAATTATTATGTTGCAACTTACTTTGGATGTGAAATCCTGACTTAATTAGGGTATAGTATTTAAGAACTTCGAAGTCTGCATTAAAATCATGACAGAAGTATAGTTAAATCTCAGTTTTAAATTTCATGTCTACCTTGCATCTAAATACTTGGGCTGTCATTTCTTTCAATGTTGGTAGGAGCCGAAGTTCGAATTGATCCCAATTTTTCGCTTTAATTCCTTCTATTTGTTCATAAAATTTTAGAGAAATATAATTATTAACAAGCAACACTTCTGAAGTGTAACACTCCGATTTTGATAAAATTTGAAAGGTAGATACTATACATGAAATAAACGAATACGTGTTTCTTATTTTCTGCGGAGAAAATGGTTTTAAGGGGCAAGAGACCCCACCCACAATTTTGAAAGTTGACGCCCCAAAGGCAAAAACCAAGGTAACCGAAGTAAACGAAATTTTACACACATATTGGAGATATAAAATGAGGGAACACGTGTTTCGTATTTTCCTGGAAAAAACGGTTAGGTGGGGACCGGATCCCTCCAAAACTTTCATCACGAAATATCGAAAGTGAAGTGATAGTAACAATATGACAAATGTGTGTAAAGGACAGAAAGAATTGCAACGTAACTTTGTGTATGAACAACATACCAAAAAATAAAAGAACACGGTTTTTTTTATTTTGTGCTGAGAAACGATTTCAGGGGGCAAAAGCAATCACCCAAAATTTTGAAAGTTAAGGCCCGGAAGGCCAGAGGAAGTGAACCGAACTGAATGAAATTGTGCACAGATATTGTCGACATAAAATGAGGGAATACGTTTTTCTCATTTTCCTGAGAAAAAAAGAAAACTGTTTAGGTGAGACACACAGAATTCCAGAACTTTGATCATGAAATATCAAAACTGCTAATAACAGAAGTGTTTGAAGGACATGACGAATTGGAACGACACATTGTGTAGGGACAATACGCAAAAAATAAACCAATACGGTTTTTCTTTTATTTTCTGCGGAAAAACGGTTTTAGGGGGCAAAAAACCCCATCCCAAATTTTGAAACTTGAGGCCCAAAATGCAAGAAGTGCACCGAATTAAATGAAATTGTGCGCAGATATTGTAGACGAAATACGAGATAATTGGGTTTCGTATTTTCCTGGGAAAAGCGGTTGAGTGAGGCACGGACCTTCTAAACCGTTCATTACGGAATATCAAAAGTGCAAATAAGCATACGCAAAAGTTCCTAAAGAATATGGAGAATTGCAACGAAACTTCGTAAAGGGACTATTTGCAAAACAGTATATGAAACGTGTTTTAATTTTTGCGGAAAAACAGTGTTGGGGCCTAGGTCCCATCCAAAAAAAAAGGAAATATTACCGTAATAGCTCAGAAAGGAGTGGACCCAAGCAAATCAAATTGTGTGTAGATATTATATGTAAAATAAGGGCTCTCGTGTTTCTCAAGTGTTCCTATCCTTTTTGCTTCAAATTTGACATACCAGTAGCAAACTGGAAATAAATCGACACGTGTTTTTCTTTATGCTGAAAAAACATTGCAAGGGTTAAAGGTGCCTCCTGAAATACTATAAAATACGCTATACTGTTTGTGTTTGCTGTTACTTGATCTGCCAAATTTGAAGAAATTGGATGGAGACATGACACTTGTGAAACACGAGAGGCCATATTTTACATATCCAATATCTACATACAATTGCTTTCGCTTCGGTCCACTTCTCCCGCAACTCAACGCCTCGGTTCAATCACAAGTTTTTTTTTCTTTCAGGAAAATACGAAACACGTATTCCCTCACCTTACCTCTACAATATTAGTAAACATTTCATTCACTTCGGTCCACTTCTTCTTGTCTTTTGGAGTCAAATTCCAAAATTGTAGAAGGGGGCTTTTGCCAACCAAAACCGTTTTTAACCAAAATTAAAAAATGTATTCGTTTATTTTTTGCGTATTGCCCACACACGCAGTTTGATGCAATTCTTCATGTCCGTTACACACATCTGATATACTGTTACTAGATATTTTGATATTTCGTGATGAAGGGTTTGGAGGGGTCCGTGCTCCACCTGGCCGTTTTTTCCAGGAAAATAAATTTTGTGTCCCCTATTATTCCCTAATTTTGTGTCTACAATATCTGTCCAAATTTCATTCACTTTAGTTCACTTCTTCTTACCTTTCGCGCGTCAACTTTCAAAATTTTGGTTTTGGGTTCTTTTGCCTTTAAAACCGTCTTTCCGCAAAAAACAAAAACATATTCTTTATTTTTTTCTCCACACAGAAAGTTTTGTTGCAATTCTTCATGTCTTTTACACACATCTAATATATTGCTACTAGCATTTTTCATTTTTTGTAATCAAAGCTTTGGAGGGGTCGGTGCCCCACCCAACCGATTTCTAAAGGAAAATACGAAACCCGTATTCACTCACTTTATGTCTACAATATCTATGCACAAATTCACTCTCTTCGGTTCACTTCTTTTTGCCTTTCGGGAGTCAAAATTCAAAATTTTGTTTACGAGGTTTTGCCCCCCAAAAACCGTTTTCCCGCAGAACATAAAAAAACGTATCCATTTACTTTCTGCGTATTGTCCATACACAAAGTTACGTTGCAATTCTTTATTTCCTTTACACACATCTGACATACTGTTATTATTACTTTTGATTTTTCGGGATCAAAGGTTTGGAGGGGTCTGTGCACCACCCTACTGTTTTTTCCAGGAAAGTACGAAACTCGTATCCTCATTTCACGTCTGTAATATCTGTGCACAATTTCATTCACTTCGGCTCACTTCTTCTTGCCTCTCGGACGTCAACTTTCAAAATTTCGGGTGGTGGCTTTTGCCCCTGAAACCGTTTTTCTGCAGAACAAAAAAAAATCTTCATTTTTCTGCGTATTGTTAATACACAAAGTTATGTTGGAATTCTTCATGTTGTTTGCACACATCTGACATACTGTTGGTAGCACTTTTAATATTTCGTGATCAAAGGTTTGGAGGGGTCCGTGCAGCACCCAGCCCTTTTTTCCAGGAAAATAGGAAACCGTATTCCCTCATTTTACATCTACAATATCTGTGTAGAAATTCATTCACTTCGGTTCACTTCTTTTTGCCTTTCGGGCGTCAATTTTCAAAATTTTGTGTGGGACCTTTTGCCTCCTAATACCATTTTTCAGCAGAATATAAAAGAACCCGTATTCCTTTATTTCTGGCCTATTATCCATACAAAAAGTTTCATTGCAATTCTTCATGTCCCTTATACACTTTCTACATACTGTTATTAGCATTTTAATTTTTTGTGATCAAAGGTTTGGAGGGGTCCGTGCCCCACACGACCATTTTCTCCAGGAAAATATGAAACCCGTATCCTCATTTTATGTCTACAATATATGTTCACATTTGCACTCACTTCGGTTCACTTCTGTTTGCCTTTCGAGCTCAACTTTCGAAATTTAGGGTGGGAGCTTTTCCCCCCTAAAACCGTTTTCCCGCAGAACTTAGAAAAACCCGTATTCGTTTACTTTTTGCGCATTGTCCATACACAAAGTTATGTTGCAATTTTTCATGTCCTTGACACACATCTGACATACTAGCACTTTTGATATTTCGTGATCAAACGTTAGGGAGGGTCCGTGCCGCACCCACTCCTTTTTTCCAGGAAAATAGCAAACCCATATTCCCTCATTTTATGTCTACAATGTCCGTGCACAATTTGATTCACTTCGGTTCACTTCTTTTTGCCTTCCCGGCGTCAACTTTCATAATTTTGTGTGAGAGCTTTTGCCCCTAACACCGTTTTTTCGCGGAAAAAACCCTTCTCCATTTTTTTGCGTATTGCCCGTACATAAAGTTTAATTGGAATTCTTCATGTCCTTCACACAAATCTGATATACTGTTACAAGCACTTTTGATATTTCTTGAGCAAATGTTTGGAGTGGTCCGTGCCCCACCTAACAGTTTTTCAGGAAATATGGAACTAGTATTCCCACATTTTATTTTCACAATATGTGTGCAAAATTTCATTCACTTCGGTTCACTTCTTCTTGCTTTTTCGGCGTCAAATTTCAAACTTTTGTGGTGGGTTCATTTGCCCTAAAACCGTTTTCCTGCAGAACATTAAGAAAACGTATTCTTTCATTTTTTGCGTATTGTTCATACACAAAGTTTCGTTGCAATTCTTCATGTCCTTTACACACATTTGACATATTGTTACTAGAACTTTTATTTTTCGTGGTCAAATGTTTGGAGGGGTCCGTGCCCCACGCGGCCGTTTTTTTCCAGGGAAATACGACATTCGTATCCTCATTTTACGTATGCAATATCTGTGAAAATTTTTATTCACATCGGTTTACTTCATTTTCAAAAATTTTGTCTGGGAATTTTTCCCTCTAAAACCGTTTTTCCGCGGAAAAGAAAAAAAACAGTATTCATTTATTTTTTGTCCACACATAAAGTTTCGTTGCAATTCTTCATGTCCTTTACACACATCTCAGATACGGTTACTAGCACTTTTGATATTTCGTGATCAAAGGTTTGGAGGGGTTAGTGCCCCATTGAACCGTTACTTCCAGAAAAATCCTAAAACTGTATTCCCCCATTTTATATCTACAATATCTGTGCACAATTTCATTCACTTCGGTTCACTTCCTTTTGCCTTTCGGGCATTAACTTTCAAAATTTTGGGTTTGAGCTTTTTCTCCTTAAAACTGTTTTTTTCACAGAAAATTAAAATAAATGTTTTCCTTTATTTTTTGCGTATTGTCCATAGACGCAGCTTGATTAAATTCTTCATGTCCTTTACACACATCTGACATGCTGTTACCAGCACATTTGATTTTCCGTGATCAAAGGTTTGGAGGGGTCCGTGCCCCACCTAACCGTTTTTTCGAGGAAAATACGAAACTCGTATCCTCATGTTACGTTTGCAATATCTGCGCTTAATTTCGTTCACTTCGGTTCAATTCTTCTTGCCTTTCAGACATCAAGTTTCAAAATTTTGGGTGGGAGCTTTTGCCCCTAAATCCGTTTTTCCGCAGAAAATTTAAAAAGGCCGTATTCCTTTAGTTTTTGCTTATTTTCAATACAAAATGTTCCGTTGTAATTATTCATGTCTTTTACACACTTCTGACATACTGTTACTAGCAGTTTTGATATTTCGTGATAAAAGGTTTGGAGGGGTCCGTGCCCTACCCAACCGTTTTTTTTTTCAGGAAAATACGAAACTCGTATTCCCTCCTTTTACGTCTACAATATCTGTGCACAATTTCATTGGCTTTGGTTCAGTTCTTGCCTTTCGGGTGTCAACTTTCACAATATAGAGTGGGGCTTTTATATTAAAACTTACGTAACTTTATGTAACTTTTTCTTTTTTTATGAGATTCTTTTTTTGGGAGGTGAGGAGAGAAATGTTTTCCTCTGATATCTGCTTCTTGCCATTCATCTTGTTTGAACTGCTTAAGTAAGATCATTTTGTAACTTTTGATGTCATCCATCTCCGTCATGATAATATTATTATCATTTTTAACAATTTGTTTTATTCCCTTATTTGCGTTCTGCCACACTGACATATTTATTACAAAATTGAGGTTTTGTCCAGCGCCTTTCGAATTCGCAACCAACCCAACCGCCGAGCTTTTGGGGTTGCCTGCTATTGCATGAAAACGAGAATTGCAGGTGGTAATGCACTTTTGGAGTCGTGTATACAATATGAATGTATATATTTGTAACTTCACTCAAGTACAATGACAATGCTAAAAACAATGTTCATACTAGTGGACTGTAAGGCTTGGTTCGTATGCCACATGAATGCAACCCAAAATAAATTCACTGTATTTAATGATTACAACTTCAGTTTGCACACAAAAATAATACACGAGAATAAACATGTTCACAAGGTCCTTCGTTGTAAATGATTTTGATACGATGGCTTATTGTTTGTGCTGTATTGTATGATCTTCGACCATGATATATGGTCCACCAAACTGAATGTTCTTGCTGCCACACTCACACTATTTACCAAACAATAGAAACGCGTTAAGCAACTTGAACACTGTTGCCAGCTAAAGTTACACACACTGTTAAACACACAAATAATCCGAAACACCATTTAATAAACAAGCAGCACCAAAAAGTTACTATTATTTTTTCCCACAATGTTTAATGTATGGCTTCAACATATTTATAGTAATGAACGCATTCCTTTCACAGGGAAGAGAAGCCTGACATCTCTATTTCACTTCACTCGGTAATATTCATTCAGTTATCCGGAAAATAAGCATGACATCAGAATCAAAACAATATGACACAAATTTACATATACCTACCTAATCTAACTTAACCTAAACTATAACTAATCTAACCTGATCCTGCCTAACCTCATACAAATACTGTAATAAGAAAATCACAGGATACTCAAGACATAACTCATATTTTATTTTAATATTACGGATGACTTTCATAGCAAATGTAGACAAAACAACATTCAGATAATAATAATAAAAGCGACACATGTATATATTAACTGCACGCTATGGAGTCTATATCACCAATTATAGGAATAACAAATCTTTAGTAATTTTTGAAAAGGTGCAAATGAGGGTTTTATTACTTTGCATAATTTCGAGTCGTATGCATTTCTAAAATCAATAAATAGTTGATGTACCGGGGTATTGTATTATCACTTTTTTCGAGTATTTGGCGAATGATAAATATTTGGTCGATAGTTGATCGATTTCGTCTAAATCCGCACTGATAATCTCCAATAATTTCATCTGCGTATGGGGTCAATCTTGCTAATAGAATATTTGAAAGGATTTTATAAGTTGTTGACAGAAGAGAAATGCCTCGATAATTATTACAGCCAGTTTTGTCGCCTTTCTTGTGAATTGGAACAATGATTGATTCTTTCCACTCGTGTGGTAGTTCTTCCTTGTTCCAGATAATGAGGAAGAGTTTGTGTAACAAACTTGTTCAACAATTTTTAACCTCCAGATAAAATTAACTCAACCGGAATTTCATCTACACCCGGAAATTTGTGTTTCTTTAATTTCTTTATAGCGGTTTCTACTTCTATTTGGTTGGGTTCTGGAATATACGGTTCTGCAGTGTGTATATCCTTTTCTCCACGCACATTAGTTTTTGGTTGCGTGTTAAGCAAATCGTCAAAGAAATCTTTCCATCTATTTAAGATGCTATTCATATCAGTGAGAACTGTACCGTCAGCTTTCTTTAATATATAAGCAAGAGGTTGATAAACTTTCTTAAATTCGCTGATCCCCTTATACATGTCCCGGATGTTCTTATTTTTACTATTATCTTCGAGTTCCTTAATTTTAACTTTCAAAAACTCGCGTTTCTTTATTCCAAAAGTTTTGGAAGTTTCTCGCCTGATATCTGCGAAATTTTGTGTAGTTATTTCATTCGGATTTTGTAGCCAGCGTAATTTTGCCTGCTTTCTCTTCTCTGCTAGTTTAATGTATTCCTGGTCGAACCATGATTTGTTCCTACGTATTTCCGCGTGTCCCAATTTTTCTTTTGCTGAAGTTTTAATGCTATTTCTAATTTCAATCCAGGTATTGTCAATATTAGTGCACTCCGAACCTTCTAAAGCCGAGAATCTATTCGAAACTTCAAGTTGGTATTCTTCTCTTACCTGACTCACTTCTAATTTCTTTAAATTGAATCTCTCCGTTTTCGGACATTGAATATTACCTTTATTCAATCATAATCTCTCTCGTATTATCGCTGCTACCAGGTAGTAATCAGTGTCACAATCAGCCCCTCTAAACGACCGGACACCGATTATGCTAGATTGCCTTCTTCTATCTACTAAAACGTGATCAATTTGATTATGTGTTTTTCCGTCTGGTGATGTCCAAGTGTAATTATGAACGTCGCGATGTGGGAATTTTGTACTCTTCACGATTAGGTTTTTGGATGATGCAAAGTTCACGAGTCTAACACCGTTGTCATTACTTTCCTTATGCAGACTTTCGTTCCCTATAATACGTTTGTAAATATCCTCTCGTCCTACCTTCGCATTGAAATCCCCTAATAGAATTTTTATATGGTATCACGGGAGTTGGTCAAATATTTGTTCCACTTCTTCGTAAAGACTGTCTTTTACATCGTCATCCTTATCTTCAGTTGGGGCATGTATTATCTATCAGGAAGGTAAATGTACACCTGTTTTTTGAGTCTGGCATTCCTGCGCTCCATCCATGGAGAGTATGAGAATTAAATCAATCAAATGTTTACCCAGGAGCAAGAAGAAAAGTCTAATCTGAATAAGACATTGCAGAGGGGCACAAACTGTGAATACGAATAGTGCATAGTGTAAATAAAGGGCGAAACCGAAAGAGAATGCCAGAAACAGCTGCTAAACGAAGAAAAAAAGAGTAAAAATTGTCGAAGTGGGAACATAAAATACAAATACAACAAATATGCTAACAACTAAGCGTTTACCAAGCAACGATCTTGGTGTACTGGTTAAGGCGCTAGATTACAAATCCAAAGAACGGCGGTTCTAATCTGCTCCAAGTAGTATATTTTTTATTTATTTTTTTAATTAATGCATAGAGCACATGAAAGGTAGTAAAAGAGAGCGTATTGCCCGTTTAATATGTTAAATGAAAACAAGTTAAAATTTCGGTGAAATTTATTAGAGAAGTGAGACAATGAAAATGAGGAAGCAAGTATATTTAATCAGGGGTTGTATCAGAGTGTTATGACCGGAAAAACTGGAAATTTTTCCGAATTTCGCCAATGTGAGTCTACGATAGGCAAATTTCTTCAGAAATGTGTGTATTGCAGAGAGAGAGAGAGAGAAAGAGAGAGATGCTCCCGGAACTGAGAGTGTGGTGCTTCCATTCAAATCAACGAGATGACAAATAGACGCTTACATAATAAGAATGCCGAATACAAACAGCCATAAAACCCCAAAGTAATAAAACCAAGCGTTATCTCCTATGGTTCCAAGATCCGAACAACATATCACTAATATCCCGAATGATAAAATATTGTAACTTGCACAACTCCCTCTCAACCCAAATGTGTCCTGTGAAAACAGTCACAAGTTTTGGGATGAGGTACCATATTGTTGAGGCATGTCATTGATTTTATTCAAAAAGAGATTATTTTGGTAAAGGAAAGTATATTTAATAAATTGAATGTTAAGAAACTAAGTGTTATCATGTAACGTAAACACGTGTGTGTGTTTATGTGTTGACATCAATGTTGTGTGTATGTAATGAATGTTCTACGGCTAGACGCTTGGTCGTCAATTCGTAAGATATTGTAATTTGTATTTGTAATGTTTTTGAATTGTCATCAGATTGTCACATTGTAACATTGACACACTTTGATTGTGATATAATCGTTGAGTTCGCAGAAATTTGTAAGTCTGAGAATTTGATCACGATGTAATTCGGGTGAAACCAACGTTTTACCAATAGCTGAGATATACAGAAAGTCGACGACAATGGATTCCAAGATGTCTGGAATATTCGTATAAAACCTTATAGTTTTTAGAGATTGGGATCAGTCTCAGGAGACCAGTCTTAGAGCATTTGTCTCAGAGTTCAGTCTAAGAGATCATCGTACATCGAGTATTCACATAGTTACTCATGTCACAGTAGTTAATTCTCTGTGATTCGAAGTCCACTATTAGATCAGGAGATCTAATAGTTCAGCAGACCATTATAGTGGATAATGGTACACAATAGTCGACCATTGTAGACTATTGGCAGCAATATAAAGATCGTCCAGAACATCGATAGCAGTTCCAGTCATCAGTTGTATAAAGGTACGTGTATCTCAGCTATGTTTGAGTTCATCGTGGTTAACTTCCTAGCTGCTTAAAGATATGTGATCTTGCGTTTATATTCAGTCGACGATCAATCACAATAGTACACAAGCTTTAATGAAAATACAAAGTTTTAGTTCAAAGTCAATTAATGTGGTTTCTTTCCGTCATCCTGTACCTACTCATTCTAGATGGTGAGTAGCAGCGATCTTCGACCGTCATTTTACATTTCATCCCCATGCTATATAGGCACGACGGTGGAAGGTTGTTATGGTGGAGATGCTTTCGGTTCGAGACCCGGGGTGTGTATTTTAGAGTAGTTCACACCAGTGTTATGGTGGAGATAGCTGAGGTTCGATTCCCGAAAAGTACTAGGAGTAACTCTCACCATTGTTATGGTAGAGATGCTGGTTTTTGTAGCGATTCCAGGGCAGTTTTATGGTGGAGATATTTTGGTTCGATTCCCGAACAGTGCTAAAAGTAGGTCGCACCAATCTTATGGTGAAATTAGCTATGACTCGAATTCCGAAATGGAATAATTTTAGTGTTAAGAATATATTTTAATAGGTTATGGTTAAGTTTGGTTTATATTTAAGTTATTTAGTATGTTAAGAGTTTGTATTATAATCGTTCACCACTCAAAGATGAGATTTGGTTCGGATCTCGAATAACTAAGGCAATTGACTCAAGCAGAATAAGTAATACGTTAACCCTCACCACCCACCCTCACTTCGTAATTAAAGTTGAATTAAGTATTAAGTTAAATGAATGAAAGAACTGTGTTGACTAGAGCACAGAAAGCGAGTAAGGGAATAAATATTGATGTGAATTTATTTGGTGTGAGGACACCAGAAAGACAAAATACTTATTGTAGTCACGATAAAGTCGCGAGTCCTAAAATTGTTTTGAGTAAAGAACCAGTTTTTAATTTCCCAAGTAGTCCGGTGACGAAATCTGTATCGGAAGACTTTCCGTCAATCATAACTTTAGATCCGAAATTAGTAAATAGTGAAAATAAGAATTTTACGATGGCGTCTAACATTACGTTTTATGCAGATATTAATAAATTGCCTAAATTCGATCTCAAGAACGATAATGACATCGTGTCGTTTTTCGATGAATTTGACGATGCTTGTCAAATGGCAGGCATCGCCGAAAGCAAACGAAAGGAATTACTGCCCAATATTTTCAAAGGAGTAGGGAGGCAATGGATTAAATTGTTCCTGAAACGGAGAAACACGGCAGAAATACAGTATAAACAGTTGCAGTCGGAAATAATAGACGAATTTACGAAATCTAATGTAACTATAGATATTGAAGATAGAATTAAGGAGCGGTTACAGCATGAAGACGAAGCTGTAATTAATTACGTTTATGACATGCTCGTTCTTTGTGAACGACTAGATTCAAAAATGAATGATATTAAGAAGATAGGTATTATAGTTGGAGGTCTACATCCATACTATATGGAAAAGGTCGGAACGCGAGAATACTCTAGCTTAGACAAATTCGTGGAGGATTTGCAGAAGATAGAAAAGAATAAGTGTAAAATAGCAAAGCGTGTGAAAAAAGAATCCGGTAAAGTCACAATCAAAGATCTTGTTAAGAAAATTAGGGAGCAAGTAGAAGATGACGAGAGTGGATCTGATTCAGAGCACGTAGTTGTAAGAAAACATAAAGAAGAGAGTAAGATCAAACAAGAACCTCAGAGTATTACACAAATCGCGGAATTAGAAAAGAAGATAGACAAATTACAGCTTGCATTATCGGCAAAAACACAAGACGAGGAGAAACAAGAGAATAACGCTAGAAAACAAGGGAAAAATCAGTATTATAGAAATAATAGGCAAAATAGAGGTAGTAACCGAAATAATTACCGTGGAAATAAGAATAAGAATTGGTATAGTAATAGTAACAGAAGTCAAAACAACAATAGAGGTAATAATGGATATTGCAATAAGCGTGGTAATCGAGGTAATTATTGGAGAAATAATAGAGGACGTGGTCAACAAGGAAACTGGCAAGGAAATTGTCAGAATTCGTGTTGTCACCAATCTTATAATTTCGAAAATCCGAATCAGAAGAGATTTGTGCAAGTGGTACCAGCAAAGGAAATGGTACTACTTACTATCAAACACCAGGCTCGAGTAATTTAAACGGAATACAGCTGTAAATGGGAGAGGAGCATTTACAGGCAATCGAAATGGCCGAATAAGAGAAATAATTGCCTCAGTTAATTTAGACAACAACATGGTATATTTACCATTAGAAATCGATGATAGACAGATTAAAGCATTACTCGATAGTGGGTCGCAAATTTCAATAATTAACGAGAAATTAGTGCCGCCGAGTGCGAAAATAATCCCACAACAAACTAAGATCAAAGGGATCACGCAGAACACGCTGGTAATTAACAAATTAGCCATAATTAAGTTCAAAATTTTAAATCAAACGTTTCATCAGGCTTTTAGGATAATAAAAGACTTCCCATATCAAATGTTGATTGGGAATGATTTTTTGCAAACGCAAAATTGTAGAATTGATTATGGAACTAGTAAAATTATTATTCAAAGATTTGGGAAACCAATTAAAGATTGTAGAAACGATCAGGAAACCAGAACAGTTTCTGATAACGTTGCAATTAGTATAAAATCAAGTTTAAAGCCAAAATGGGTTCTTGGTCATAGGGTGAAGTTGTTACCAAGAACTAGGACAACTGTCGAAGTTAACCTAGTTAATTCTTGGGCGAACAATGAATTTCTATTAGAGCCAGATAAATTGTTAGAATCTCAATATAACATATTTGTACCTAGAGTAATATTGTCGAATGAAAATAAGTGTTTAGAAGTAATCAATCCGTCAAATAAGACGATCATGTTGACGAAAAATTTAAAAATTGGAGATGCAGAAGCATGCATGAATGAATCGGAATTAAGAAAAGAAGGATTATCAGAGGATGAAATTGAAGAAGTGTTAGAGGCGAGAAAAAACTACGATAAATCACGGTTAAAATTTGGCAATAATACCAAACCAGAAATCAAAAAGAAATTAGAGAAATTGTGCTACGATTACGCAGATGTTTTTGCGTGGCGAGAAAATGAATTAGGAAGAGTCAAGGGAGTAGGACATAAGATAGAGTTGGAAACGGAAGTTCCGTTTCGACGTCAACAGTATCCAATACCTATAGCTATGAAAAACAAAGTTAAAGAACAGATAAACATTTTACTCGAACAAAATATCATGGAGGAAAGTAATAGTTCGTATAACTCACCGATGTTGTTCGTAAAGAAGCCAAACGGATCGATCAGGGCCTGCTTGGATTGTAGATTGCTTAATCGGCACGTACGGTTCCATTCCGTGGCGTTGCCGCCTATCCATCAAATTCTTACAAGTATGGGTGGTCACAAATTCTTTAGTGTGTTGGACATTAAGAGTGCCTATCATACGGTATCAATTTCTAAGGATTCTAGGAAGTATACAGCATTCAATATTCCAGGCGTAGGAGCGTATCAATACTCGAAATTACCGATGGGATACATCCAATCGCCCGCTATATATACAAAAATCATGGCAATGACATTAGCTAACGTTCATCCGGAGGCGGTATCATTTTACATGGATGATATATTTTTATATGTAAACAATCAGGAGAAAATGGTATCTGTGTTACACTCAGTTTTTCAAAGGTTAAGGAAATATGGTTTAAAGTTATCAGTAGAGAAATGTCACTTCATGGAAGAGAAAGTAATGGCTTTAGGTCACATCGTGAGCGAAGCTGGTTACGAAATCAGTCCTAAAGTGATTCAAGCAATAAAAGCTTGTGAGCCACCTACAAGCGCGAAAGAGTTGAAATCATTCCTTGGGTTGACTAATTATGTGAGGAAGTTTTGTAAAAACTACGCGGAAATGACATCTAATTTCCAACAATTATTAAGGAAAAACCATAAATTTGTGTGGACGGAAGAACACCAACTTAGTTTTGAAAAACTAAAAGAAGCGTTGATGAGTGCACCTTTATTGGCACCTTTCCGTGAAAAGCTGGAAACTAGAGTGTATACGGATGCATCTACAAAATCAATAGGGGCTGTACTAATGCAGAAACAATTGAATGGAGAGTGGACACCTATAGCGTATTATAGCAGAGTATTGAGACCAAACGAAACACGAAGACATATAGTGGAACTAGAAATTTTGGCCGTGGTTAGTGCTTTTAAAGCATTTAACTATTATTTGTACAATAAAGAATTTGAGCTATACACTGATTGCAGGTGTATAAAATACCTTCAAACAACGCCAAAATTATCGCCGAAACTGTTACGGTATAGTCTAGAGATGGCGCAGTATCAGTACACGCCAGTACATTGTCCAGGAGAGAAAAATCCTAGCGATGTATTATCAAGAAACACGAACATCCAACCAACTGATGAAGACATCGATCTAGATGCATTACCAGTCAAGACGGAAGACCTTGAAGTCAACATCACGTTCGACGAAGATGTGAATGTGGCTGAGTTGCAACGGAAAGACCCTTTCTTCGGTTTAATAATGAACGCTATAGAACATCCGGAAGAAGCAGATGAAAAAGCAGAAAAACAGGCACGCTGGTATGAAATTAAGGACGGAAAACTTTTCAGAACTCAAAAGATGGCTAATGGGAAGAAAGTCCTATTATGCATTCCTTTTTCTTTGCGGGAACAAGTTTTCAAAAACTTGCATTGTTCGATATACGGAGGAGGACATTATTCCTACACGAAGTGTTATAATCGAGCATTGAAATCCATCTATTTCCCAAACATGAAAAGATTTTTCCAAGAGAAGGTCAGCCAGTGCATCAGTTGCCAAATCCAGAAACGTAAAGCTGGTAGGACACCACTGCATCCGCAAACATACCCGAGTTATATGCCATTCCAGCATGTAACTATGGATGAGATTGGGCCGTTTAAAAGATCGAAGAATCACAGGAATAAATATGTTATTGTATTTGTTGACAGCGCTACTCGATACGTAATTGCAAGAGCAGTTCCTGCTATAACTTCTGAAATTATAGCAGAAGCAATTTTTGAAGAAATAATTACAAAACATGGGATTCCTGAAATTCTTGCGATGGACCGGCATAGCACACACAGGAGCCGAGTGATGGAAGAGATGGCTGAACGGTTTGGTATGCGGTTAAATTTTGCCAATACAGATGCCCATTATAATATTGGAACATCGGAGAGAGCCATCGGGTCAATTCAACAAATTATGAAGCACTATATAGACCGTGAGTTTACAAACTGGGACGAGATCTTACCTTCAATTGTGTTTACCATGAATACACAGATTCATGACGGGACAAAACACTCGCCTTACTATTTGCTTACAGGGCGTGAACCCAGAACGTTCTTGGAACAGGATCTGGACATACCTTGTGAGTATGTGGAAAACGAAGAGCGAATACGAAATGTAAAGGAAGGAGTATGTTGAGGCATGTCATTGATTTTATTCAAAAAGAGATTATTTTGGTAAAGGAAAGTATATTTAATAAATTGAATGTTAAGAAACTAAGTGTTATCATGTAACGTAAACACGTGTGTGTGTTTATGTGTTGACATCAATGTTGTGTGTATGTAATGAATGTTCTACGGCTAGACGCTTGGTCGTCAATTCGTAAGATATTGTAATTTGTATTTGTAATGTTTTTGAATTGTCATCAGATTGTCACATTGTAACATTGACACACTTTGACTGTGATATAATCGTTGAGTTCGCAGAAATTTGTAAGTCTGAGAATTTGATCACGATGTAATTCGGGTGAAACCAACGTTTTACCAATAGCTGAGATATACAGAAAGTCGACGACAATGGATTCCAAGATGTCTGGAATATTCGTATAAAACCTTATAGTTTTTAGAGATTGGGATCAGTCTCAGGAGACCAGTCTTAGAGCATTTGTCTCAGAGTTCAGTCTAAGAGATCATCGTACATCGAGTATTCACATAGTTACTCATGTCACAGTAGTTAATTCTCTGTGATTCGAAGTCCACTATTAGATCAGGAGATCTAATAGTTCAGCAGACCATTATAGTGGATAATGGTACACAATAGTCGACCATTGTAGACTATTGGCAGCAATATAAAGATCGTCCAGAACATCGATAGCAGTTCCAGTCATCAGTTGTATAAAGGTACGTGTATCTCAGCTATGTTTGAGTTCATCGTGGTTAACTTCCTAGCTGCTTAAAGATATGTGATCTTGCGTTTATATTCAGTCGACGATCAATCACAATAGTACACAAGCTTTAATGAAAATACAAAGTTTTAGTTCAAAGTCAATTAATGTGGTTTCTTTCCGTCATCCTGTACCTACTCATTCTAGATGGTGAGTAGCAGCGATCTTCGACCGTCATTTTACATTTCATCCCCATGCTATATAGGCACGACGGTGGAAGGTTGTTAATATTGAGATTACAATATTAAACTATATAAATAGACTTTTAGCAGATTCGTATTCAGTTATTTTTTCCACAGCCAGTGCTATTGATATTCAAGACAGCAAAAACACTATATTTGTAAACGGCAAAGCGAAGTTATTGTAACACTGCGTTACACAGTGAATATTGCATAAGACACTCGTGAGTTTTGCTATGCAGAGGTTAACCACCGAGGCACGCTGAATAACGCCTGAAGGAAGCAGCGAGGACAGATAGCGATACAGTGAACGGAACAAACAATGCATTACAGACATTTCAAGAGAAAAAAAAGATCCCTCCTTCCACACTTCATGCTGTAGTTCTAACTTCCATTTCCCCATCAAAGTTACATGCCTAGACTATTGTACAATTCCACTTAATCCAGTGTCTATAACAACTTTGTTCTATGAAGGGAAACGTAGAACACTCCACTTATAGATATACCATACATAGACAGTTAAGTAGTAATAGATGAATGCAATTAACTCCACATAATATCGATTGGCTAAATATACACTGGTTTCAAACAACTAGACACATAACAAACTTTCACAACACCATTATAACCTATCATATGTTAATTTAACTTCACAAGTGGTAGAATGAAAAGTGGTAGTGGTAGACTGACCGTGGAATGAAAACCATAGAAAATAAAGTGATTTTTTTTAAAAAATTACAATTATGTACACAAGTTAGTAAAGGAAACAATGTCGGTCAATGTAAAGATGATCCGAGGTCGGATTTCAAGAAATAAGTTGATAATGGGATGAAAACAGAATTTTATAAAAGGAATGGTTATGATGCCACATGGTTGCCTGTTTCGTCTCGTCATGTGAAAATGTCTCGTTTTGGAGAGGCGAGAAAAGCCCGTGTTTCGTCTTGTGCAATGGCAGATCTAGCTCGTGGGCGGGGGCCTAGGCCCTCACTTTCATATTGACGAAAATAATTTAAGCTATTATTTATATAGTTTTGAAAATTTCATATCATAGTCTAAATTCAGGCAGCCTACCCAGTTTTTACCTTCTAGATCCGCCACTGGTTTCGTGGCTATCCCGGTGTCATCTCGTGTTTCCGAAACGAGACAAATTGTTATCTAGACTCCTTGCGTCTAATTTTCTTTCGTAAACCTCATAATAATAATAAGTAAAATTGGAAGCCATGCGTCTTCGAAATGTAACGAAGTTTACAAGTTAGAATTGATAATCGGACAAGAGAGGGCTGTGGAATGCTTTCAAGAAATTTAAAACGCGACGAGTCCAGACAAGGACCTGTCATGTCTCGTCTAGGAAAACGAGACAAGACAGGCGCTTTGTTTGCAGTTTTTGAGATTACCACCCTCTGATACATACCCTTGATTAAATATACCTGCTTCCTCGTTTTCATTGTTTCACTGCTCTAATAAATTTCACCGAAATTTTTAATTCTTTTTCACTTAACGTATTAAACGCATAATACGCTATCTTTCACCACCTCTCATGTGCTCTATGCATCATTTTTAAAAAACTAAAAAATATATATACTACTTGGAGCAATTAGAACCGCCGTCCTTTGGATTTGTAATCTACCGCCTTAACCACTACACGAAGATCGTTGCTTGGTAAACATTTAGTTGTTGGAATATGTGTTGGCATTTGTATTTTATGTTCCCACTTCGACAATTTCTACTTTCTTTTCTCCACTTGCTCTGTATTGATTTAATTCTCATATTCTAGATGGTTAGAGCGCAGGAATGTAGTGGCTAAGACGCTAGATTGAAAATACAAAGGACGTAAGTTCGAATCCACTACAAGTAGAATGATTTTTAAATAATGCATACAGCACGTGAGACGTGGTAAAAGAGAGCGTATCACCCGTTTGAGATGTTAAGTGAAAACTTGGTAAAAATTCCACTGACATTTATTAGAGAAGTAATACAGTGAAAATTAGGAATCATGTATATCTAATCAGGGGTATGAATCAGAGGGCGGTGATCGATAAAACGGAATTTTTCAGAATTTCCCACGTGTGAGTCTCTATAATAGGCAAACTTCTTCGGAAATGCGCCTATTACAGAGACCATCATATTCGACCGATTGCGCTAGCCAAAGTTAGTTTAACAATAACAAATGGTGTAGTGTTTGTTTTTTCCTTAGAACGATAAATTAAAAACTGCATACTGCAGATGAACGAAGTGTTTCGAATGTTCTAGTAATTTCCTTGCCCTTTTCCAATTAACATGCATAAATCGTCTCTATCATGATACAAGTGTTTGCGTCTACTTTCTTAAGGATTGCTCATTTAATATGAGAAGTCACTCTTTGATTCTTCACGATTGCTTTGAAAATAAAACAACTTGAAAAGGATTTGAAGCTATATTGATTATCTGTATTACTCACAAGTCAAGCACGTCACCCCTACATTATCTTCTCATGCAACATCATAAGCTAAATATTGCTAAGTTCAGCCCTGATGTTTGGAACGAACCGGTAATGTTCCTGTAATATTTCCACCAAAGTGCATGCCGAAGTTAATTTATTCGATGATCTGGAGACAATTTAGTGCCCATTAATAAACTAAATAACATACAATAAAGTAAAATTACAGAAATGATATCGTATTATACAGTAATTTCGCCGTGGAAGTTCAATAGTAGTATAATAATAATAATGATAATAATAATAATAATAATAATAATAATAATAATAATAATAATAATAATAATAATAATAATTTTTCATCGGTCCTGCGCGGAAAGTGAGAATTAAATCAATCACATGTGTAGTCAAGGTAAGAAGAAAAGCCTAAACGAATAAGACATTAAAGCGGGTCACAAGCTGGGAAAGAATAGTACATGGTGTAAATAAAGGATGACACCGAAAGAGAAATCCAGAAACAGCAGGTAAACGGAGAAAAAAGAGTAGAAGTTGAAGTGGAAACAAAATACAAATACGAATAGGGATGAGCACGAGTCGAGCCAAAATTCGACTCGACTCGAGTTCAATTCGAGTTGAGTCAAAGGTAATATTCTTGAGTTGAGTTCCAAGCCAAGTCGCTGGTTTCGAGGTCGAGTTTCGAGTTGAATCGAGTTTGAAGTGGCTCGCTCGCTCGTTCAGCTCGTTTTAACTCATTTTGAAATAATGGCCTGATTAGACTGGAAAGCGAAAGCCATGAGAAATGTAAGCAGTAATGTGGAATACTGTTAGTGTTGCTCACGACAGGTGTGCATCTCGTCTCGTAATTTTAGTGCATTTCGTAGGGCAATTTTAGTGTATCTCGTCTAGATAACGAGAGGACATAAGTTTTTTTATTATTATTACGAGACAGCCTCAAATGTCGTAATCACCAATATAAGTATATATTGTAGTTCTTAAAATCAAGGCTGAGACCTGCACGGTCGAATTCTTGAGCCCAAGCAGAAGACCAACCCGGGTAGTGATATCAACCGGCTCGGCTCGTATCAACTGAGCCAACAGCCGATTGAGCCGATGACCTGAGCCGGTTCCGTTGGAACGAGCCATCGACTCGGCTCAATTGAGCCAATGGCTCGAGCTTTCTCGGTTGGGATGGGTCACCTACTCCGCTCATGTGATCCGATTCTTGCCAGCTAAGTTGAAACTAGTCCATCGGCACGGTTCGACTCAGCTCAACTAAGCCGATGGCTCAAATCGGCTCGGTTGGGTGAGTTGTGGGCTCGGCTCACTTCTCGGTTCGGTTCGGTAGTGACTGAGCTGTAAGCCGAGCCGCTCGAGCCGTTGAGAGGCCTAAACCCGGTCCCAGCTGTTTTGAACATGTTTGGCTGAAGCCTATAACTTTTAACAATTTTTGGATCGAGCCCGAATACTTGCCTCTTCGGAACTCAAACCCAGAACGTGACCGATGTCCTTGCCTTCTGAAGACTTCTCGACGGCCAAGATCGACAGTCAGTTAGCTTTTACTATTCAGATACAAACCGCATATCTTTTAAAGATTATACACGGTGTTGATATAATAATAATAATAATAATAATAATAATAATAATAATAATAATAATAATAATAATAATAATAATAATAATAATAATAATAATGACATTAACAGTTTTAAACTTGCCCTAAAATTTGGTAAAACTTACTTAAAAGTAGAGATTTCAGGGAAAGGGTGTGTCTTGCAGAGGTGTGTCTTGTTCCGTAACTTCAAGACACACCTCTGTAACTACCAAACTTTTAAGCTAGAGCGTTCCACTGAAGTTTCATGTAGAAAGTATTCTACTGTATGTTTTAAGGAAAATAACTGTAATAAAAATAACTGAATATCACGCAACAGTAAGACATATAATAGAATAATTTTTAGGATATACAGAGGTAAATATAAAAGCTTTGCTACAAAAATACCTACACAGACAATAATTCAATGTGCTCTGAAATACAATGTAACAAAATAGCCTATGAGATTCAGTATACACAGCAATTGTTACTTAAAGAATGGACATACACTATTTCGAGAATTGAGACAAGACCGGAAATGTTTACGATACTTTTCGTCTAGTCTCGATTCTCATCTCCAAAGCGAGACGAAAAGTTTGAGTTACCCTTGTCCTGTCTCGAATGTAAAATGTTAATTCTCATGTTATTTTGTTTGTTTTAAAAACGAGATGAGAAATTCCTCTTCAGGCAACATTAAACGAAACCGAAATATTCTTTCGAAATGTCACGTTTCTGCTTGTAATGGTATGACTTGAGTGATAATTAGCTCCTAGCGTTTAATCTTCTACGAGATAATAATAATAATTATTAGTTTATTATTATTCCTGAAGATTTGATAGTTCAAGTATTGAAACATCCGAGTATTATATCTGAATATAATAAAACGTATGTCGTCGCCGATCAATCGCCATCAAAAATCCTAAAGTAAAAAAAGTGCGACGTGGATTCGAACAAGCACCTTGACCACTGAACCGCGATCGCTACGCGGTAAACGATTCGTCTTTGGTCTGGTTACGTTAGGTTTCTTTGTCTCCGCTTGCAAAGTTGTATGTTATCTTTCTTCGATTCCAAACGTCTTTCGTATTTCTTTTGTGAATGATCTTCGCCAAAGTTTATATTAATAACTTGAATTGTTCTTAAACCTTTGGTTCACAAGTTTGTTTTTTCTCCACACGAAACTACTGATACACAGATTTAATTCTCATACTTTGCATTTGTTTCAAAGCAGTAGCCATTACCTGGTCAAAGAATTATGTCCGCCACGTTACAGATTAACCAACACAAATTCATTTTCTGGAAGCGGAAGTTTCACATTCCGGATTTCGAAAAATTATGGAATTCGGTAAAATTCCGGAATTCAGAAAAATTCCGGAACTCGGAAAGAATCCGGAATTTAGAAAATTCCGAAATACAGAAAAATCCAGAAATTTGGAAAAATTCCGGATTTTTCCGAATTTTAGAATGTTTACGAAATCAGAAATTCCTAAATTCCGGATATTTCCGAATTCCGGAATTTTTTCAAAATCGTTTTTTCTCGAATTACCGAATTTGTTAGGTTTTTCTTTCGGGAGTCCGAAAAGTAAAAATTCCGGAATTGGCCATCCCTAGTTTACACACGAACTTTCAGAACACTAAACTAATAACTGTCTACAAACAAAGAAGTAATGCAAAGCATTTTGTATCCTGCAATACGTCATGTATTAAAATCCGACAGCAGTTTCAGTATCTAACCAGAAATTGAATATATCTAGCTACTGGAAGTTGAGGTATGAAGAATTGTATTGTGTCATATATTTTTGTGTTTTACACAACACTGCAAACCACTGAATGTATAAACGGCTTTCGTTAAATCCAAGTTGTAGTATTCACAGTTCCATCCATTTGTATCTATATGATCGGGTTAGTAAAGCTTTCTATATGATAGGGTTAGTAAGACTTTCCCTGCTCTCCCGTAAAGTTGTGATACGATCTACTACAGTATACAGAACGAATTATCAATTTAATTAAGTTGCATTACTACACATTTGCTTCCGCCTCTGTCAACTCTGGTCGATCTCGTTGACGCGACATGTTTGGTTTCTATACCCTTTCTTCGTTTACTGAACTAAACAGTAACTATTCTGAATTATATTACTGTGCATGCCTCGTAGATAAATATTTCTGATGCCAATAGTTTCCGTTTTCTCCAAGGAATGTTGTTTTCTTATCCCCAGCATGACCCTTTTATTACATTATATGAAGAGCATGTAGGTCTAAATACCTCATGTATTACATAGAATGTAGGTTTAACTCTTCCAGCAAAGAAGGAACATGTGATCATAGTATGCAACCCACAGAAGTGATGTCTGGTAATACTGTACTAGCTACTAATACAATGGTCGTAATCCCTAACGACACAGACGGTGAGTGGTGTCCACCCCGCTGGTCTAGTGGCTAGCACGTGCGCCTTTGGTGTACGGTGTCCCGGGTTCGATTCCTGGCGGGAGAGCCTTTATATTTTTTAACTGTCCTCGATGTTTCTGCGTTCGTGTCCCTGTTGTTATAAGTTATTAGAAAAAGCAAGTTAAACGAGTGAAGCAAGTAAAATTAGCAATAAGTAAGTTACTGAAACACGTTCGGTGAGTCAGTTAAAAAACAAAAAGTGGACAATAAACTGGCTTTTCGCGCCGTTCATGCGAGTTTGAATCTATATTGGCTTGATTTTTTATCCATTTGAGAGAAAGTATTGTTTCTTTTCGCTACAGGTAGTCACTCTTTTCGTATTTTTCGCCGTCCTTCACAGTTAAAGTAACTGCCTATTCTTATTCTTTCTACGAACGATGGATCTTCTCTTTGGTTTCATGTGAAACATGCACACGAAATGAAAAGACGCTGTTGATAATAATAATAATAATAATAATAATAATAATAATAATGTGAAATATTACTAGCTAACTCGTGTGTATATTTCGCACAATATAATTTTATATTATCCTGTGGAAATAAGTACGGCTGGCTAGCGCCCTCCCCCCCAAATTTTTTCGATGATCCTTATGGGTCCACAGTGTCCAACGTTGGTTCCATCCCACTATCACCTCCTGTTCTCTCGATATAAGTTATCAACATTTTGCCTAAAGAACGCTCTGCCGTGGCCCCATGACTCCCCATGACAATGACTCTTCGTTCTTTTTGGATTGAAATCGCTTATTTTTCTGAGTACTATGAGTGCATACTGTCCCACGTTGCTCCCATCACTCTACCATTTACCGTTCTCTCGATATAAATTGCTAATATTTTGTTTGTAAGGGAGATATAGCGTTACAATCATTACGTTTGAAGAAGAATTGAGGAAGATATTGCCTTGTCACAAACAACACCTATTATTATTAACACCTATTATTATTATTATTATTATTATTATTATTATTATTATTATTATTATTATTATTATTATTTTACTTAGCACTAATGTTGCCTACCACTATTTGCAATGCAATGTGTTACTAAAAAGCAAATCAAATAACACTCCTCGCCATTCACGCTCCCGAACTCAAAATACATGTTTACAGTTCTCTGTCTTAGGGGAAAGCACATTTATTATATTATTCTTTCAAATAACACGTTTCACAAGTTACTTCACTTTCAATGTGTAACTTCATATCCTAACTAACAATCATCTTGTTCCGATTGGAAAATATCCCCCTGCAAAAGAAAATGCCTGACCGTAGCCAAAGGGCGTGAACCTTCTTTAAGTGATTAATAGGGTCCAATATTTCAGTAAAAGAGGAAAAGTTACTCAAGCTTTGTGAATACCCATTTATGGGCGAAATTTGGTTCCCTTGGAACTTTTTAAGAGTTTGGAGGGCCTCCATTTTGAACATTTTCATCTGATTATTCTGGTTAACGAACTCAGTCAAGATATTTCAACAATTAATGTTTGTGTCAAGTTTCGTCTCAATCCGCTGAAAATTAAGGTGGTTATGGCATTCACAAATAGCGTTATATATATACAGATAGATAGATAAATAGACACACATTGGAAAGAGAAAAAGTGTTTTGCTCCCTTCTCCCTTCTCGCACCTGTGCTGCGTCAGAGCTAAACCGGACCTCTTCGCAAAACGTATTGACCAGCCTAACCTAAACACAAGCCTCTTAGTAGTTAACGCAGAAACATGGTCGAGAAGTTTAAGGCATGTAGTGATTGTATTTTTAATAACCATGAGTATGGGTTTCCAACCCCTCACTTCCATGTTTTTTTTTAAACTTTTTGCAGCTACGTCAGAACGTTCAATTTTTATTCTTTACTAATTGCAAATGGCGTTTACATTCAAAATACGAGGATTTTTGGTGGCATTTGTTCGGGTATTCTCTTTCGAAATGAAGACAAGAATAAAAGCAATACGCAAAGACAAAAAGTATTACCAGTACTAAACATTACCAATAATATTTGCTACGAAAGACTAAATACGACCCCTTTTACCATCTCTCATGAGCTGTATGTATTATTAACAAAACAATTAAAAAATGTCCTTGCCGGTGATTTGAACTGGCGTCCTTTGCATTTGTAAGCCAGCACCTTCACCACTACACCAAAATCATGGTTTGCTGAACGTTGAGTTATCGGTGTATTTGTGTTTTATGTTCCCACTTCGACAATTTTACTCTTTTTTCTCCATTTAGCAGCTGTTTCGGGCTTTCTCTTTCCGTGTCGTCCTTTATTTACACTATGCACTATTCGTATTCAGAGCTTGTGTCCCTCTGCAATCTTTTATTCAGATTAGACTTTTCTTCTTGCTCCTGAGTAAACATTTGATTGATTTAATTCTCATACTCTCCATGGATGGAGCGCAGGAATGCCCGATTCGAAGAATAGGTGTACATTTACTTTCCTGACAGATAATACATTTAGAATAATAATATCACACACCGTCCGTTAAGAATAATAAAAGAAAGTCTGTCAGTAACAAATTCAACCCGTTTAATTGCTGGAAATATTCGTTTGTGAACGAAAAAATCTGTTCCTAACTGTTGATTTTTATTTTCTTCCCCATAAAAGAATTCACAGATCCATTTCCTTCCCACCTAACTTCCTGAAAGACTTCTAATATTCCATGTTCCAAATCTCATGTCCATTTTCTTTTGCTGAGGTCGTGCCAAGTTATCAGTCCTTTTCCGAGACTTTTGTGAATATTTCTGAACAAGTGCTGCTTTTTACAGGATGAGGTTGTTAGCCTTACCTAAACCTCAAGCTGGAGGACCACTCCTAGTCGTCTGTCCGCGACTGCTTATTCAGTATATTCGCAGCTAACCTCTATATCTAGAGGTCTTCTCCTCGATCCGCAACCTGAGGACGCGCCGTGCCGTGGTGACAGGAACCTACGTTACATGGTATGTCTTCTGCAGACGAAACTAATTGAATTGTTTCACTATTTGACTTAATTATGTCATTGATATATATATATATATATATATATATATATATATATATATATATATATATATATATATATATATATATATGTTGAAAAGTATATAAGTATATAATTTACTACCTTGAAGTAGCCCTGTAGATGTAGTACGGGCCATATTGTAAGTATTACCAACTTTTATATATATTTTCCTGTTAGTTAATGTATTATGTATTATTCTAATAATTTTAATCGGTATATTTAACTCATATAATTTGTTTATAAGTATATTCAAAATTACAGAATCATATGCTTTTCGTAAATCAATACTAATTGCGAATAGGAATTATCTTGTATACAATGCCTAATGAATATCCATAATTATTGCAGCTAAAGCATCATAGGTAGAAGTATGTATGCGGAATCCAGTTATATTATTATGCAGAATTTGATTATATTCTAAAAACCAATTTAAACGGTTCAGTATGAGATTTTCGAAGATTTTATATGCATAAGGAAGTAATGAAATCGGACGATAATTTTCTACTGTACCAATTGACTGTTTTGCTTTTGGAATTGGGATTATTAATACTTTTTTTCCATTCTGATGGTATGACGCTCGTGTTCCATGTGTTATTAAAATATTTTAATAGTAATTCAAGACCTTTTCCTGTTAAATTTTTGAAGTGAGAATATGTTAGACCACCTATCCCAGGTGAAGTTGTTTTTGTTATATTTTTAAGTACGAGTTCTAATTGCCCCATCGTAAAATCTTTATTTAAAATGAGGTTTTGATTATATAACAGTTGTTTCTGTAATAAAAGGCGTGAGTTGTTGACAAAAGGTGGTGATAAGTTCTGATGTAAATGAACTACCCAATTTAACTTGTAAAGATATAAAAGTGTATTCGTATGAGATATTTTCTTTGTGTACTTTCTCCAAAAATTCCAGAGTTGTTGAAGCGAAGTCTTATTAGAAAGTTTATTACAAAACTCTTGCCAACTCTGTCTTGTGACACTTTGTATTATTTTCATTTAGTTCTGTGCCCACAATAATTTAGGAAATTATCCCTGGTTTATTTATTGATAAAAATATGAAAAGCTTTTTGAACCATATTTGTCTTTGTTGGCATGTTTGATTTCACCATACGGGTTTTTGCTTAATTTTATCTTTTTATTTGGATTGATGAAGAGATGTAGCTGCTGTAGTTTTCGTAATGGCGTAAACGGTTGATTTGATGAATTTGAATATTTGTGAAGGATTTTTATTGAAAAGTTCAGATGAGGAATTGGAAATATTTCCTTCCATTATATGATGATAATCAGTCCAATTTATTTTTGTATGCATTTTTTGTAATTTCGACTTAAAACCTTTTTTTTTTTTTTTTTTTGCAGAACTGTTAAAATCATCATAGGGAAATGAATGAGTAGTGAATATAATGGGTAAATAATCGCTATCACATGTTGTGAAGTATGTCCACCATTCTCTGTCGATATAATAATAAGTTTTGGTTAACGTTAAATCTGGTACACTAATGTCTGTTGAAGAAATTCTTGTGGGGGCTCCGTTGTTTAAGTAGAGGTACTGAGAGCCTGCTAATTTCGATAAGAATAATTTTCCGGCATTTTCAGTACGGTTTGAGCCCCATATAACATGATGAATATTCATATCGCAATCTATATTTAAATTGTTATTTGAAAGATGATCCCAAAAATTATTATCTATGTGAGTCTTTGGTGGAATATATATATTAAGAAATTTTATATTATTTACAATAACTCCTGGCATTTGAATATTTGGAAAATTAATAGTACTTGGAAGAGTGAAAGTGGAATATGAGTAGTTATTTTTGATACAAACAGCAATGCCTCCATAATTATCCGATCTGTATTGATTAACTACCTATAATTTTTAATTTTTAAATTGAACTTGAGGTTGCACCAAGTTTTCTGAATCAAAAATAGATCAGGAAGGAAAGTTTGAATTAAATTATGAATGTGATGGATTTTGCGTCTTGCACTTTGACAGTTCCACTGTATTATTTTAAATGTACTAAGTTTACTCTGTTTCACGTTAAATCAAATTTAGAGATGTGTATAAGGATTCTAATGGGGTTTCTAGATATGTATCAAATTTGTTTGGAAGAGGTCCACCAAAAAAGGTCGATAAACATTTCCTAATTGTCTCTTTGTATTTCATATTAATGTTAGTGACTGTATCCAAACTTTCTGCTTTCTATGGGACTCCAACAGAGGTTGAAGGAATTGCTCTACTTGATTCTGGGAGCATTTTTTGACTTTCATTGATATTAGAGGTTCTTGTAAACGAATCCTGATTTGAATTTGACATATATCTATTGTTTGTTCTCTTAATGATGCGATTTTCTTCATGTACACTGAGTATTCCTATTTCATTTTGTTTCAGATCCTCTGCTTGTGAACAACTATTTTTAAATTGTTTTATTCGTCTTTACCAGTATTCGGTTGATTCCGAAAAGGGGAGGAGTTTGGTTTTGATAGGTACGTAATGTTTCGTCTTTTCTTTCCTGGAAGTGGCTCTATAATATTTGTATTTTTATTTGAACCTTGAGTAGAGAATGTATCATATAATCTACTAGCATATGTTGTATTTATGTTTGTTTTCACTAGGTTAGGGTAATCTCATTTCCATGGGATTTGAAAAGTTTCCCTGGGAATGTGTACACATTGCATTAGACTTATCTTGGATTTTATTTACTAATTTATTTGCTTCGTTAAATGAAATTTTATTGATTGCCATCAATTTTACTATCTTTCTTCGTCGTAATTTTTAGGGCAGTCAGTACAATCTGCCATATGCTGTTAACCACAATTAATACATTTGCTAGAAATTGTACATATTTCATACTGATGAATGGCGCCACAATTTTTACACAAAATTTTATTTAATCTACAATTTCGTTTTAAATGACCGTATTTGTAACATCCATTAGGCATTATCTAATTGATGGTAGATATGTAACTACTTTTCTGCGTATAAAGTACAATTTAACATCTAGTGGTAACTGTTGAGAATCGAAAGTAATTATAACTGTTTTGGTTGGTTGACGTTCACCATTCGAGTCTTTCCTGTATATTCGTCTCGCTCATGTTACTGGAACATCACTCTGAGTGTCAGTTAATAACTTATCCACAGTAATGTCAGTGTCAATGTATCTAATTATCCCTGTAGTGTATATCAGGTTATTCGGCATGAATGCTTCCCATTTGTGTTGCAATAATATATCATGGTCTAAGAAATTATTTGCTTCCTCACCTGATCGAAATTTGACTTAGGTATATTTCCACCTATCCCTTCTATTGTTTCTATGCCTGGAATCTCTGCAAAATATAGCCTACGGCTAATAGACATTATATGTTTCTTTCCCAATTCTTCCGTTTTGGATTGTATGAATACATAGTACGGAGCTAAATGCTAAGTCTTATATTTATTCCGTTCCAGCTGTGTGAAATTTGTATTTTGATTTTATTTGTATTTATAGTCTTAGATTTGTCTGATGAAATATTCTCTTTACAAGGCAGTACCGGTAAATTTGTATTTGTATGTATTATTACTACATTTTCAACTACTGACATATTTTCGTCATCTGGATCCGACTACTAATTGAAGTGTGAGGATTTGAATTGTTTGTTGAGGACAAATTATTATCCTCATTCATCTTTCCAAAACTATATTAAACTACATGCAATATTATACAGTCTAAAGATCATGCGAAGAACATACAAAGCATGTCTTAAAACAGAATTAAAACTAAATTTCAGTAAGTGTGATAACGACACATAGTCAACTCAATTCAAGGATCACCCACCAAACCTAACACTTAAACCTATTTATTTTATCTTAACACTAAAAACGAAGCACTTATAGTGTTTTGTTATCAGTAAAAGTTTTGGTTCACTGTATTTAAGACAAATTAGCACAAAGAATAATTTCACTGCACTATGAATAAGTTAATCGCCTTCATTTTTCAATATTCTTCCCTCAAATATTTTAGTCACAAAATTCAATACACTACCAGCTAGCGATTCAGCGTGCGTCGACCATTATTCAAACTTCAACCACAGATCACCGCTATACGCATTGCATCCCGGGAATTGACAAAACTGACTTTCAACCAAGGATGTTATAAAATAGAGAATTTGCCTATACAACAAAATCGTGAAGCCATACGTCACAATTTCCCCACACCCACTGTGCCCGCTCCGCGCCACTAAAGTTGCAATGTTTCGAGCCAACAATCATGGCGGAAACGAGAGTAGCCAATCAGACGTGTCAGCTAAGACGATGCTCGTTTTTTTTTTTTTTTTTTTTTGATGGCTTCATTGAGTTCAAAGCATGAAGACACGTATGGGCAGCTCCTCTATTTTATAACATCCTTGCTTTCAACCCTCTTTGGACCAACCGCTTGAACTTCAACAAAAACGACTTTACACTTGTCACGAAGGACCGACATATGAGCACCGTTGTCAAATCTCGCGTTCAGCCCTTCGGTGCTGTGTTAATTTTAACACGGAACGCCAACATTGTGACAACTAAATAGAAACATCGTCCTTCGATATGTTGCCGAAACAACTATGCATCTACGTTGAACCAGTTTTGTTTTCGCTTGTTGGCATCGATGGTTGATGGATTGTCGAATTTGCGTTGGCATTTTGATAGTAGCTTTGTCAACGATGCCTACAAACAGACAACGGTCGGCACACCGTTTGACAACGAAAATGTTACTTGGGATGTTTGTTCGATCCGAATGGCTGATATAGTAAGTTAGCAAAAAAAAAAAAAAAGAAAAAAGAAAAGAAAAGAAAAGAAAAAGAAAAAGAAAGAAAATAAAAAACTATCAAATAAACATAATCGTGCATTGTTGTAATTTGTTAATAGATACTATGTAAATATTGTGAGAAAGTAATCCCACAGTATTTAAATATAGTTAGTTCACATTACTCTTCAAAGGACAGAAGGACAAAATACTGTACACTGAAAACAATCATATTTCATAATGAGAATGACGCTAGAATCATTGTACTCAACAGTGTTGCTCTAGTCTAATACAAAATTGAAATTCGTAAATCGGTAATAGCTCAAAGACCTCTTCCACATCAATCTTTCCGAATTATGCGTACCGCAACGTAATGGAAAATAAGCGTACGGTCCTTTTGCTAGTGAACCTGTGAGAAAACGGATGAGATGGAGTGATGGATGGTAGAGCTCGACACAGAAGTCTCTGCCGCGATACAAATGCTTCACACCCCGCCCTTCTTACATGCATTTCTTCGCCCCTTCTTTCTAGCACCTGATATGTTGCCACAATAGTCAGTTAAATTCTTGACACCGAGGAGGAAAGATAATTTAAAAGTCCTATGCGAATTTATGTTCCATATCGTTCTATCTCCTTTTCGCTGAAGTAAGTTTGGCAACTGCGCATGACACCTTTCATTATGACGCATATTGTTCTTTCCATGCTGAACTATAATTCGCTGAATAAAGTGTAGTGTTGCCAACGGCAGACAAAAGCAGCAAAAATATACCTTTCAGAAGCAGGAGTATTCTGCAAGATTTCTTTCTAGAAAAATCATTGTTTAAAAAAAAACTTATTAGCATAAGACAATAGAGATTAGTGGTGTTAAAGTACCTTTTTCTAAGTGCGCGCGTTTTTCGAACTGTGGTGAAGACAGGCTTTTTTTTAAAAAAAAAAAGCTCGGAGTGTGTTTTTTTTTTTTTTTTTTTTTTTTTTTAGTGTTGAAAGTTTTGTAAATAGCCTATTCCTAGTTTTTAAATTTTACGCTTGTAAAAACGTTTATTTGCACAATGCCTCCAGTGTTGTCTAAATTGAAAACAAATACTTTACATAGCCAAGCGAGAGAAATTGTGAGTAATGTTCATTCATTTCTGAAGATGGAAGCTAGTGAAGGTGTTAATATTCCAATTAAACATTTTGGTAAAAGAGCGGCAGCTGCAACCGGGGTCTCGGAACGAACAATTCGAGCAATTGTGAAGGAAAGAGAAGTTCTTGAGTCGTCAAAAGGGCCCTCCACATCATTCTCTACTCCTGGAAAGAGAAGATCAAAACCAGCACCTAAATCTTCAGTGGACAATTTCGATGAATGTGTCATCCGTAGGTGTGTGTATGACTATGCTATTCGTGAAAAGCAAGTGCCAACACATAGCAAATTGCACACATTACAAGAAGAATTGAATTTTGCGGGTAGTAAAGAGAGTTTGAGACGCTTACTGCATAAGCAGGACTTGTCAGGAATAGAAGAATTAGAGTAATTAATGCGTGAAGTGTGCCATCAGTCTTAGCCTTAATATGTTTGTAGCCATTGGAATAAGGTAAGCTCTCTCTTTATTAATAGGTTGTACATGTTATTCATTTACGTTAGTGTAATTTTTTTGTACAATGCTTGGTAGTTATTCTTTTGGATATTTAGATTGCAACACTGTGCTGTGCAACGATCGCGGCAGAAACAAGTGTGTTGGACTCTACAAAACTAAATGTTTGTGCTACTGACGTCATATCGCAAAATCAGTATATATTATCGAATGTAGCAAACAAAAGAGCAGATTGTGCGTTCCTTGAGTAACTAGCCTCGTGATTAACTGTGTGCGGAATGAGGCGAAATCTTCATATCCCATTGTTACATGGGTGGGTCTATGGGGCGGCATGGGAGGGATTGCCCCGAACTTTTTGGTCAAAAATGAGTGTAGATTGCGTTATTCATGTTAAATGCACACTCGTCTAGGAAGTAGCAGGCCTGAAACCAACCACAGAGGCTTTTGGGGGGGCGTGAATACGTTAGGGAGGGTCAAGTCATTACAAATTCTCTTACAAATATCTAATTTTTTATTAATAATAGTATTTTGTATTTAGGTGTGGAGGAACCACGAAAAGTTTAGGGGGCCTAGCCCCTCTCTGATTGCGGACCTGGGAAGTATTCCACAGGTCCGAGACAGACCAAAATATCTCACCCGAGCAGACAATTCCTACCTCCGCTCATATGTGTTTCATTCCTTAATAGTTTGTACGAAGATAACTCTAAATTATATGTTCCGATAATCAGTATAGTAATTGGAAATGTTTATTGCATTAATTGTGTTGCGATTTGCAAAATTTGCAAAGACTGATCCGGATTGACCCTACATAGCATCTTAGCCGCCACGCAAAACATGCGAGTAGTATTTATGGTTACTAAGCGATTTCGCAAGTTGGAACGTAAATTATGTAGTGCATAAAAGCAAATCGTTACGGAATGAGATTCCTATGTATCTGTGTCTGCAACGATACGAAACGTAGCACATTTGGATTTGATTATATCGCAGAGTAGCAATCCATTTGTTGTCGTTTTCCGTGTACTGTAGAGTTTGATTCGCCAGTTATGAATTCTCTTAACGCCAGATATCTACAGATATTGATCCGTTCGGAAATGAAATGCTACTTGAAAAAGTTGAATGACGTTTATTGAATCATATGATGTAGCCCGCATATGCATCGTGCATTTATATGTGTATTAAGTTATTAGTGATTTATATGTTAAACAGGAGAGATGGGTTGTTGCTTTAGTTGTAAGGAAGATGGAACGTCACAGGTACATTATAATTCATCTGTCTAAATAACTACACTTCGTTGTTTACTTGTTTCTTGAATCTAATCCTCCTCATTGTACTGCTAACTATTGCTGTACAATGATAAGATTGTAGTCTTTATTCTTGTATCAAAACCTCCCAACCAGACCAAAAGAAAAGTTCAGTAATGATAAGCTCCTTGTTATCCGTGCTATAGACAATCATACATTGTGTTCTCCGTTATGGGTATTGGAATGGTATTAAATATCCTAGTATAGGGTATTAAATTAAATTATATTAAATGTCCATAGAATGGTTGTGTTGATTAGGTTTCCTCCAGAAACTAGTGACGGTATCTTGCAGTGTGGAAGGCATAGCAATTGAAAATATTCTCGAGTTAAGTTCCGATAAAGCAAACCTGAATTGACGTAAGGTAATCTATTCATACCGTTAAATATTAAGGCATATTTTTGGATTGGGGGGAGGGGCAGAATTTGAGTTAAAATTTCTTATTTTGTATATTTTCTGTATTTTTTGTTGGTTTAGGTTAGGTTAACTTTGTATTGGCTTCTCAGTTCCAAAACTATCCCAATATTTATGTTGAAAGGCTGGCGGAGCTTAACAGAATAAATGTCCTATTCTCAAATTTCGTCTCAGTTGTGGAAATTTTCAATGCGGGTTTCGTTTCATTAATAATAATAATATACAACCATGGAATTTGCATTGCAATGGTTTGCAAGTATCCGGAAAAGATTTTAATTTACTAAGATTATACAAGTAATCAAAATATATCCGGATCTTACTTCTCGCATGTATAAGGTAGAAATACGAAATGAAAGTGTGCTCTTTATCAAATAGTACTCCATAAGAAAGAGAAGATCATATTTTATAAAGGCAAGGTTCTAGAACACAGATCCCCCTTCCCATTTAGCTGTAATAAAGACAAAAAATAACGTGCCGTGCGCGGCTCTAACCAGCCTTCAATCGCTCACGCTCGCTCGGCAATACTATGTGAATTAAATATTAAACTTTGGTACAGAAAGAAACCAACCTAGCTACTGACCTGTATGGGGGAACCTGTGTTCTAGAACCTTCCCTTTTATGAACATAAATATGCACCATAAAATGGGATAGCATGTAACAATGCAATATCCTCCTGCGCTAGAGAATAACATATTGTAGGTAGTATCTATACCAGCACTTTGCAACAGCTGGCCTTAAAATTTTTATCCATCCGGAAAGGTAAAACATATCAATTTTCTTTGGGTAGCATTCTGTTGTTCCAAATGAAAAGAGGACAAGTTTTATACTATTGGAAATTTCATGACGGCCTTAGGGTGAGGTCCAGAAACTTGACCTATTACCCTTCTCCGCCCATTACATGGTAGTGAAACAGATATTGTTTCCGAAATCCGATGTTGCCAACAAATTCGAACTCCATGACAGCTCTCAGCTAAAATAGGAGGGGGTGAGTAAAAGCTGATCTCCGTTACTTGAGTAAGGAATGGAATGTTTTAAATGTTTTGGCGAAGAAAAAAGTCCTGCGTGCTGCGAGTCCTTCGTGTTGTTTTGTTATTTGACACTTCAACAGAATATCTTTCTTCTTCCGTTAAGAAGGAGCGAACCATATTTCCTGCCAGTTGGTCAATGTTTGTTCATCTCCCTGTTCTCTATATAGAAAGAATGAAATAAACAAAGAAGGCAAGAAACACATTTTGGACTGTGCATTTTTTTAAAAGATAAACATGAATGCATCTATTGAAAAAAAAAAACACGAGGAAGATTTTAATCTATATAAAAGTATCTTCAATTCTAGTCGAATAATAATATCTGAAATGCATGATGAAGAAGTAACTTTCTCATTTACATAATAGATAAGGCAACAAGATATCAAAAATTTACAAACAGTGTATTTCAATTATATTTTACATTTTATTAAATTACATTATTTTTAATTATTTTATTACATAATTACACTATATTTTACATCGATTATTTTTATAGAATTCTTCACTAGAGCATAGGCCGTCTAAATTAATTTTCTTTTACTGAGTTTTCCTCATGACACCGGAAGAACATAGGCATAATATTAAATTTTCTTCTTTCTCTTCGGTATTTGACAGTATTATGTATAGGCCACGGGGTTTAGATCGAGTTACCCAGGATGACCATGGTTAGTTATTAGTGGAACAACTATTTTCATCTATTATATTATTATTATTGCTGAGAGGTATTTACGTATTTAATAGTGATCTAGGTATAGTTTGAATGAATTTTAACATTATAATGAGAAATGGGGAAATATTTTGGAAAGGATGCTGACAAATAATAAGTAAAAGGTAGTATCTCACAATTCGTTTGAGAGGAAAACGAAAATCGTGGACAATTCTGTCAAGATTTCTCGTTGCATAATTCTGTAAACTTTCCAATTGTAATGTGAAATTTAGCACCAGGAAATATTTATTGTTTTACTATTATAGTTAATGTAATATGCTTTGTTTCGGATTGATTCCCGATCAAACACAGAATTTTCAGTTTTTAATCTACATCTTTAGATAATTGAATTAAGAAAGAGGGAACCTTGGCCTAGAACAACAATAAAGAAAGCAATGTGATAACCACACATGACACAACTTGCCTTCGTTGTAACATTAAATTATTATTTTTATTACCGCTAATCATAAAATTATTTATTAACTGGCTGAAGAACCGGCGTTCACGGGAAGAGTAGATTTATGGAGAATATTTGAAATGTTAATCATATTTGAACCCTTTTTTCGCATTTAGGTATTTAAATGGAAATTAAATTATAAAAGGTTAGGCCACCCAAGTTCTATTTTCAAAAATTGATTTTAAACTGTTTAACAGCTTTTGACATATTCTATATTTGAACCCTTTCCCCCTAGGATACGCCTTTAATGAAAGTGACATGAAAGAAATCCGACTCCAGTCAACTGTTACCTACTTTGCAAAATCCATTTGAAACAATCTATCCGTTTTTCTCATGATGATGACAAATAACATCATTTTAAGTGTGGAGGACACATACCTCTTAGGAAACTCATTATAATGAAAGAGACCTGGAAAGCCCAGTTTGAGCCAAGTGCTAATGTTCCAAAATTCTTTCCAAACGGCTCAGCAGTTTTCTCGTGATGATGAGAAGATAGTCTCGATTGTCTTCTTTACAAAATTTTCTTTTTACTTTCGAGTGACGATAGGAAATAAGAAAGTATAGCAATCATGAAAAAAAATTAGATTTAAACGGATTTGTACGTTAGAAGATCCCTACATGTCTCAAAACGGAGTTCTGTTCGTCCCAGTGAAAATATGTTCGGTTGCCTAGAGGGCATGTGTACGGTTCAGCGTATCGAGACATAATTTTAAACTTAAGGTTTTTTTACATGATTCTCTAGCGTCATTTTCCAATTTTCTTAACACCTCTAAAAACTACGAGTAGTTTACTGAAAGATGAAAATCAAAATTTGTCTCAAACTACTCAAACTCAAAAACTACTCTAACGAATTTCTTTTCGTGTTTCATAAATCATTTGGTAGAGCGTTCACCTCCGGTGCTCAGGATCCCTGGTTCGATCCCAGCTCGCGCCGTGTGGACTTTGTGGTGGACAAACACCGTGCTCGTGGGTTTTCTCGGGGTATATACAAACATTATATCATGCCTGTAGTTCTGTATGGCTGCGAAACATGGTCACTTACTCTGAGGGAAGAACATAGACTGAAAGTATTTGAGAACAATATCCTGAGACGAATATTCGGACCCAAGAGGAACGGGAATGGGGACTGGCGGAAACTTCATAACGAGGAACTACATAATTTATATGGTTTACCCAACATTGTTAGGGTCGTCAAGTCTAGGAGGCTTAGATGGGCGGGTCATGTAGCTAGAATGGAAGAAAGTAGAGACGCTTTCAAAGTCTTGATTGGAAGACCAATCGGAAAACGACCATTAGGAAGACCTAGGCGCAGATGGGAGGACAATATTAAGATGGATCTCGCAGAGATTGGAATACAAAGTAGAAACTGGATGCAGTTAGCTAAGGATAGAAGTCAGTGGAGAGCTTTTGTGAACGCGGCATTGAACCTCCGGGTTCCATAGGTCATAGAGTTAGTTAGTTAGTTAGTTAGTTAATTATATTTTGCATTTATTACATTATATTCAATTACTTTATTACATAATTACATTATACGCGTATTACATCGATTATTTTTATAAAATTCTACACCAAAGCATAGGTCGTCCTAATTAATTTTCTTGCATTATATGCGATGTGGCCGTGTACTTAAAAATCTTTTATTTTTTTTTTTTATTTATTTTTTTTTTTTTTTAACTAGCATTAACACAAAATAGAGCATGTACCTTTCGTTTGCGAGGGGGAGAAAAGAGCAAAATGGAATCCCAAATCCACGGCAAGGGGGAAAAAGAAAGAGAGGAAAGTGACCTCTTAAACCCACATGTGTAAGTCATAAATCAGAGTATAACAGAGACCCAAAACTATGGCAACGTTGGTGGATACACATTTACTTACAATGTCACTAGTAAGGGGATACGAGTGTTCGGACATTGCCGAAACCACCCACGGAGAGCTTTCTTGTTCTTGCGACGAGATTACTTACTCATTTCATTCAGTGAATCGAGTCCTAAGGAGGTGGTTCTCAGTACAGTTTGTTAAATATGACCACAAACGAGTTACTTAGAAATACAATCGGGCCAAGATTTTACTTTGACTCGGACAGTGACTGCAACCGATTCATCTGACCTGGTTCCCTGAGCAGTTTAGGAATCAGTTCCTCGGAACAGACAACCTGTTACTCTCCCCCAGAACTCACTCCTAGACTACTCCGGGGGATAGAAACATCTTTGAGAACTGCTTCTCAAACTACTCTGGGAACTAGTTAAGATAAATAAATTCTTAAACAACCGTAATTCACAAGTTCTCCAAAATGTGGATCAAACAAGAGGTTATGTTTAGCAGGAGGGATCCAGAAGCACGTAAGAAAGATAAAATTTACAGGAGAAACGGATGATGCAAGTACTTAGAGCTAATATAACGTAACCAAATCTAAACTAAACTAACCTAATATTAGTAGAAATGAGCGTTTTTTTTTGGGGGGGGGGGGATCGGATTATGCTGGACCCCTATACTAACATAATGTAACATGAACTGACCTCATGTGAACACAATTTATCGAAATTGTAACATTATTTAGAAACAATTGTTGGACCCCTTGTGTTAAGCATTAGCCCAAAAAAACAGCCACAGATAAAACTAACATGCATTAGATGAATTGAAAACCAGTTTATAAACTAACCTAATCCAAACTATCCATAATTTTTAACTACGATATTTAATTCTCAGGTAAAAATTTCAAAAAGAAAGAGATGTCAACAACTTGTATTCGGAAGTTCATATCCCCCCCCCCCCAAAAAAAAACAGCTGGATAAAAATTTCGTATTTTTTTTAAAAAAAAAAAAGAAAAACAAAGAATTAAATGCAAAACGAGTCAAGAATAAAATATCAATTAAAAAATAAACACACACCACTAATAGAGATCCAGCGCGTAAAAATTGAAAATATCGCTCTCGAAGTGATAGATCATCAGCAAATTTACGACACCATAAGTACCGTGAAAAATATAACATGAGGTTTTCTGACCCATGAATTGACACAAAATTTCGCTTCAGATGCGACCACTCATAATCACCGGTTCCACACACGAAAAAAATAAGACAAAAACCACACTTGTCCCATACTTAAGTTCACGTTACTGAAAAATGTTCCTTTCCTCATAGACAATTTATTAAAGCGAGCACAATTCCTGTTATAACAAAAAAAGAGAAAGCAATAAACGCCCACTTTTACCATACGTCGGAAATAGCTTCAGCCTTCGACTACAGGTGTTTTCCATTTCAACTCAGGCAGAGCATGTACCATCACCATCTCAGATATTGTTGAAACTTTTTATAGCAACTAGACATGTTTTTAAGAGACCCCTATTTTTTTTTTGTTTTGTCGAATAAAATTTTCCTCCCAAGTAATGGGCCATCAAAGACGGGGAGTACAATTTATGAATTGTAGAAGACATGGAAAATGGTCAACTTCGGAGCCTCACCATCCGGCTATGGAAACAGGTAGAATTATAATTTTTGTTGTTGTATGTACCTAGGAATATAAATAAACTATATTTTATTATAGTTTGCTTTGCGGATGCGTATCATTTTGTACATAAATTAACAAACGAACGTCAATTTATCTGAAAAGTCGAAGTTTGCGAATTTTTTCGAGTACTTCCGGTTCAAATTTAAAATTCTGTTTTCACGGTTGGTAAGACCTAGTTACCCGCCTTCCGAAAAAAAAAAAAAAACAAATTGTGTCGCTTCTCTGTCCAACCGTTTTGTTGCAAAAAATTCGAGAAATTGTAAAATTTTCAAAAATTGCCATTTTCTCGGAAACACCATCTTTTAAAATTATGAAATTTTGTCAGATGATTCAACTTTACATGAATAATAAATACACCAAATATCATTCTCGACCAACGCTTCATGAATTAATTTCAGCCTTTTGAAGTTAGCGAAGTTTCGTTAACTTGGATGTCACAGTTATCAGCACTGGGGACAATAAAAGTGCAATAATTTGATGTTTGTGGTTCACATTCATTAAATGAAGAATAAAAGAAAATATGAATCATACGTTAGACTGTATATATGGCTACGGGGAGGGGGGAGACAATCCCCTAACTCTTCCGAACAATTAATAAACCGAACACTAAAACTAATGTAGTACAAACAGCTCAAAATTTTATACGTAAAAGAGAAACAGACCCTCAACCTCCTCCCTCCAGCAATACCAATTTTATATCCTGAAATAGAGAAAATAATGTAAAAATATTGAAATAAATACGTGAAACTTCAATTTGATTAATATAATAGTTAGGCAACATGCTTCATAAATAAAAAAATATTTCTCCTCAATATTCTATTATAATCGTCGTTATAAGTCACACGAGGGCCATCAATAAGGCTTACAGAGTACCTGACCATAGCCTCAAAATAAACTTCTCGGCCAAAGTTTAAGTAATAACATGAGGTTCTAGTTCTTAATGCAGCACTGTACGAACACTCATGTTTTCGTGTTTTGTCACAACCAAGTGGATCATATAATGGGAGAATTTTCCGTATATGCAATTCAGATATGCTGATGAAATATTCTTCCTAATAGATATTTGGTATAACTTTATTACTTTGTTGTTACGTGCTAAGTACATCCACCACATTAGACATGTCTACCAGGATAACATAGTGAAAAACAACACGCGCGAAATGTACCTGTAGCAACGAACCAAAACAACTTAAAGAACTGAGAACGCATATTACAGCACATGATATCAAATCATAGCTATACTTCTCTATGCAAACAGAAGAGGAACAACTATCAGCAGTATGATAGAACCTAGTGAAATAGATAAGTTATCAAAACCGGAATAATAAGAACCAAATCACTGAATTAAAGAAATCAGAATCACTGAATCCAGTAAAATAAATGAAATCATTTAACTTGCTAAGAAGAGTACTATACTTTGTAAGCTTGTGATTCATGTTCTCTTTGGGGGAGGGAGGTTCTGTTGATTGAATTAAATCCGTTTGCTGGTTGTTTTATAAAAGCAAAATCGTATGTAATTTCTTAGTGGTGCAAAATTAAATTTTCAGTTTTCCAGCAAACACTAAATTTATATTAAAATTGTATAACTAGGTACAGTAGCAATTCAATGTGTTAATTCCGACAACTGTCGTAACTGGGAACCTGTTTCCGAGTACATGGCTTCTTACTGATGATAAAAATCAATTATATGTGACTTTCTGCCATCATAAGTATTTGTATTGATAAGTAATGCAGTTAGATCAGTCGTTACTAAGATTGAATTTCCTTATTAATTTTAACTGGGTATTTAAACACAAACCTACATATGAAGACATTCCAATTTATGCTGCAGTTTGGATGTTGGGTCATTCCACGTCTGAGAGTCCCAGTTCGACTGCTTCCAAAGCTACTGAAATTGGTGTCAAGGTCCTATATTGTTTCTCATGTTTGTGTTAAATATCAATTGAATATCTTCTATGGTTGCATCGATATGATCTTTCAGAAGGAGGCCATTCACCATCGCTCCATCACTTGCAAAGCTGGAAAGGTGCTCAGTTTGCCTATCGTTTTTGAAAGCTGGTCTTTTGCTCACTTAGATAACTTTTTACGCTGCTTCAGATTACGTTACTAATTAACCATTTAATCATACTTCGGTATAGGTACAACTCTTGAAATTTAAAAAAGCGCGGAACTTGCATTGGTTGAACACAGTATAACTGTGTTGTGAATGCATCAATTCAATCAAACCTTGGAAACATAATTCCCTCCTATTTATGTGTGGATTAAGTTCAGTTGCACTGCCTAGCTATATCCCAAGAAATACACTAGCAAATTAGGTAAAAGTTTCGAAGGTTCATTCAAATTTTTGGATATCTTTTGGGAGCTTGTTTCCCTTCGAATCTTACTTTTCGTGGCATGGCGGAAAGAGTAGAATTCTGTGTCACTGAATAAAAACGAAAAAGACAGCAAGTACCATAATAATTCTATGTTACCTCTATATTATTAGCATGAATTAAGAAGAAAACTCCAAACCCCTGTAAGAGATATTTGAGATTTGCTTTTTGAAGTCCCAACTGTCAAAATTGCTGCAACCCTAGGAGAATTATGATATAACCTACACACTCTGCATATTTGTTCAGGATTTTAATACAACAAGAAAGTTTATCTGTAAGTTTTGTCTAGCTTCTGTTGTATTATTTATTTGGATTGACTTTCGAACAATCTTGTCATAGGCCTGTTTTAGCCATTTAAAATTTATTGAATCTAGATTACATGTCGGAATAATATACAATAAATCTTATCTTGAATAGCACCTGTTCATTGGCTTCAATGATGTGAGCCATAGGCCCAGCCCAAGTCTAATCTTAGGATTTTCAAGAAAGACATTTGTAATCAAATGAATTACATTGATTTCAGTATAAAAGTAAAGTATTTACAGACGCCATTTTCATAATGGCATGTTTTCAATTTTTAAGTTTCGTGTAGTGACAGCTTTATCAACCAAGTGCTAATCGAAAAAAAAAAAAAAAAAAAAAATTGCAATTTTGCTGACATTTTACCCTAATGTTAGATTTTATCTACCTACGGATATTTCTCTAATAAAACTAAAATTATAATATAGAAATTGATGCCATTTTCCCTTCTCAGCAACGGAATTGAAAAAGAAATCTGAAACACGCTGTATGTAATTTTAATGAAAAGTGCATGTATTGAATTTCACGTCTTCTCAAGCAAATTTTAAAGCATTTTCTGAACAGTACTCGAAAATTTGAATATTAGTGCAGAGCCCCCTTCCCTTTTTCCCTTAAGAGTGAAATTTTCGAAAACGTTGAGACATGTTTTCGGTTAATTTTAATAAAGAGTTTATATGTCTAGTTTTATTTTCCTAACTTCAAGGATTCGTGAGATTCTTGGCAAAGACTATTTGAACCCTCTTTCACTCCCCTTTAGGATATATATATATATGTATATAAAATGTTTTCGTGACAAAGAAACATTCTGCACAAATTCGTGGTTCTATCTGTAAGTTCGAGTTAGTTGTTGATGAGAAGTTACTTTAATCTTTTTTATAATAGTGTAGATAAGTATGACTTGAAAAAGAAAGAAAAAAAGCTAATGAATGGTTCATGTTGAATCTTGATATTTTCATCCTATCTAAATTATGTTGTAGGTGCTGGATCATTTGACATTTGTCTTACATATTTTTTTCTTCATACAATTCACGCATACGTGTTTCTATTACGGTTTTCTGAATGGCTTTCTCTGGAACATAAGGTGTCCACATATTTTTCAAGAAAGAAAAAAGTGACAATTTTGCCCCTCAGTACATGCAGAAAAGACTTTCGTGGTCACTTGTGGTTGTGCTTGCGGAAGGGATTGGTAAGGAACGTATATTGGTGGCCGTAGCTCTATAGTAACTTAATGTATTATTAAGGTTGTAGTACTGACACTGCAAGTAAATGTGATTTTATTTTGTTTCTTGAGATATTCGACCCCTTTCAGAAACGAAACCTGCGTTTCCTTCAAATCTCCCATGCATAAGATGGATGGGATGAATCATATGTTACTAGAAAATACTTTTTTTTTTTTTTTTTTTTAATGTAGCTTTCACCGTGCTGGTTTCCGCAGTTTTTATAGATTACTCCTTGGTTTTTGACTCAAAGGAAGATAGCCGGACAAGAGCATATCATGAGAACACCGGATTTGAAAGTGAAACAGTAAACAAAATGCGTGAAAGATGGTCGGTCATTGTAGTCCATTCATAATTATATTACTCGTATTTCTTTCTTTTTTACTCGTAATTTTCAACCCTTTTGTGATAAAAAAAATAATTAAAAAATGCCAGGAACTTTTTTTTTTTTAACTTAGTCTGGAAAGCAATCTAGGTTCTTGTGAACAGACATGTACCAGTAACTGCGAAATCACTATCAAAACATCCGGGTTGCCAGTCAATTTGATCTTACACAAGCAGAAGCTACAATCAAGTGTGTAAAGCAGTCCTCGCATTGGGATTAAAACAAATTCATTTTATTAAAATAAGAAAAAAATGTATTCTTGGTCTTATACATAGCACACGATTGTATCTAGTGACATCAATTAATGATGCAACCTACACGTTGAAGTGCAACATTGATCCACACAGTCTTCTTGAAGTCCTGTCTGGAAAGATATACTCAAAAAAGATAATAAAATAATACGATTTGTCTCAAAGGACATAATGATACGGAATTGAAGTGAAAACTACGATAATGATAGTGTTGGGACTTATTATATATTTGTTTGCAGTGCTGCAATGTGCATAGAATCTCTGAAGAGGTGATAACACACCAGGAATTAACTGCCTTAAAAATTACATAATTTGTTCAGAGTGGACCTGTACGTGATATTGAAATATATTACAGTACCTCATGGATAGGAGTTCAGATCAAGGAAGTAATTGGATACAAATTTACAGTGTTGAATTGACAATAAGAATGGTGTCTGAAAGATTCGGGTACTATTTACTGTTTACAGAAGAAAGAATATACGAGGGTGGGCTGATAAGTTCTCGGCCCGACCTAGAAGGAATTGAGCTGCAGGCATGAAAGTGTGAGGCTATTCAACATAGTCCCCTCGAAGGTCAACACACTTGGCACTTCGATGCTGCAACTTCTCCAATCCCTCAAAAAAAAAAAAAAAAAAAAAAATCTCAAGGTCTGCAAAAAACTGTTCCGCAGCTGTTATCACCTCTTCATCACTGTGAAATTTCTGTCCTTTCAGTACTGTTTTGAGTTTTGGAAACGGATAATAATCAGAAGGGGCAAGATCTGGCGAGTAAGGTGGGTGGTCAATGCACTGAAACCCTAAGTCCCTCAGAAAATCCATTGTTCTGCCAGTCTTGTGGACGGGAGCATTGTCCTGCAAGAATAAGACACCTCGTGTCAACTTTCCCCGGCGCTTTTCTTTAATAGCGTCCTTTACCTTAGCCAGCAGACTGTAGTAATACTGTGCAGTTATGGTTTGGCCCTTTCGAAGGTAGTCTGAGAGGAAAACACCATCCTTATCCCAGAATATTAAGGCAAGCACCTTCCCTGCGGACTTTTTTGGGCCTTGGAGATCCTGAGTGGCGTCACTCGCATGACTGCTGTTTGGTTTCCGGATCAAAGTGATGCAATCACGTTTCATCCTGGGTAACAGGCCGATTCAAAAAATCGTCCTTGGAGTTCGCAAAATGCCGTAAAATCACCTGCGATGATCTCACACGTTCGCGTTTGTGATCCGCGTTCAAACATTTCGGAATCCATTTCGCAGAAAGCTTGCGAATGTCCAACTGATCATAGATTATTGACCCAACACGTTCTTTGGATATGTGCACTTTGTCAACTATCTCCTGAAGCGAAATCTGTCTTTTGCTCAAAATCAGGTCATGAATCTGGTCCACTTTTTCTGGAGTTGACACTGACACTGGCCTGCCACACCTGTCACCATCTTATGTTGAAATTCACCACGCTTGAAGTTCGCACACCATTTCTTCACAGTGGAGTATGAGGGGCACTGTCCACCCAATGTGTCTAGCATGCAACCATGGATTTCCTTGGGCGACTTCTGTTGCAGGAAGAACAACTTCATTACACCTCGCAGCTCCTCTTTGGTGAATTTGACATCTGGCTACGCTATGGTTCATTCAATTACCTGTAAAATAAAAACCGTTCATGATAGAATCGTGAAATTTGGTACTTAAACATATAAAAGATCAACATTTCACATATCAATTACATCAGGGTAGTACATTCGAAAGGGGGTCGGGCCGAGAACTTATCAGCCGACCCTCGTAATTTTGAATGGAATTATAGTGATAGTCGTAGCTCAATCGCACATGTATGGGATCGTGATCACAGAGACGACAAAAATATTATGGAAACAGAATCTTAAACAAAAACAGAGTACGTGGTGTAAGTGTAAGGCATGAGTTTATTTTAGAAAAATGCACCCTAAAGCATATTTCAGTACTCATGAATCTGTCTTTGCAAATTATCACATGATTGGCAAATGCTTTTGTCCAAAATATCTCGATGTATTTTCCTCTGAAAGAATAGATGTGAGAGTGACTGAATGAATGAATGACTGAGAGCGTATGTCACTTGAACTTAAGTGATATTCGAACATTCTAAGTTGTTCCATCAACATCCAGGGGTGTTGATTCTCACTTCTGGAAAGAAGGAACATGACGACAGTAAATTTTGCTTATACTTTTATTTCCTGTGTTGTAATTTTATTCTTTGTTTCTTTCAGACTGGAGAAGTTAATGAAAGAACGCATCTGTTGGTAGACCCAGTAAGCAATAGTACTGCTATCCAGAGAGTGCACAGGTAATGTTTTATTTTATTTTATTTTATTTATTTATTATTTTTTTCATTGGACACTAGTAGACGTACGTAGTTCAAGGAAACGTAGACAGATTCTGTAACGCTAGTAACTGTGCCAACAAATGGAACCCCGTGGCACGTCTGAAAACTTTGCTGCATCATCATAGCTTGTAGGGCTTGAAAAGTTTCTTCTGGCATAGGTGCCAGTTCTGTAAACTAGGCGTCCCAATAATACAAATCCAATTTGATACATAGGCTTATATGTTTTGGCCTTAAATTTTAGTTATCTACTTGTATAAAATGTATAGTTGAAACAGTAACGTTGTCCGATTCTAAATATCACCCTCCCTTCACGAGATTTCGACTGAATATTTGGATGCAAGTCCTTTCCCACCGGTATGCTAGAATAACACTGGTCCGCATGGGTAATGTTTTGAAAATTTCACGTGGATTACATGTTTTTGAGGTCGCACATTCTGAATCTGGCATTAGTTTTTTCCTATCACTCTAGAATTACTAGCAATTCATTAATTACGCTCGAACCTAATAGTATCTGTTTGCTCTGTAATTCATCAAGCGCTCCCTAGAGCAGCAGTGCGTCTGTAAGCTATTATGCAGCTGATATAGGTATGAGGAAAGAAAATTAGTCATAAATTTAGTCCATATAATTGACATTTATTTATTTCTACAAATTAAATTGTATAACGTGCATAACAATGTCCCAGACAATCTCTGGTATAAATTCTTTTGTAGGTCATAGATTGATTTTTTTCAGTTTATGTATGAACAATCAACTTGCGTAACATTAGGATTTTAGTTGGATTTGCTTCTGCTGTGATCGTGTGCTCCTATGCTGTAGACAAAGAAGAAATGGTACGTCGTGGTTGTAAATATAGTCCGAATGTGTTTTGTTCTATTTGCGATGAATTTGTTCCTAAGGGACAACGGCAATGCTCTTCGGAATTTGTTTAAAAAGCATATTACACTTATTTTCATATAAAACTTTGTGATAAATCAAAATCATAGGCTGATCTTTTGTTGAACCTTTGAGAAATTGGAATAAGGAAAAACATGTGTCTGCCGTTTGGAATTCCTATGATTTGTAGGGATCGAAGAATCATACTGACAATTGTTACTTCTGTTGTTGTGAAACTGTTGGCCTCAATGCTAGAAATAAGAAGAAAGTAATTTACCCAAATATTTAATCAGCTATAGGGCCTGTGGATTATGGTCCAAACATTCCTATTCCAAAACCTTCATCACTGCTACAGTGTGTTAGTGATTCTAGTTCGCCAAGCCAGAAAAGTGACATAGAAGATGACAACTTTGAACCGCCCAGTGGTTCATCTCAGCCTATAGAATTTTTTTTTTTCTTTCTTTCTTCAAAATGATAATGTTTTGGTTCCGGACTTAAATCTGTCGAAGGAGTTAGCAGAAGTTATTAGTTCTAGGCTTCACAAAAGGAACATTCTGGCATATGAAACAACATTTACCTGGTACAGACAAAGACAATTTTCACCCTACTTTGTGCAAGAATCTCTGCTGTGATGTGTTGGATTTGCTTAGTAAGTTAAGTTTTCCTCTACTTTCCACTAGCTGGAGACTGTTTGTTGATTCTAACAGAACAAGTTTAAAATGTGTCCTTTTGCACAATGAAAGTAAGTACCCATCTCTACCTATTGCCCATTCGATTTCAATGAAAGAAACGATGAAATTAATTCTAAAGAAAATTAAATATCAAGAACATGGGTGGGAAGTGTGTAGTGATATCAAGATTTTGGGCATTTTACTAGGACAGCAATCTGGATATACGAAGATGCCATGTTTCATTTTCGACTGGGATAGTAGGGCAAGAAGTGAGCATTGGGTAAGAAGGGAATGGCCATTTTGGAATCCAGGATCTAAAAATATTGCACATGAACGTCTAGTTCGTTAGGGCAAAATATTACTTCCACATCTTGACATGAAGTTTGAACTCATTAAACAATTTGTGAAACCGCTTGACAAACAGGGACAATGTTTCAAGTTTATATATAATACATTTCCATCCATGTCCTATGGAAAAGTGAAAGAAGGCGTATTTATTGGCCCCGATATACGGAAACGTATGGGAAACAGATTTTAAAGCAACAATGAATCTAGCTGAGAGAGATGCCTGGGAGGCATTCAAAAGTGTAACGTAATTTTCCCGGTAACTACAAAAGTCCAAATTATAAGAACAATGTAGAAACTATGTTGTTGAAATTTCAAGAATTTCGGTGCGACATGAGTATTAAGATACATGTCTTGCATTAACATCTGGATTTCATTCCAGAAAATCTTGATCAAGTAAGTGAGAAGGAAGATGAGAGATTTTACTAGGATATGAGAGATATGGAGCATAGATACCAGGGTAGGTGGAGTGTTAACAAGATAGCGGATTATTGCTGGGCATAAATAGACAAACGGCGGGCGGAAGAAAAGCATAAGAAACTCACCAAAGCTTCCAGAAAAAAGCATTTGAAAAACAACTAAAAATTATTTTTGTCTTACATATTCATCAAATGTAGGGTGTATTATAATGTGTAATTAAATAAAATATTTATTTAAATTGAAAAATGTGTATAAAATAAGCAATGTATGAAGTGGAGGCAGTTTAAATATTTTTTTAAAGTTTATAATTTAATGGAAAATGTAAAGTACCTTGACTTCTACAATGCAAATGACCGGTTGTAACTTTTAAAACTAGGAAGACGCACAAAGAATGTTGACATGACGGAAAAATCATATAAATACTACCGGATTCTCTTCCGGATAATGAAAATTCTATTTTGACGTCGAAACTCTGTGAGTCAGAGCATTCATCATTAGTTTTTTTTTGTCTTTGTTTCTTTCTTTCTTTTTCTACTCCGTCGTTGTCAATCAAAAATTATGCTTATCACCGTTATTAAAAGTAAGTAATTATGCATTATCTTCTCTATTCTTAGTCATACCAGTCCATACCATGCTCTGTGATTATTCAATTATTCAACATCAGATCATTAAATTCTTATTTTAAATTATTTCTGTGTTATCAAATTTTATCTTAAATTTCTATTCCCATATTTTTAATTAATTCTAAGCTACATTTTCTACGCCTCCAAACGCACATTAATTTAAATTACTTCTTAAAGGAACTAAAATATCAAAACCATTCAATAATTCCATATATAAAAATAATCTAAAATTCGCAACTCAAACAAAAAATTCCGTTTAACATATCTCCAAAAAGTTTCTAACTGCATTTTACGTCACAAAACTAATCATGTTTAAAATAAACTATAAACCTATTTTAAGTTTTAACAATATATATATATATATATATATATGAATGAAAATATTTTTGTAGGTGAATGTATTTATATTCATTCAGATTTACATTTCAGTACAGACATCTGTATAGTTCTTTCGTATTTCTGTTCCCATATATAATATATACATACAATTTTTGTGGTATTGGGTTGGATTTTCAAAGTCAATTTGCGGAAAAACCAAGGGTGATGAGAAAAAACTGATTTCATTCTCAGAATCAGGGAGTCAAGAACTATTAAATTCACCTATCAAAACGAAAACAACTTACAGATGGTTTTCATTTGCAGCCCTGTGTAATTCGTCACTCGAAATTTCTTTAAATTTTGTGCTTGAGTATTTAACGCCACACGTTTCATGCTTAATCTGGAAGCAACTTTTGCTAGCTCGAAAGAAAAAAAACACACATACACATGGAATAGACTAAAATGATCTAGTAGGCAATATTCATGATTTAACGGAATTAAATATATTTAAGGTTTAAGGTAAATATTCCAATCGGTATAGCGACCTGACGTCCTGATTATTATTTTTTTTTATTTACTTATTTATTTATTTATTCATTTATTTTTTTCTCGAGCCTGTTCATAAATATTCTACGGTCACTTGCCGAGAATTGAGAAATGCTCTTCAATTTTCAACTAATCTCTTAGTTTTGACGTAATGCAAAGTACCCTCTTTAAACTCATTCATCAGTTAAATCTTCGCCATTCCTTCTTTTGTCTTTTGAAATATCTATTATACAATTTCAGTGTTTCTAGTAATGTCGTGAGTTTCCTTTCTTTTATAATTGTCTTTTGTATTTATTTTAAAAAAACATATTCATTAACTATCGAAAGCATGAGAACTCTTAAGATCGTACCGCAATTGCGTCACGAGGGGTTATTCCTCGACTGTTTCGACAATTCTTGCTACTAACTTTGTCAACAGAATTCAGTCAGTCATGAGTTCACTAATTCACTTTTGCATACTTTTTGGTTCAAGGCTAAATAAAGTTTAATTTAACGATCTTGACAAGAGAAGTTTGTCCTAGATCTTCGTCAAAATAGTCTGTTTGCAGGAAACTTCCAGAAATAAAGTAGAAAACAGTTTAATTGCTGACAGATGCTATAGGCTTCTCCGTTAATTTTGAAAAGTGAGATTGTTGTATTTGTTCCTTAAGGCAGAAGCCATCTCAGATGTATTCAGTATAGCAAAATTTAGAAGTCGTCGACAAAAGTATCGTGCACCCTGAAACTGCTTGAAGTTTAACTATTTCGTGATACAAGATGAGATTGTTCATATTAGAGTTAGAATTCGGTTTAAGATCTCGTATTTTGAATTATATATTAATGCAAGGAGAAAATAACAAGATTTTTAACACCAAATCATCTGTAATTGTGAATTGAATCATACACAAAGAATGAAGAAGTGGATGACTGGACCGGAAACTCGGGATCTTTGACGTACCGTGCCGATGCGTTAACCAATACGCCACCCAGTTCGCTTCCCAGAACAGCCATATATTCTCTTGCTGTTGTGCTTGGACAATCCAGTGGCCATATTCAGATCATCTCTGACAGTTATATTATCATTATATATTAATGACAGGGTGAAAACAACCGGATTTTTTTTAACACACCAAATCCTCTGTAGGAGCAAATTAGTGGCTAATGCATTGGTACGGTACTCCAAAGATTTCGGATTCGAGTCCTGATCCAGTCATCTTTCATTCTTTGTATGTGATTGAATTCACATAAAGATTGGAATGAATAAAGTACACGCGACTTATTTTAAGTATTTAGGTAGTGAACATTTGAAATGTGAATGGATATACAAGAAGTAAGGGTAGGAATGGAGCAAATTGTCCGTAATTGAATAAAGGGGTACAAAAATCTTGATAATATTGCGTACATACTATTGTATGCACGAAGAAGAAATACGGATGACATTATGATAGTGATGTAAAACTCTAAAAGCGTTCGAAATGTAAGTACGGAGACGAATAAAGAAATTTAACTGAATAATGAGAAAGCGTTAATAAAAGTTAGGACAAAATTAATCTAAACATAATAATTAAAAAAAAAAAAAAAAAAAAGTGTTCATCGTAAGAATTTATCGTAATTGCGTTACAAGAAGTTACTATTAGACTGTCTTGCTACTGTCTGTATCAGCAGAACTAAGTCACTCACGGGCTTCCAAACTCATTTCGTATATAAATTTGCAGTTTATGGTGCACAGCTAGATCAAATTAAATACGAGATCATATACAAAAAGCGAAAAAGTGGATGATTGAACCGCAACTCGAACCATGGATCTTCGGCGTATAGTACCAATACTTTAATCGTTACGCCACCCGGTCCTTTTTCCAGAACAGCCATACATTTTCTCACTCTTGAATTCAGTGCTCTTTACTTAGATCACCTTGTTAATTGTCGTTTTACATTTCGCCACAAGAAATCTTATATCCATACCACACTTGACATCTTTAGTCTAAACAACAACAAATCGTGGATTTATTCAAGAAAATACACTGGGCTTTGTTACAGCTGGGTTTGCTCATTGCGAAGCTATGGAGAAGAAATTAATGTTAAAAGTTTTGGTAATTTTTAATTTAACCAATTAAATTTTGAAGAATATAATTTTTAGTTGATAATAAATTAATCATTATTTTTCCTCGCAAATCATATGAAATGAATATTCCGCAAGAACTTTTTTTTTTTTTCGCACATATACTATATTCTAAAAACGTGTTCTTAGCAGAACTAACAAATGCACAAATAAATTATATTAAAAATTACACAATTTTTCTTAATTTTATAACTTTTTAATAATTTTATTAACTATCAGTTTTGATGGAAGACAGCAGCTTTTCATAATAATCAGTTAATTTTTCCATAGCCTTAATTTTATTAATTAACTTACAACTCAAGACGATTTTCGTTGCATAAGTAAAAATTGTCATGTTTAATTTTGATCTTAATGTACTAATTTTGATTAATTATAACCGTTACCTTTTGCTAATATTCATTTTTAATTTAATCAATTTTTCTTTACCCAAATTTTTAATTTTAATCCATTATTTTTTAAAAATTTTAGTTTGTTAAATTTTTCATTATTCATTAATTTTTCTAACTAACGTTTCTCAACAAATGCCACCGTTACATGAGCACTTCATGTCGGGTGACTGTTGCGGGATAACAATGCGTTAATGGATACCGGCTTATGGCAATGTAAATAACAGAAATAAAAGATAAAGTACGTTGAATGACGTGTGATATATTCAGTTTTGATAGTTTCAACTGAAAGTATTATTTCTTACAACGTTACATTTTATAGTCCTATTTACATCAGCTTCCATGAGAAATTATAATATTAAAGTATTAATTCAGTATTTACATTTAGATAATGTTTTGTTTAGTGTCTGAGTATATAGCTTATTTTATATGAACGTGTTTATTGGTCATTAAACCTAACTTAATAATAATAAGATACAGCTGAACTGTATACTACAGCAATCACATTAAAAATTTAACACTGTACCAGTGAGGAGGAGTGCTGCTACAGCGAAATTGAAAACTGTTGGTGATAGATTGTTACTAAATGATACAGGAAAGTCCTGGTTCGATTCTCAGTAAAAAAGCATTGACCGCACTGCAATGGTTCAGAACCTACTTTAAACTGAAAATATTCTTCTCTAAAGCCTCGGTGCTGACAAAGGGTATAAATACAAATCAGAATTATTCTACATAGTTCTTGAAAACCGTACACATTTTTTTTTCTTTCTAGAATTTCGAGTTCTTTAGTTCTTTCAAGATATTGCATAATCAGTCTCTTTTACCCGAATCATTATGTTCTTAAACTTGATACCTGATTGAACTATAATTTGTATGTGCGCCAGTTGAGAATATTTTTGTGCTCCTCGAATCCTTGGCTCAGGACCCCTCAGGACTGTGTAAGAATCATAGCTATAAACATGTAAGTTCAAAGTGTGAAAGAGTATTATTGTATATCAATCGGCTTTAATAATTGCATGTCAGGTTTCACCCCCCGGTTGGGGGGTCTACGCCCTAAATTTTGATGTTAAGTCCAATATTTAAAAGTTAATCAAAATTTGATCAACCATTTAGATTGCACAATATGATAACTTTTCACCAGTGACCGTAGACTGACTACAATTCCTTAGTTTCAAAGTGCAACATTGTTAATCAGAGGCAGGGGTGATATAAATTGCTCCAATTTTTCTTTCTGAATTGTTTTTTCTTTATTCAAAGTGAACCTTCACCCCACCCTCTACCCCAAGTTTTAAAAAGTATGTTACTATGATAACTTTCGTAAATATTATTCAGTTTTCACACAATATGATGCAATGTGTTCATTTTGGTTTGACATAATTTCCACTCTTGTAGTTGAACTCAAATATCAGAACTCACTTAATTGCCCCCCCCCCCTTCCTCTCCCCTGCTTCCACGGAGGATTTAAATAAAAATTCTGTGATGACTTTCATAAAATATATATATATGTTGAATATGGTCATTTTTACTTTCAAATCGTTTCAATTATTCACGTTCTCCCTAATTTTACATAACATGTTTTCCTGAATATTATTACACACTGTGAGATTTTTAAAATAGAAAGTTGTGTGCGTTTTGTCAGACATTAGAGACTTATTCCTATAGTTTGAGGTTGAAATTAGTGAGGGAAGAAGGGGATAGCTTGCTTTAATGTACAGCATCACTAGTACACTCCATTATTTAAGAGAACATTAAATCGATATATATTTAAAGGTAATTTCGTGTTACGATACGCACACCCGCGAAATTATTCTATGTGACCGTAAACACGAATTAGTGAAATAGCAGCTCCCTACTAGAACGTTAACCCATGCCAACCTGACGACAAAGTCATGAAATGACATTTCGACATTATAATATAATTTACAATGTCCAACCGCCATAACGGAGAAACCAAAATAGACAGAGAAACGAAATTTTGCACGAAGCAACTAGAGGCAGGAGGACGCCTGCCCATGTATTGACAAACATCACCGGATGAACAGTGTTGCCAACCCAAGAGAAAGTTATGTTTTTGTATATACAATAACCTAAAGTGCATATCATCATTCGCGATCTCTAATCACTCAGTATTTTCTTTAAAGCTTTTGTATCTCCTAAAATCGAATGTTGCACACCGATGTGAATATGGCCTGTGCTTAAAACTTATCTCGTTTTTATTCTGTTTTTAACTTTTTCCTGCCATTGTCAAGCAAAGTATTCCTTCAGAATGTAGTCTTAATGAAACACAGTTCCTTAGTAAAACAAACTTAATACACAGACTCCACATACTCGACGCATGGTTACTGACTTGCTATTTCTCCATAAAATTATCAACGGAAAAATTGACTCCCAATTATTGGTTTCTGTTCTCAATTTTCGTGCACCTTCTCGCCTTACTTGCAGTCATAAGTTACTAACATATGTAACACCCAGACTTCCAATTTTACGTTCTTTATGCTTCAGACTGGCATCATTGTATAATAATTTATCTTCAGATATTGACATTTTTGATTCCGAAAATCATTTTAGAAACAAACTAAAGTCACTGTAAATGTGGTTTTTATTATATATATATATATATATATATATATATATATATATATATATATATTGCTGCTGTTTTTCTTGTGTACTTTGTTACATTGTTTCATTGTAAAATAGACTTAAATCTGTATCTGAAGCATTTATTAATATATATTGACGAAGAGTCGTGTCTCAAAATATCACTTTTTCAGACATAAAAAACGAAATATAACTACATAGAGGAGAAAAAAGTTAAACATGCAATAATTGATCGTGACGAGCTATTATATGTTCAACTGCTTTCATGTCGACGTAATTATTATTTCTTTCTTTATGTGTGCAAAATTGGGATACAACCCATCGTCAAATAGTTGACTATATATATATGGATAGAGTAAACAACGACCTGGTACTGGTGCATCACTGTGGCTTACAATGCCTTGAGAAGAATATGAATATTATATGGTAGCATTCATTTAAGACTTCTTTAAAAATCTATTTATGACTCACTGGTAATTAAATCTGATAGCACACAAACTAAAACTACATGCAGATACAAGTCGGATATGAAGGCATCTTGGTGTTGGATAGATTTATGACTTTGAAATGGGATCGTACTGAAAATCAGTTAGTTTATTTTTCGACATTGCCTGCGTTTAACTCTCTATATTTTCTGTCCAACAGTCGTTAGGTCTATGAAAAGAAAATGTCGGAAGGAGCCAAATTTGGAAAATATGGTGATGAGATACCAGTTCTTAGTATAATTCTACTGTTTTAGCCATCTGTTTTACCCAGATAAGTAGACAGGCATTGTCCTGGTGAAGAATTTTTTTCTTTAATTTGGGCGATTTTTCGTCAACTCTGAAGGAAAAATAAAACGATGAGGAGAATAACTACTAATCTGTAATAGTTTTTATCCTTTTCCAGGAAGTCTGTGAAACTAATGCCAATAAGAATTGCAAAAAAGTTTCCAGCCGATGGAAGGGTTCTTCCTTTTTTGGAGTACGTTTCCCTGATATTAATCCACTGCTTTGACTGTTCTGTGCTTTTTGGTTGTTAGTAATGTATCCAAGTTTCGTCAACAGTGATACAACGCCTCAAAAACTCACTTGTTTTGCACTTCTACATATCAAATCATATCTCGAAATCTTGCTGACAGCTTCCTCATACCTAAATTAATGAGGAATATTAAGAAATGTTCGACTGAGATGTTTGCCGGTGCACGATATTTTAGATCTGAATCCAGTAGTCAGATCTGAGAGTTTAATTGACATTTGGCAAACACAGTAAAGACTAAGTGCCTGTCGTCAAATTAAAATATATAAAATACCAAGTGTATATCGTCACATACACACAAACAGACAAACAAAAAATTAAGCTGCAACCGGGATACTGCGTTCATGTGCGCAATACTCATTTTTGTTGTATGGTCCAGGACAAAATTACCTTTTTGGTATATTTTGAGTTACCATTTTATGATTTTAAAGCTAAATTTTCATTATAATAAAAAAAAAATGCTTACCCTGGATTGAAGAAAAAGGAAAAGGAAGCTCTTTTTCTAAGATTTAAAGTATTTATACCATAGAACCAGTCTATCCACGGCGGAACGCTTTCGTTTTCAATACATTATTTGAAAATTAGTTTTGGAGTTTGCTTTAGGAAAATTTCATGTTAACTTTTAAATGCATAGAAATATGGAAACCAATTCATTACTATCATTGGACTGTACTTATTTTTTATCTTATTCCAGTGATGACTTCATTGCCCGCTATCCAAACTCGTTACCAAAGAAAACAGATGAACAGTCAGCACTGAATAGAATTCTTCATGAAACTGCAAAGTAAGTACTATAAGATATTGTTATACTAAAATACTGATTATCAGAATAATAAAAAAAACTGTTAGTTGGAAACACGTCAGATGTCTAGGTTAGGGATTTTTTGAAAATGAACCTCCTTATGAAATTAGCTGTTATACCTACAGAGTACATAGAACTTATTGTATGGTCAAAGCTGTTTATGTGCTGAAAGAACAATTTGCTTTAGGTACATTTTGTGAATATTTGAAGATGTCATTTGAATCTGTACAAGGATCATTGCAAAAAATATGTATGTAACACGTACCGAGCAGGCGTAAGCTAATAGCGTTTAAGCTTCGAAATTAAGTAGGTCTTGGGTTCCAATATGGTGGGCTGGTATCCTGAAAGTTTTTTCCATTGTTTTTCATTCCATGGGGCAAATTTCGGGATAGGCCCTATAGATTTTCTTTTCTTCCTTTCGTATTAGATTAGACTTAAGTTCAGAATCCCGTTTAACATCTTGGCTATATAAGAGTGGACGTACAGCTTAACATGGGATCCGAACACATGAACTCCTACCGGAATTTCTTTCGTATTATTGATTCTGTAAATTGTTAATAATTCCAGTGCAGATTGCCGTAATAGGCTTATGTTGAAGCATGCAAATAAATAAATAAAATCTGCTTCACGTCGCTGTATGAAGAAGATATATATATATATATATATATATATACGTGGACTGTTAGAAAAGTATCACTTTTTTTTTTTTTTTTTTCCTCGGAAACCTGATGGAGCTGAAGCAAGCAAGTTTGCGTGATCCGACCTTGAACCTTCGTGCGCATACCTGACTTTTTTCCCGCCTGTCGATAGCGTCAGTTGCTGGCAAGCAGCATTTCAATGATGTAGTGTGTGGTGCTCGCGTCGGTTTTTCAGTGCAAGTGAAATGACGGAACGACTGGAGCAGTGCTTCTGCATCAAATTTTACCAAAAACTGGGCGACAGCGAGGTGGAAACCATTCGGAAGATTCATATGGCTTTCGGGTACGATTATATGGGCGTCATCAAAATTAAGGAGTGACAACCGGTTTAGAGACGGTCGAACATCGATGGGGAGCTTGCCACGCTCCGGTCTCCCATCAACATGTCGAAATGACCAGATCATTGCCAACGTAAATGCTGTGGTGATACGGGACCGTTGTGTGACTATCCGAGAAATAGCGGAAGAGGTGGACATAAGCACTTTTTCGGCACATTCCATTTGACCCAAGATTTGGCCATCAAGAGAGTGGCGGCGAAATTAGTGCCGAAGCTGCTAAAGCGGAGCAAAAGTAACTTCGTGTTGAAGTCGCACAGGACATGTGACTTCTGGCTGTTCCCCAAACTCGAGACCATTAAAAGTAACGCGATTTCAGACCAGAGAGGACATTCTGGGAGCAACGACAGCCGAGCTCAACTCCATTCCGAAAGAGACAGTTTTCACATACTACCAACAATGGCGGCACCGCTGGGAGAAGTGTGTGGGGTCCCAAAAGACTTGCTTTGTGGGTGATCAGGTATCCAACGCTCCATGTAAGCTTTTTTCGTTCCTGGCCAAAAGTCGGATACTTTTCTAACAGACCACGTATATACCGGTATAATATATGTAATATTCATAAATTTGGAAATAGTACCAGAATAATTATTGAAAAGGTGGATTATTAAACATCTTTCCAAAAATTGATTTTCTGCAAATATAATGAGGAGCAAAAATTGTGATTTTTACTCTTAGAGTGTGAACTTATCTTTTACAGCTTCCAATCATCATATCATAATGCATTGTACTTCGTGTAAGTGATGATGGAACGTAGCTTCTGAAATGGATGTATCGTATTTATTGTTCGTGTTTGTTAAAAATAATAATAATAATAAAATACGCAACACTTCCGAAGTAAATAACCGGTATGCCTTGCACATCGGTGCTGTGCTGGTAGCAAATATGGTCCATCACTGTCCAAAGAACGTATTAAATTATACCTATGTCAGTTTTTATTTTTCAATTCTGAATTTCACCTGAATTTATTTCTGAATTTCACCTGATTTCTGTTGCATTATGGAAGAGTTTGAAATGTATATATGACGAAAATTTACTAAACTCATAGGATATATTTATTCAACGAAATTGAAAAATGCGACAAAGACATTTTCCTGCTTAATAAGGAAGACCAGCGACTGCTATTCGCTTCATAAAACTAGAAGTACCAATTCCAACTAACATATTGCATTCATTTGGACTTTATCATACACAACATAGTATTACTTATCGCATATCGGAGGACACTCTGACACAAAATACACATACAAAAGTTAAAACTCTACATGGCTAGACCCAACCGTCACCGAAACCCTGCTAAGAGTAATAATTACAAACAGTACCTTTCTTCTTTTAATAGGCATATGCACTATTGCTAACATTTTCTGCCCACACAGTTCCATCTTTCTATATATTAGATATCGTATGCGGTAACAAAGATATCCAAAGATAAATAAATAAATAAAAAGATACTTCAAAGCTAGTAAATGTGAATTTAATGAAAATATAAAATTAGTATGTCAGTATATATAACTAGATTAATGTATTGTCTTTCAGTAATGTGATAGATGTGGCTGCTCTGGATTCTCATAATCTACAGCACCATGAATACCTGGAACGGGTAAAGCAATATAACCAAAAATTGCATAGCATGACAGCATCTTCTAGGTGGAATCAGCAACCACAACAGCAGTGTCTATTGGTAGACATTCCAGCACCTGAAAAGACTTTGGCTGCCGATCCTTACGCTGCTGGAGACTTAAATTTAGTAAGTGTATTTATTTCTTCTTACTTAAAGATACGTAAAGAATTACTGAAATTCTCAAATTCTATGCCTTTTTGTTTGTTTGTTTGTTTTGTTTTGTTTAATCAAGTGTAAGTGATTTAAATAGAAAACACCTCAACAAAAAAATACTTTTCTCTATCGTGGTTTTCTTTCAAACCTGTGCTGTTTAGAAGATATGATGCCTACCTTTTTTTAAAAAAAAAAAAAAAAAATCTTTTAAGTTTTGTCTGACAATTATGCTGCGAAGGTGGATGATTATTAAAAATGAATGATTGTTAAATAATTGATGGAATGAAAATGTGGGCGGAAACGGGAGAACCCCAGGAATTCCACGGGCACTGTGTTGTTTACCGCAAACTTACAGGACTTGGGATGGAACTAAGGACTCCTTGCATCAGAGATGAGCGTTCTACCACTGAACCAACTTTTCCTTCTTCTTTCTTTTATTACCATTAGTTACCATTAACAACAGTACAGTATAATCTTGGTGATCTTTAAGTAGTGATTACTGTATTTCATTCATAGTCTACCATCTGTGCTTGTACTAATTTTTAAAACTCATAGGAAGTAGGTGAATGTGAACTAAATTAAAAGTGTGAAATGGCAAGAACAAAAGATTAAAAACTATCCGTTCTTTGTATCTTCATAAATACTTTACCGGGAGGGGTATATTTTTCTTTAATAAAAGAAATTCCCCCATCCTGTCATGATTTCACACCCAGGTTCCATTTCTAGTGGGATTACAGGATTTCCTGTGTTGACCAAGCATCGTGAGAAAACCGAGGAACTCATTCGTAGCAAATAGGAAATCTGTTATCCTATAATTTATAGTGCTTGGGTATATTTTTTTCAGTGAGTATTTACTAAGAAAAATACAGGAATAATTATGTGATTAAATCATTATCTTAATAGCTTTTGTTCTCGAGTTTACTTTCTGTTTCAGCATCGAATCTACATGAAACGCGAAAATGAAGTTTAAACCTGGAATCTTAATTACACAAGTTTCTTTCGAGAATCGAACCCGTGTCTTTCAAACCGAAGGCAGGAGCACTAACCATTTTTTAAAATAGTGATCTTTGATTACTTGAATTTATGTGACTTATTTGTTAACGTAAAGTCTTACTTGGATTATTTATAACACATAGTACATTGCGCATTGCCATCAGTAACCGAACGACGCAGGCACCTCGCATATGATCACTTCTTTTGTTACGATGAAGCTCAGATTTATTATTATAACGCTGTTTTTTAACTTGCTGGATGAAGTTTACCTTCCCTTTTCAGCACTGAGACTGTATGAGATGTGGACTTCGTTTAACCTGGGATCCTAACCGCCATAATGCTCTCAAATTTGAATGTCTCCACCGGAAATTGAACCCGGATCACGTGCACCAAAGACGCACATGCTAGCCATTATACCAGAGAGGGATACCGAGGCTAAAGGAGACTTGATGTTGAGAAACGTATGAAATGGTATAACGAGGGAAGTGGGAGGAAACGGGAGAAATCCTATCAAACTCACGCACAGAAAGTTTGTCCATCACAAAGTTAACGTGGCGTGAGCTGGGATCGAACCAGGTCCCAAGCACCAGAGGTGAATACTCTACCACTGAGCCACCATAGTCCCGTTAAACAAAATATTTATATAACTTCGAAACCCAACACAAATTATTATTATTATTGATAGTAATAATTAGAGTCCGGATTTTTATGTAATATCAACCCCCTAAATATGTACTCCCATGTGCAATAAAAATTGCGCGTATACTGCAACTCACGATTTTTCGCATTTATTTCATTTTCCTTACGTTTATGGGTAAAATTCAGTTATTAGTATGTGGAGATAATAGAAAGCAATCCATCTAAGGAGATATTTCCAAAAAAAATAATAAAATAATAAAAATATAAGCAAAAAACAAAATTATGCTCGGTTTTGTGTATACTGGCAACGATGATTTCTAGGGATTTTTTCAGTAGCAGAGCACGATTGCGGAGGGAATTCAGTAGGGGAGTCGAGGAGTTGGATCAAGCAACTGGATAGTGGAGTAAAATGTTGCATTTATTGGTTAAAACCTAGTATGTAGATTGTCTGCCAAATATAAATTAGCTTCTGTAACTAAGATGTCGTACGAAAATATAGAATTAAACAGAAAAACTCTCATCTTAGGTTCGAAGCGATACGCACCATGGTTATGAAGATTATTTCTTAAGAAAAAAGAGCAAACACAACGTAGCCTCCGTGGTTAGGTGGATAGAGTGGCGGACTGGTAGTTATTTTATTATTTTGACACCACATCGAACCCCATCTTTTTTTTTTTTTTTTTTTTTTTTTTTTTTTTTTTTTTTTTTTTTTTTTTTTACAAAACAATATAATTTTCATGTTAATAAGAACCGAAGCAATATAATAAGGACAACTTATTGATATTTTGCTGTAATTACGTATTTATCCAGGATTAGAGTACTATTGGTAATAGCTATTGTTTTCAGTTCATGCTGTTGTATAGCTTCTCTCATCCTGTTTTCTTTGGAAAAGAACAGTTTTGTCTCCAACAAAGTGTGAAGGATATATACGGACAGAAAAAGACATCTTAGTACCAAACGTGATTTATCGTGATGAAATGGACTAGCTTGCCATTATTTTAAAAAAAAGAAAACTAAATAATTGAAGTTGGCTTCTCTTTAGCATTTAGCTAAAAAAAAAAAAAAAAAAAAAAAACCTTATAAGACTATACTTTGAGGCAAGGTGTGTGATCATATCCACAAATTTAGCTAGGGAGTGAAAGATAATTGTTTATACAAACATTTTACAGGTTTAGGTGCGTGAAACACCAATACATCATGGTCTCGCTTATCCGACCATCCTTTGTTCCACATACCGTATGATCCGATATATCATTGCAGATAGCACCAATCGGCAAGAAGAACTGCAAGTTGTTGTCGTAATCTATTTTTCATGCTCTGAAATCTATCGCGTAGCACGCCCGTCTACACCTTGACTCATACGTCTATCATTCAGTACAGACACGTATCCAGGTTTCCTGTTCGGAGGGGGCCCAACACGAATCCTTGTAAGCACGTAATTCGAATGTTTTAAAAATATAAATAATAATAATAATAATGCAACAGTTCTGTACTTCTGTTAAACTTTTTCCTACTTTTCATTTATAAACCGGTTTACTTTGGAAACTGCATTATAGCACAAACAAAATGAAACATATTTTCAAGAGAAATGTAACTAAAGAAAACTGTCTGCTACGTATATCACATAACAAAAATAGCGAGAAGACATTGAGTGTATCGTTCTAATATATTAAAGTTAAAAACTGAACGGAAACGAAATGTTAATCCTATTTAAAACTGTTCTTTAATTCCACCTAGTAGAATGGCACTATGGTATGTTCTTAGAATTATAACAAGACAACAGCACATTGCCCAAAGTTTGGACACTGACTACTAGTAAACTGATTTAAAAGAACCTCAAAAGGGTAAAAACAAGTTTATTAAAAGTGCTTGAGTTTCGGAGAGGAACAGCCCTCAGGCCCTCACGCTGGATACGTCCCTGATTCAGTGCAGTGCAGTTATTTGTTATAAAACATTATTATTAGATGCGTAATATGTAAAATTATAAGTTTTACTTTTAATAGGTCTTTTCTTAACACTTCCATATTATCCAGCGTTCTGCGTGCCTGTTTATGTCAGATAAGCGAAACTCGACTGTATTTCCAAAGCTAGCATATACATGAACTAGAATTGTATCGTCCTAGAACAGACAATAGTGTGAAATGCTTATATTAAAAGGCTGGAATAAAAAAAAAAAAATAAAAAAATAAAAAGCATAAGTACTGTTTTGGTAGCGTGAGAACAAATTAAAAGCAATTCAATGTATTTCCTAGGTATCAGATTATCATCTTATTATGTCGATGTGTATTCTTTTTTAAACAGAGTTTTAAAAGTCATACCATTTGCAATATTCCTAAGGAAATCGAAAGAAAAACTCCTATGTGCCTCTTGTGGTAAAGCGGCTTAAGTGCATGGTCCGAAACCGATTCCCACGTTAAGGTATAGATAGAGTTCCCGTACTTCAAAAATGCAAATCCGGGACGCTACTAAATTAGGAGAATCTTTGAAATGCTTAAAATTGAAAGAAGTGTTGAATACTAATTTACTGTCCTCCATTAGATAAAGTTGTTCAAGTATTACGTTATTTCATTTTTATTCATTTCACTAGACCTTCTTCCAAGGACGCACATTTGTCTGTAAATTTCGGGGGGGGGGGGCAATCAAATGCAGAAGATATATATATATATATATTTTATATATGAGAATTTTAAGAGAAATTGCACTCAAATTATGCCAAATATTGTATATTCATAAATACAAAGGGGCCTACATGATCTTTGGGGGGCCCGGCCCTCCAGGATCGGTGCCCTTGCCTTCTTCCTAGTTAAGCAAACGTAAGCAGATGATTTACTCCCTCCCTCTGGTAAGCAATTTTTTTTTTTTTTCCCTCAAGATCTGTTGTGTTTCGTGAAATAACAGCAGGAATTTTCTGATTACTTAACCATTTAATTGAATGTTTTCACTTAGAGCCATCCCGTCGATTCGCGTTGCCTAGGATTAAAATAAATTAAGGGTCAATAATGAAGATGAGACTGCCGTATCAAACATGAAGAGACATGTGGATCGGAAATCTTTCTTCGTTTGAACTTTGATTTTCTCAAATCCATGATGGGAAATTATATTATGAGTACAATTTTCGAAATTAATAGTATACAATTGTAAAAATATCTTACAAAACGATGGTTTATTGCAAAATACTTTGACTCAGAATAAATTACAAGTAATAAACTTGTTACTTTTCCTGAAGAGTCTGTCTTGAATGAGACGGAGGCTCTCGAGCGTAGTGCTTGGAGTGATTGCCTCACTTGTTCTACCTTCCCGTGGCGCACCCTTGATTCGACTTGATCCTAAACGGATTATTCAGAAGTCGAAGTCGGAAGATGTTTCCCATTTTTCCAAAACACTTTTGGTCGATTACAATCTGCCTCACTTGTGAAGGGACAACCTCATGCTGTAAGCGTCGGTGGACCACTGATAGGCAACGAGTGACATGTCCCCAAAAATCGGCGGTCCCGCAGCCAAAAATTGGTCCCACTTCCGTTTTGAAAATTATACCACCACCGGAAGAGAAGCGACGGAACGCCAACGAACCACAAAATTATTCCCCTAAAATACGTTAAATCGCCTATATGCGTAATTTCTTTGCATTAAGGTGAGTCTAAAAACATTTTTAAAAAAGTGCCCTGAGCTGGGCGTGAACCACCAACCTTAGGGTTACTAGTTGCGTGATCTTCCGAATTCGCCATGGAGGCGATTATGAAGAGACAGCTTGTAGAGTGATAAATAGTTGAAGTCTTTTTAATATTTCTAATCAGAGTGCTCCTTTAACCGTGTGTATTTGACGATAACTGTTTGAAATCAGATCAAATGCACGCGTCATGTAATTTTATAATAAAATGGCAAGCGTCTATGTACTTCTTTCGTAGTTCTCCCATATTCACTTGCTAGTGATCGGCGACAGTTGCCATCTAAATTCATACAATTATATGCACCCATCTCAAGATTTTTCACTTCATGATGTAAAGGTAGGAGTTACTCTTGACCCTCGGAGCTCAAGTATTGTCCTTATAATAACAATTCGTCAGGGAAAAATAATATATAATAACCGCATGCACATGACTGGCGATAGTTCGTGTTGGTCCCTTTGCGATTCTCCGTGACAAATCAAAGGAGCGCGGATCAAAATGAAGTCCTCGCTGTTACGTGGTGGTAACTTCAACACCCCCGATTCTAGATATCTGCTTCGACTCGACGAATCCCTGCCATTAGTGGCACACTAGCGGCAATCCTTCGACGCATCGCTATATCGACGATCGCCATTTACCGGCAAGTGGGCCACTAGGTGTTGGCGACGTTTACGGCATGGGGAAGCTAATAAACAAACAAACCAATAAATAAATGTAAAGCCTTATAAAAAAGATTTTCCCAAAATTTACATCTAGCAAAATCATTTGTTGGTATTCCAGAACTGTAAATTCACCTTTATTCATAATTTACTTCTATCGTAGTTTTGTTATGAGAATGATATGTCTGAAACTGTAACACAGGTCATTAAGACTTTTTTGGTTTGTCAGATTTAGCAGTTTTACTTAGCAGTCAGTCAGTTTGGATCTGTGATTTCAGAGTTTTAGAGATTTCCTTAAATTTTTCATTTCTACAACAGTTTGCAACTAACATCATTAACGTATCTCTTTCGCTATTTCCATGGCTTGGTCACTCCCAGTATATTTCAATCAATAAACTATTTACGGTGTCTTACTCCATCAATCCGAACTACATTTAATATCAAACAACTCTGTGCATTTTCCCTTAAATCTGCAAACTTTCTACTAGGTTAAAACTGAGTATTTTCTATTTTCTTTCTTTCTTGCTAAAACGAAAGTGTTCTTTAGACAACCTGAAATGATGACTCTATATTACATTAAGTTGCATAGGGCATTTTATGTAGCAAATTATTTGACAGTTGGACACTTTCTTCGTATATTGAAAGCAACAGGGATTAAGTCTTCTACACTTACATGAGAAGTAAACAAATTCTTTTTAATTCGTGGAATTGTGCCAATGCACTAGGTCCAGCGAGCTTTTAATTTAAGATTATTATTATTATTATTTTATTGACAGGTTTTCCTGAATATTAAGCAATATTTCACAAAAAGCTGTTTTTTTTAAACAAATGTGTTCGATATCAAGTTTTCATAAAGTAGTCTCTCTCTTCTATAAATAATTTCAGAGGGGCCGCGGTGGCTTAGTGATAAAGCGTTCACCTTTGGTGCATGGGATCCTTGGTTCGACCCCTGCTCGCACCAGGTGAATTTTGTGGTGGAGAAACACCATATGCATGGGTTTCCTCGGGGTTCTTCCGTTTTCTCCCACTTTCTTCATTCCACCTTTTCATTCATTTCTCATCATCACCGTGTTCTTTAGCCTAGCCGGTATAACCGTAGGTCGTAAAACACAAACTTCAAATAATTCCAACACAAACAGTTGCAGGAAGTATGTTATTTCGAATAAAACAAACTACTCCATAGAATTCTGAGTATTATTATTTTTTATATATACAACTCTAGCGGACCTTATTTCTAAATCGAAAGGTAAGAAGACTAAATTCACTCTCTTATTATTATAGGTTCATTTCAATTGAAGCAGTTAAAATAGTTGGGAAAAATTAGAAAGCCATACCCTATATTCCAGTGTGCCACAACCGGATAACACGGCACACTGGCGTGCTTAGCAAAATGAACAGTGTGACGCAAACTTTTACCTACTATTTACAAGAATATTTGTCGAGTTTATTTTATTTATCATCATCAACGATTCTTTCACGGATCAGTTGTCTGTATACAGTTAAACAAACATGTATCACATTGAGGGAATGAGTGTAATTATTTACTTTAATAGTAATAGAAAGGTATATTTTCTTGTATTTTCTACCGGGAATAACTGCATCCGGTCTAGAAAGCTGGGACTAACAAGGGATCTCGATGTGCCAAACACATACCACCCTATAGTCGTGAGTGCCACAAGTCCTGTTCTACGTCTTGGTACCCTAAGGGTTGTTGCCTTCAAAGAGAGAGAGAGAGAGAGAGAGAAATAACTTAAGTCCATTGCACTTACATGCTTAAATTAATAAATTATGTAAATAACTTTCGTTTTCTGTTTATTATTATTATTATTATAAATTTCTTAGGAAGTTGACTGCCGTATGTATGCACACTGCTCTCCCGTGCAGCGCCTCGTGTATGATTTTCCATACACAAACTATATATTCCAAGTTTGTTGTGTTCGTTCTATAGGTGTGTTTGTAATTAGATGCATATGAAGCAGAAGTCAAAATTTAATGTCCACGCTACGTATATGCAAAACCATAGACAAAGAAATTTATGAATAAAGACATTTATGGCGCTAAAACAATGGGCAAAAATAAAGAATTACTAGCGGATTGTTGCCCGTAGTGCACAGGTGATAACGGTTAACAGTGTTAAATTTAAACAAATAGTTTTAATTAAGTACGAATTTAACTTATAGTGGGGAAAGCTCAGGAGTTCGCTAGGATCCTTACAATATCGAACCCCGTGAAATGCACTGCAAACCTGTCCGCAAGCCCCCCGTAATGTTCAACAGATATTGTGTATTAATATTCATCTCAATGCAAACCTATATAGATCTACGCACTTCAATACTCAACGAAGGTGCAGACTATTCATGAGTTAAACTCTCTCACCCAATGTATTCTCCTAACATATCTCCCAGCGATTACAACATTTTTTGGTATCTCAATCACTTTCTTACCTTTGGAGTTGACAGTCATCGGTTGGACGTTTCACACGCAAATATCTAATATTAACAACGTTTCTTCTATAACTTCGTAATATTGTATTATTTCTTTGTATTATTCATTAGCTTGGTTAGGATTGTTTACTTTTCTCTTTGCACCTACTTGTTACCTATACCTTAACGTTGGATAAAAACACACTAGCTCTCACCGGGAATCAAATCCAGAACCAATGCACTTGAACCATCTGGCCACAACAAGGCACATTTAAAAAAGAAGTTTCGATTTTGTTAGGAAAATTGTGATTAGGTGTAACATTTAAAAATATATTTAAGAATGGGTACGGATGAAACGCACTGAATTTTCTCGCTCGAATTTCTTAAACTGACTCGTGTTAGGCTGCAGCTATTACTGAAACATTTCTTTGGGAAATGTGAATAAAATAATGTGTTTTGGAAAACTTTGTTCGAAGCAACTTACGTCCAAAAGTAAAGTACCCATTGCTCATATTTCTGTTAGAAATAACTTATGCCATATATTAGAATTATAAGGAAATAATTGTATGTGAACTATGAGCAAAAGCGTCTAAGTACTTTCTGAGAAAATCTTCAAAAAAGTCATCCCCAAGAATAAAATATCCCTTGTGTATCCTTTCAGGACAAACGAGTTACGCTATTTATGAAATACGAACAAAATTGCTTGAGTCGTTCTCGACAAAATCGTAGGGTAAAACTTGCTCCGATAAGTAATATACCACTTCTAGCTTTTTAGGATAATGGAATTATACCATATCGTTAGGTTATGTAACATTTATTTATGAAATATGAACAAAATTGCGTCAGGCGTTAATGGGAAAATCGTCGGAGAAGAGTAAACTAAGAGTAAACTACCCCTTCTGAATGTTTACTGGACGAACGAGTTGTGTCATAATTTATTTATGAAATGTGATTGAGAAAATTGTTCGAAAAAACGCATCCCATACAGTAAATTACACCTTACGTATTTCTTTCAGAGCAGTGAGTCATACTATATTTGTAGAAAAATAAGCAAAATCTTTACAGCTGTCTTTGAGACAATTTAATTATTTTAAATTTTCATCCTTCAGTAAAGTACCCTTATTTTTAGGTGTCGGAGGATATAGAATTCGAAACGATAAAGTGTTATAAAAACTTCATGTCTAGAATTCGGTCCAGATACGTCGAACAGTATGGCCTCTATTTGAATGCATGTAAAAGCGTGACGAACCGACAGACATCAAAATCACTTTTTCGATATATGGGGGCGTGAAACTTGAATTCATTGAAATCTCGAATTCGATTTTTATCATTATTACTACTATTTCTTCTTTCGTCGCTCGAACGTGAAAACGAATAGGAATACAACGACACGTAACGTGATAATTTGTAATTCCCAAAATTTAATGAGTTACGTTTAATGTGTTGCCATGCTAGAAAAAAAGCTTATGCCTGTTTGTTATATCATTTTTAATATCAGTTTTTTACGCTGCTATATAATGTAGAAATACTCGCAAATCTTGACCCACCGACCCACTCATCTCTTATTTTAACATGTAGTATATCATTTAAAAGACGAAACATGCATCTACACAATTTTTTCTCGATTACGAAATCTGGCTTGATATATATACTAGTTGGGATTGTTATTTCTTTTTAAGGTGAGAAATTGATACGATTAAAAAGCCCATCTTGAAGTGGGTACAAACTACATCCCAAAGTTATTAGAAACGTTTTCGCGACCCCATAAAACTATCAATTCGATAAATATTTAAGTAAGTTTTGACATTTTATTGGTCATATCTCCGAGCCTCTCATCCTGTAAAGATGGGGATGAATTTGGATATAACGCCATTTAGTGCCTCACTATTCATCTCAACGACCCAGAAAACTATGGATAACACTCTACAATCAGTCGTTTTGAACTATTTTTACATGTTACTCCTCCCAACTTCCATCCCTTGGGGTATCTGACTTCCATAATATTTTTTCTTAGATTGAAAGTAATATGTCCACGTTTGGTAAAAATTGCCCCAGACATTCCGGAGTTTCGCTGGAATATACACTTATACGTGCATTAAAATATTTAGAGCTATGTGAGCAACGCCTTCGATGTTACCCCTGTATATTCAAAATCGAGGTGACATAGTCGGTCATGCCAAAACATGGCATTAAATGCGATTGCGATTGTAATAGCTTGACGAACCCAAATTATGGATAAGACACTAATCTCAGTCACTTGAGACATTTTATTTTTCATCCTTTATCGGCCGCCATGATGATGGGGTTTGATTTAGATTTCTGAGCTTTCGGCATCTAAGACCATTTAGCCCTTCACGTTTTGAGGGATGACGTCCCTCGGCGAGCACACTATCCGGGGAAAGGGAAGGAAGAAAGGATTGGGGAAGAAAGGAAGCGGCCTGGGACCTATAAGTTAGGTACCACCCCGGCATTTGCCTGGTTTGAATCGATTAAGTTGATTTTAACGTCCCGTTGAGCAGTGAGGCTATATGAAACGTAGACATACTAATTAACGTAGAATCCGAAACACATGAGCTCCCGCTGGGGGCGGAACCTGGGTCTCCCACGCCGAAAGTGCGTACGCTATACGCTTAGCCACAAAGGAGCTTTACGATGCGAGTTGAATTTGGACTTTAACGCTATCGGAGTTGTAATTATTAATATCTGCAACAACGAGAACTATGGATTCGGCACTAATATCGATCGTTTTTACTTATATATATATATATATATATATATATATATATATATATATATATATATATATATATATATATATATATATATATAAAAGAGACAGAGACAAAGAGACCACTTCCCTATACAAAAGCATCGCAGATTATTGAACTGAAATCCTTTGGAAAGAAATCCTATTCTGCCTTCTTTCTAAAGTATAAACAAGACTCTTAGACATGACTTCGTGTTCATAGATTTCCTGTTTACATGTTTTTGTGGTTCTTGAGTTTTGTGTCTGGAACCAAGATTGTTTATACCCGCACATTCTCTTTACCTTTCAAGAACATAAATCACTTGCTGCAATGAGAATATTGAGAAGTAACCTCCGTATAACAAATAGCTGCAAATAAATGCACTATATAACTTATTTATTGCTATAATATATTTTCTTAATTTGTATTTAACATTCACATATAGAATACCAACGTACTGTGAACACCTATCTCAGTTACACCAAGGGGATGATAACTCCCCCCCCCCCCTTGGGAACTTTTGCCACTATATTAGAAATGTTCCTTAGGGTCCTTAGAATCAAAAAAAAAAAAAAAATAGTTGTTGGTCAACATATAAGTGCAACACCTGGGTCCTGGGGCCCTTAACCTTTTAGCACCCGTGTATATTTACAGGCATCGATGGGATCTCGTTAAATGACCGTAGATCAGACCGTTGGTGCAACACTGGAACAAGTTATGCCTTGATCGATTTTTAAGACTGTAGGCCTTCAGTTTACGTTATGAACGGGACATTTCTGTGTACAAAGGAAAACTAATTGAGGGATATTTAAGAAAATTTTCCCTAAAAAGTCCCTTCTCGCGATTCTTTTAGTTATTATGTGGCAACATTGCAAACTACGTGAATAATAAAATGTATTTAGGTGTCCCATTTCATGTTCAATTTCCAATGAAAATTTCATCTTGATCCATCAAAAAGCCACAAAGGAAATTCGTTTTTTCATAGTTTTTACAGAGTTCATAATAAAAGATTTTTATGGAAGTAGGAGTATGACTTTGTCAATGTTCGGACCGTCAGTGCAACACTGAAACAAGTTATACCTCGATCGATTTGGAAGAGTATAGGCTTTCAGTTTACGTTATGAACGAGACATTTCTGCGTACAAAGGAAAAATAATTGAGGGATATTTAAGAAAATTTCCCTAAAAAAGTTCCTTCTCGCGATTCTTTTAGTTATTACGTGGCAACACTGCTAACTAGGTGAATAATAAAATGTATTTAGGTGTTCTGTTTTATGTTCAACTTAAACTGAAAATTTCGTCTTGATCCATTAAATAGCAGCAGAGGAGATATGTATTTTATAGTCTTCACAGGGTTCATAATAATTGATTTTCATGGAAGTACGAATATGACTTTGTGTCAATGTACAGTTATTATTGCAAGCTACGTGAATAATAAAATGTATTTATGTGTCCTATTCTATGTTCAACTTAAACTGATACTTTCGTCTTGATCCATCAAATAGCAGTAGAAGAAATATGTAGTTTATAGTCTTCACAATAGAAATTGCGAAAAATAGATAACTGCAAAACACAAAATTTGCGTTACTGATATCATATCACAAAATCAATATTTAATATCTATTACTGCGCGTTGCGTTGACGCAACCTGCTAATGAATGAAATCCAACAAAGGATTTTTTCCGTGTTGTAAAATGATTAACAATAAACTACTGATTTGTTTAACACGAGGAAATCTTGCATGATATGTCAGCAAGAAAGGTGGCTCTAGAGGGATGTATCGTCGGTAAAAATTAACATTTTGTCGCTCCAAGCTAAAACAAGCTGTTATCCATCTCACCATCTCCTTTAACCTTAGTGCGTAATTCTGGGATGTTAATTATAGTCTGAAAATAAAAGTTAAAGGAAAACCATTTCCAACCACTATTCACAATTGCATATACTTTGTGTATTATTATTATTATTATTAGTAATAATAATAATATCAAAATCAGTGGTAGGTCAAGCCGTCAAACTAATACGCTACTGCCTTTGGTGACGGGTGCCTTCCGTACCACTCATTTCCAACGTGCATGTTGAAGCGAACGAGCTATCTTTAACCAACACTACTCGGAGATGACCGCCGAATGATACCTCAAGTTTTTATGTTTCTTCGTCACCTCAACATCCGATCCTCATTGTGATTGTTGTAGTGTTTATACTTCGTGTTTCCTTCTAAGTTTGTCCTCTATCCATTGATACTAAACGCAGTTCACGTGTCCAGTTCAATTGACAATTCAAACAAGTATTTACTCTTACCTTTCATACTAACTTTGGCCTTTCTTTACCATTACCGTGGCAAAAGAAAATTAATATTCCACAGTGTTACTAATTTTACTCTTATGCTTTCGTCACCGAGTTGGCATATTTTCTATCTTATATTGTCTTTCGTAGCAGACTTGTTACTGAGTTTTACACATCAATTGGTCCATAAAGACCTTTGCAATATAACGCACCCAATCCCAGTCTCTTACTCGCACTCTTATCAGCAAAGATGTACTTTGCATTTTCTACATATTCAGATTCATCTCGTGTGAAGCAGAATATATGTGCCTGATTAAAGTTACCCTTTCGACAATTGATGGCAAATATTCATACAGACTGGGTGTGTGAACGAAAAAAAAAAAAATTGAAAGATTTAGTGACAGCTTGCTCCAGTCACTTCCACAGCAATATTTCTCAATCTCAAACAGATGTATCAGAGATTAGGATGGTGTAAAATATTCGTCATATTGCATGTAAGGAAGTTTTTCAGCAAGGTAGCGAACGGAAATTTCAATTTGTACATATTATCTGCCTTATTGCCTGTTACGTTGCTTGCAATATACTTGACATTACATGTCTCAGCATACTAATTTTACACATGTCTGTAACGAAAAAACCTCTACCTCTTTTTAAGTTACTTTACCCTGAAAAAAGTAAACTTTGCAGTCTCTTAATTAGGTCAAAAATAACATGGAATGCACTTTTTTTCGGAACATAAATATTAGTATTTTCTTCTAAAACATATTCTAGCATTAAGAAAGAGCTTGAATTTCTTCCCTTTTCTCATTTCTGCATTCATCTTTACCACTTGTATATGTAGTATCAATGCCCACTTCATTTGGAAAGCAGTCACGGCTGTCACAATGTATTAAAAAAAAAATGTCAAATCATCCTTCGTACTTTATCATAATGCTTTGGTGCCGAAATATGCATTCAGTTTTTTTCTAAACACCCGTGTGGAAACGGATTATGTCATCACAAATTTCTTAGATTGTATCACTCGGTAGCAAAGTGAATTTAGTAATTAATAGTGGAAAATAGTTGTGTACCAATGATTGTTTCAGATTATACAAGAGATATTTGAAGTTGCAACTACGGACGCTGAGCCAAAACTTTATTTGTACTTCCTGTAGGTAGCTGGTATAAGACGTTCATGAAACCATGTAAACTAACAGAAACTTATCTTAACGAAATTAAATAAATTTTGCTACAATTATGTTGCGCTAATTCTTGAATGGTCCAATACGTCGTTCATCAGAGCTTCAGCTTCTTTTTCCATGTACTATTTTCCCACACCTTTTTATTAGTTTCCATCTTTTTTAAGTATGTATGTAAAATTCTTCTACTATAAAATTGTAAGGAAACACGTAAAATAATTAATAACCACTCTTACTAGAATCTACTCTCATAGTAGTGACGGTTATCAATTACTTTTAGATGTTTTCTTACAAATTTACGATAGAATAAATTTAGATACATAGTTAAAGGATGGAAACTAATAAAAAGGTGTAGGAAAATTGTACTTATCTGCAAAAAGAAGCTGAAACCTCGACAATGTACGCAAGTTATTAGGTTGATGAAATATTGGAATATTCAAAATCTAACGCAACGTAAGATAGCAAGTTTTATTTATTTACTGGTGTAAGTTGCTTAAAAATGAAATCAGTATCATTTTAAAGAACCGCTAGTAACTGATGGACACTCATGTCCAAAAGTATTGTCGCATATCTATAAATATGTTGTTGTAGGAGTATAATTTGTAAACGAATTCGCCCGGTGTTTATTATAATTTTAGTATGTGCATAATCGGCATATATGTGGCAAATTTCGTGTCAAAAGAGCAGTAAATAATCACAATAAAACGAAAAGAAAACTTTCTTGTCCATTTAGCAGCATTTTGTTTTCGTCATTCTAATTTTCGTATTTATGATTCTTTTCCTATGAAATTTACCACAAATATACATTTCCCGATTATACACATAGTATCAGTATTAAAAGCACCATGCAAAATTATCAAATTATATTCTTACAAGAAGATAATTATAGATATGCGACAGTCATTTTGGACATGAGTGTACTTTAGGGTACAATTGTATCGTGTAGCAGTGATATAGTGCGCATACCAACATTTATTTAAGACATCAAACTACACTGGCAAGATCTTGATCATACGTTAATATTTCTGTGAACGCAATCTTTTAGTTAAAGATATTAGAGTAAATAATTTAAAATAAGTTTAAAAGGAAATCAAGAGAGGAACGAAACAGTACGTTAAAATATATAGAATCAAACATTTCAAGTAACTCCATTTAATAATTAGACAATAAAATATTGCTTTGAAAGATTATGCCATATGCAGGTTCGGTAGCTTTCTGTTGTAAACACAAATTTGTATACCTTCAGAAGTGTGCTATAACAGAATCAATTTGGATAGTTTAAATCCAAAATGTTAATCTGAACTCGTATGACTATTTTGTTCTACGCATAAGTTCGAACAAGTTATTTTTATTTTATGAAAATCCTTTTTTGTTTTTCTTACAGATTTCAGTAGCGCTAGAAAAAGCAACAATGGCATTAGCTGATCTGAAAGTAGAACATAAGGAAGACCTAGTCGTACCATTTCAAATCCCGTGACCAGGAACCACAACTAGAAGTGATCACAAATGTTCCTTTGTGTGCAAGTGAAATGCCACAGCTTTTTATGTGTGGCATTTGTCAAACTGCACTTGAGTACACATACTCAAGCCACATAAAGAAAGAACTTGCTAAATTAATTCGAAGATGAGCATAAAGTGGTTTTTTATGAAGCATGAAAGTTAACTGTAACGATTTGGTTGTATTTTGGGGGCCATTTTTGACTTTAACAGAAGGTGTTACGAATGGATGTGAGAAAGTTTGTATGAAAACAAAATCTGAGTAAAGTCACATTGTAAATACAATTTATTAAGTATCATCAGCTTCGAAGGAGGAGTATAATGAATTTCGTCCATGACAGTTCATGGTGATGATGATAATAATAAATATAATAATGAACGTGTGATAATTTTGATAAATATTCTTTTCTAAATGCAAAATGGTACTCTATCAATTTCTAAAACCTTCAAAACAAGCTTTGGCCTATGTTAATCTATGGTATTTGTTCCCATAAAAGACAGGTGAAATATGGCTTTTTAAAAAATTTTTTCTTTAAAATGGGAGGTGAATTTGATGTCATTGTTAATGACTGTACACTTGACAGTACAGATAATTAAAGACGTGTTTGTCGGTTATAGGTAAGTGTGATTTAAGCACCACACAATTAGTTTGCAATGATTACTAAGGGCTTCCAGCATTTTGCTTCAGTTTGACGTTTAACAACGTAATGTGTGGCTTGTTTTATTCTGTTTTGTGAGTTGTCCGTGTACATATATCTATATATGAAGTGCCATTTATACATGGTTTAATTGGATATTGGGTTCATTATGTTGATTATACGGTAAAATGTTATGCAAGAATTTTATTACATGTATACGTATTTGCGGATGATGTATTATGGAGATAATATACATGGCAGTTCATAATGCAAGTGACAAAATAATCCTAAGAGGGGAGGAAGTAAAAATACTGTGCATCAAAAAATGTCTTCAAATTCAGAAATATATGTTTGGAGCTGTTTCAAAACTTTCAACTTTGAAGTGAATTCATCTGCTGATAATAGTTAAAAACAGGATATATTTGTGCCAAAATATTCGGTGAATAGGTACTACACGTGAAGCAAAAACATTAGAGGTCTTTTACAAAAGAAACAAAAATATTTTTTCATAGCTTTTTCCTAAATTACTTCATAGTATCTATTCGTAAGATTTATGAATACGTGCCATGCTATCTGAAAACTCTCATACTATAACTACAAATAAACCTAGATTTCTCTTTATGCTTTCGGGACAAGTACATAATGTCACTCATATAATAAAGTAGTTTTCACAAACATGATAGTTTTATTTTATAATCACAGCTACCCATAAAAAGCTCTTCACACTCATCCACAAACGAAAGTGAATCAAACTAATGTTACTCTTTTTAGAGTTTTTAAGATATTTTTCATTGGATGGTTGAAAGCAATCAATTGTCTTAACAAGTAAAAATATTAAACTTTAGTGTATGTACTCTAGTGACTATATGACCTTTGCGAGAGGTGGGTGAGTAAGCTTTTTTGAACAAGGCTGTGCATACATTCGTATTCAATTGGTCTTCAGTTATTTTTTGGCATGAATATAATTCATCTGAGTGTTTCTTAACTGCTGCGGTACATCCAATCGTTTCGAAGGTTTAACTTTATAAAATAATCACAACCAGTACCTTACCATATTTTTAACTTCTAAACTAAGATTATTGGCTTCGTATAGTACTTGGTTATTAAGACTTCCTCCTCCTTCCATTCTATTTGTATCAAAATTTACTACTTAAAGTTTGTCACTTATGTTATGAATCATTCTGTGTAGTCTTTTCATGAGTAAATTATTCGGAAATCTTGGTTAATTCCTTTTAGCGTTTAATGTTAGGAACAGGGTTCCGAACAGTAAATATGATTCAGTATGTCTGAAATTTAAAAGAAAAATGTTTCTGTATTTAAATGTAAGCTTTATTTTAAATAAGTATTGGTATAGTACACAATTAATATTTATAGAATTTTTATTTGATTAAGTCAGATGTTATTTATTTATGAATTTCAACGGCAGTTCACAATCTGTTTTCCCTAACAGAATGTGTCAATAAGTATAATAATAATGAAAGTGTGAATGGAAAAGAAAGAAAAAAAAAATAGCGCGTACATTCAAAAGTGCTTTCTTTAAAGTGAAGTTAGACATGAGGAGTAAATACTGTACGTGCATTGAATGTTCAGTATTTTATTGTATTTTTGTACCTAGAAATTATGGTAAACCTAAAGCAAGCGAAGCTAATTCATTGAAGATTTGTTATATCTGTGACTAAGTTTAATTCACATCAATTTTAGATCTTTTCTTTCCGTAGAACTTGTACATTTTGTCCTCTTGTGCACATATTTGTATTTGTTAATGTGGGAAAGATCTGATGCTGTGTTGAAAGGATCTAATACCACAATATTGCGCTGTAAAGAATATTCCTATTTAGAGAATTATTAAAGTAATTTTCTTTCTATAATAAAGTTTCTTTTGTAACTATCCACTTGGTAAGAAGTTGAAAGTGTTTCAAAATGGTTCATGCTGGCTACAGTTTTACATTTCCTTCAGACGTGGTCATATAATGAATGACTTCGGTCCTTCATCATTTTGAGGTGCTTTTCTTTTCCATCTGTTCTGTTCTTGACCAATTCGAATTTCGAAGAGTGCAGATGAATGCTTAGATCAGTGTGTTCTTTTGATCATAACCAAATTTGACCGTCGGTCGCAATCACATTTTGGAAACAAGCATATCTACATGTCAATTTTGGCCCAAATCGATCAACGTTGAATTTTGATGTTCCTAAGTATAGCCTTTAACGTAAACTGATATCAAATTGAACATGCCACTTATATAGATAATTATAATCAATATTTCCAGTTGTATTCCAGATCCGTCAAGCCGTTCTTGAGAAACAACTTCATGCCAGTTTGTGCTTTTGATCTCGGCCATATTTGGCAAGTAGGTCATCAGCAGTGAACCAGTTGTCCAAATTGGTTTGCCCGACCCTGAAAAAACAAAGTTCAGAGAGTTGATGGAAGACTGTGGCACCCACCAACATGGAAAAAAGCGAATACTTTGTAATAAGAGCAAACGTGAAGATCTAATTTTTTTACAATTTTCAAAATAATAAAAGTAAGGACAGTAACCAGATTTGACTTTCAAGTGGTCTAATATTTAATACTATGAAGGTATTGTTCGCCGCCGCGTAATTTGTCTGCCCGTCAATCGCGTCATTATCTATTATTCAAATACTTAATACAATTATATAATATTTGGCCTTAGCAATATGCGTACGCCAAATAAGGGTATTCAGAAGGTCGTTCCACATAATGATTTTGAGTAGCTGTGTGCCTAGTAAAAGCTTCTTTGCTACCGACGAGTCTGTTTTAGAATTTCACTGTAGAAAGCTATTGTGTTGCATGTGAAGGAAAATGTTTTGCCATATCTCCAAAGGACGGTAAGGTTTCAGGAATATAGACAAACAAGGCTGTTTCGGGACTAAATCTTCAGAATTCCATGGGTAATCCATGGCGATCTGATGATTGCAGAATTTAACAAACATACAAAAAGAAAATATTGTGAATTCTTGCGCTTACCGAGCTCATAATTGACTGATCTGCGAAATTCTCGCATTTAATTAATTCATACAATAGTAACTTCAGTCTGGCATTGCAGAAAAAAAAAAGCACAAAATTCAGGGGGAAAATCTCAATTTTTCCCCAAAGTAATAATTTGAGATTTTTCATATTCAGTAATTTGTATTAACCAATGTACACAAAAATGGGGCTCCAAATTCGCTGACCAGTCCATTTTTTTTTTTTTTTTTTTTTTTTTTTTTTCACCACGAGCTAGAATTTGGAAAATATTCTGTATATGAAAACGCCCAAGGAATAGTGTCAGATGTAAATTCGGTCGGATGTGGGATGGCTAATATTCACCTGTAATATATATATTGTCATTTGATGAAACCCAATTACCAAAATTAATATATTGCGGTGAAAAAACCATCGTGGATAAGAAAAAGTATTCTGACGACTTCTTTAGACACTAAACAAGAAACTCTTTATTTAGTAACTAAGCTGTTATCAAGTATTTCTGAAAAATCTCCGTAGGGTATTGTTTGTTTTTAATCTACTATTGCATTGGTAACGTGATACTGTATTTAACCAGGGTTGTAAACGCTTACTTTCGAAACGAGCTCTGCTCAAACTCTGAGTGTAAAAAGCATATTAACTCACGCTCAAACTCAAGCTTTTTAAAAGAAATGCGCTCAATTATTAAGTGAAGCTCTGTGTACAAAATTTGGCTCGAGATGACTTCTCTAAGCAAAAACCTGATGATTGATAGATATGCACACATGTTCTTTTATATATTCGTGTACACAGTGCAGATTAAGGATGGTCCAGCATACAAATGGAAGTTTTAAAGAGTAAGAAGGTACTCTGTAAAGAAATAATATCACCTAAGGAACTCACTGGTACAAGCGTCAGATCAGTAATTACAGTAATAAGGAAGGAAGAACATAAATTGTATACATGTTACCAACATATATGTACCTCCAAGAGAGGGTAAGCCGCAATGATAAAGTGTGCATGGTTCAAAACTTACAAAGCAACGACCGAACAGTGGACTGCTTAATATAACCACACTATGTCTGCATGCACATGACCTGCTGTACAATATCGTTGATGATGTAAGTACAGATAGTGATCAGAAAAATGGAAACACCTGTAGTTGGCAACACGTCAGATGTATGGGTTGGCAGTGGTGTCGTGGCGCCCGCAGCGCCGGACCGCTGGTGGTGGTGTGTTAGGTCGGTCTCCATACTACGTCAGGCGCAGTGTAACAGCAGTGTCCAGTGGCTGCAGCAGACGGAGGTAGTGTAAAATGGGAGACCTCTCAGATTTTCAAATAGGGCAATAGTAGTGGCTACTGTGTTAGGTGTGTCACGTGGGACAGTGTCGAAGGTGATGACGGCCTACACAACACACGGGAAAACCACATCGGGGAAGCGGAACAGTGTGCGGAAGAAAATCATGAGTGACAGGTCACGCCGGGTATTAACCCATTAACGCCGAAATTATTTTTTGCTTTTATTTTCGGTGAAATTTGTAATTTTGATTTATTTAGGTGTAAAGACCATTTACGAGAAATTTTGAGTTCGTGACGTAAGCAGTTTTGTTGGGGTGCCCCGTGATCATATGAACACGCTAGGCGTTTAAGTACTTTCGTATATCATGATTAAGTGGATGCCCTGTTAAATTATTAACACATACGGAAAAGAAAAGAGACATTTATTGTCTTAGAAATTCTTACATTTTAGAAGACAAAAATAAACACAGTATTTGGATTATGGAATTGTCAGGTTATGGAGCCCAATTTATATGGGACTTTATGGAAATTGAAAAAAAAAGTTGGTGCGCGCACAAACCCATGCTACATTTGAAACATTTCGTAGGTACTGTGTTTGAACACAGTGTACTTGCACAACATTTATGCTTAGACCGAACCACTAAGTGGTTTCTCCCATAAAGACAAACGTCATCCCTTACATGGTGTTGTTGACTGCTGGACTCAGAAATGGCTGGAAGCCCTGCATCTAATAGAATGGCTTTATAATTTTGCAAAAAAAAAAAAGTTTGTACAATATGTCTTGCAAATTCCTTTTCTGGAATGCCTATTCTGGCTTTTCTCAACATTAGCCATGCGATTCGTGCGATACATCAATCATCCAAGAGAGAGGCGCCCACCAACACTTTTTGGACTTCTAATTCTACTTCTATAATATGAGATATCCTGGTCCATTTGATCAGTAAGTTTCTTGTGCTTGCTAATATTCTCCGAATTCATACGAACAAATACTCTGTTTTCATTTTGGAAATTTTGCTCGACATTAAAAACAGGCTGAACCCCGTTACACGTAAAGCAGTTGTAACGACAGAGTTGTCACATCATCTTCACCAAGTCGAATATTATCTGTAAAAACAACTTCAGCATGACTCGTAAGTTGGCGCCGTGTACGGTTGTCCATTTCCATCCCCTTTACCCGAATCTTCATCCGAAAAGAAGTTAGGTCTCGGAGGTTCAGCATGTCCTGCATGTCATGCACGTCATCCGATTCTAAAATATCAAGAATTTGTTGAATTGAAAGACCTCTGTATCTCAAGGGAAAACCATACAATTACCAGTAACAGGAGTTGCAAAAGTCATTTCAAATAATAATAATAATAATAATAATAAAGTAAAAAGAATAGAGTAAGTCAACTGAAAGCATGTACAAACTGTTCTAAATTGATATACCTGCAAAATTTTAGTGTATTATTGACACTTATACGTACGTACGTAAGAGAGAAGAAGCTACTTAAACGCCTTGCGTGTTCATATGATCAGATTGATGGAAAATGTCAATAACCATTATCCAAATAATTTCAGATGAGTGAAATGTAATCTGTAACAACTTTTGACATCTCTAAATGATGAGCCAAGAGAAAAGAATTTGAAAGGATAAGATATAAGATTGTTTTTTAATACTTATTGCGAGGATGATGCCATTTTTCTTGTATTTCTGGCGCGTTGCGGATATCTGTACCTCTAGGTTACATTCACGCCGCAATGAGGAATTTGTTTTGTCTGAATATCGTTAACAGAACCTTCTCCTAGTAGTCAACACACAAAGCGTAAAGAAACCACTGAACGTATGTTATACAAGGCTTATTTTCATAAATACTAATTGCTGTGATCATATGATCACGCACGGCGCTAATGGGTTAAAGCGCATTGTCACGCAGAACCGTCGTACCACTGTGGAGCAACGGAGGAACTCAATTAGCACCTCCCCCACCCTGTTTCGACAATTACAGTCCGCCGCGAATTACATGACATGAACTTACGGGGTCGTGTTGCACGGACCAAACCGCTCATCAGGGACCATAACGCTTTCGCACGCCGCAAATGGTGCCGCGACCATGCAACTTGGACCGTTGAGGACTGGAAACGTGTGATATGGTCGGATGAGTCATCCTTCACCCTATCCCCAACTACGGGCCGTGTTTATGTGTGGAGAACGCCCAAAGAAGCTTATGATCTGCAGTGTCTCCGCCCAACTGTGAAACATGGCGGCGGCTCGGTGATGCTGTGGGCCGCCATATCATGGTTTTCATTCGGTCCTGTGGTCACACTTAGCGGACGAATCACTGCCAACGATTATGTCGCAATTTTAGGAGACCACTTGCATCCTATGGTCCGGATGTTGTTCCCGGACAATGACGCCATCTTCCAGGATGATAATGCACCCATTCACACAGCTGGCGTTGTTGCAGCGTGGTTTGAGGAACATCGGGATGAAGTTCAACACCTCCCCTGGCCCACCCAATCCCCAGATCTCAACATAATTGAACATCTGTGGTCCGTCTTGGAAACACGACTCCGGCGACGATTTCCACCTCCATTCTCTCTCACAGAACTGGCCGATGCCCTGCACGAGGAATGGTGTAAAATTCCACTTGCTACCATTCACGACCTCTATGCCTCCACCCCACGTCGCATCAAGGCTGTTCTGAAGGCGAAAGGTGGCCCGACACCATATTAATCTGGTAAGTTGCAATTTCGTTCAGGTGTTTCCATTTTTCTGATCACCATTTGTATGATACTGGACCATTATAACGTATATGGACTCGTTTGTGTCGAAGGTTCAATGGTGTCTGCTGAACGCTGGACTAGTAGCATATGGTCTTCCATCGACTTCCGTTGAGTCAGAACCACGAACATCTCACTGTACAATGGGTGCTGAATACAATGTGTTGAGTGGCGGACAGTTCATGATTCTGTACAAATGTCAGTTCAGCCTTTCGTACAGTATGGTTGCATGTGTGTTAGAGTCTATCGTTGCGAACATAGTTTGCTAGCGTGCACTGTGAACGTCAGATAAGATAGTGTTGGGAAACAATTACATACAACAACCGATCTTGGTCACTACATATCGACGATAACCTCTTTAGTGATCAGTACACAAGGTCAATTCTACAGGTCGAGGTCATAACTTCCGACAACTCAGAACACCATGTTCCAGCAGTACAATGCCAGGCCATATGCACACTCATGTCCAAAATGATTGTCGCATATCTTTGTAAGAATATAATTTGATAATGATTTTGCAGGGTACTTTTAATACTAATACTATGTGTATAATCAGGAAGTGTAAATTTGTGGAAAATTTCATAGGAAAATAATTATAAATACGAAAATTAGAATGAGTAAAAAAAATGTTGCTAAATGCACAATAAAGTTTTATTTTCGTTTTATTGTTCTTATTTACTGCTTTTTTGACATGAAATTTGCCACATACATGCCTTTGCCGATTATACACATACTAACGTTATAAGAAATACCGGGCGAATTTATCAAATTATATTCCTACAACAACATATTTATAGACATGCGACGGTACTACTGCTTCTCTGGCCTATACGTTACATAAATCATTCATCCCCCCCCCCCCCAAAAAAAAGTATGTTGAATGCTTAATCAGCACCTTACTCGTCAGTCTTCAGCAGACAGTATCGACGTCTTGTATGTCTGTATACAAATAGCATAGCAGACGATTCCTTAGGAAGATTACGCAAAGCCAGGCTGTGTTTGATCCGACGCAGCGTGTAGAGTAACGGCCGTACTAACATTACAATCATGTAAATACCACTTACGTGATCCTAATAACTGCTGGCAATTGTTCCACGTCTGAACTACTAATTTCTGCTGAGAAACACCAAGTCAGTATTCCACGAACGAAAAAGCAATGATTTGTCTATGTAGTTCTGATTACGGTAACTCAAATTTTCATTAACGTAGGTGTAGGACATAAAACGAAAAGTAACTTACTTTAACAAATCTATCTTCATTGATAATAAACCATGTAATTCACTTTATTAATATACTGCAAAAGTACAATGAATTAAATGTATAGTATTTATCTAACAAGGTAATTTCTGAATTTAATGTACACTTTATCTCCAGCCATAGGACATATTAAATATTAATACTGGGCGATACTAAGGATTAATATGTACAGTCTTCAGCAAAAAACATGCAACATGAGTATGTAAATTTATTGTGAAACTACGCCTAACACCCCAGGGAATCAGCATAACGTCTAAGTGGCACGAATTACGCCAGGAGAAACCTCGGCGTCCTCCCCTGCACACTTATTTTGGAGCAAAAGACTTCGTCGTTTCACAATAAACTTACATGCTCATGTTGCAGGTTTTTTACTGCGGACTGTACAAAAAAAAAAAAAAAAAAAACTGCAAAAATTAATATATTTGTCGTTTCTTACTATTAACAACAGGAGAATACTGTCAGATGCTACAAATTTTCCACCAGGAGGGTTAAACATGCATGACTTAACCCAACTGACATCCGGTTGTTCAGTTGAAACATTGAAAAAATGCGGTTTTACATACAATTGGCTTGGTGGAATTGAAATGTCCAAATGACGGGTGTCAATTTCGGAAGCTAGAAAAGTGAAAACCATACATGGATAGTCAAAACGTCTTCCGCTGCAGCCACACTTTTGCCATCGTTCAGCTAGCAATTAGATTCTACGACGAAAGAAGTCGAGTCAGCGATCCGAATAATCCTCAACCGCATGTTGCACCGCCCGGTCATCCAGAAAGTACTTTCCTGGCAAGAAGTGGTATTCGGTAGGAGAAAAGGTCAAGAAAATACGGTGAATGAAGAAGGGTTTCATACTGCAGCTCATGGAAAGTCTGCACTGTCATTTGAGCGACATGTGTGTTGTTCAATTTAAGTAAACCATGTTTGTTGACCATTGCTAGAAGCTTGTGGTGTATTTCATGGAGTTCTGCACTGTAACAATCCGCAATGTTTTCGCCTCGACGGAGAAAGACATAATAGATAACCCTATCATAAAACAGTAGAAGTAACAACAGATTCTACTGATGAGGGATGGGTTTGGTTATTGACATTGATCCTCGACAAAACCATCCTCGACATTGATCACGATCTCCACTGTTCTGATCGTTTATGATTGTCGTCGTCCTGTTACTGTACAACGCCAAGCCCCACATGACTAGGATGACCCGGGCCACCATTCTACGCCTTGGATGGGAAACACTTGCATCCGCCATACTCCCCGGATATTGCACCGTCCGATTATCAGCTGTTCCATTCCTTGGACAATCATCTTAGAAGACACCAGTTCAAATCTCTAGTAGATGGACACTTGATACCTTATTCGCTTCAGGCCCATCAAATTCTACCGCGATGGAATCCATGGCCTTCCAGAACGTTGGCAGAAGGTCGTCGATGCTGATGAGACTATTTTTGATCTTCGGGGTACGTCTTAGGTGACATATCGACGTTCGAAGGTGGTGGATGAAAAGGCGACAAAACTTTCTTGGTTACCTTTACAATTTTTAGTTTATATCGCAAAAAATTTCAACAAATAATACGAAATTCGAAATAAAAATCTCAGAAAGAACCCACAGCAATTTTTATCAAAATCGAATTTTTTTAAGTGCGCCACTTTTTTTAAAATATAAAATTCGAAATCAGTGATCTTAAAAACTCTTTCGTGAGTTTTAGAAAGATTAAATTAGATTTTTGATTGTCGGCCACGTCTTTGGCAATTGGAGCCCTTGCGCTTCGTACGTGTGATCTTAGTTCATCCACTGGTTGTGTTACGATTTATGGTGTTCTGCTAGATGTAAAAACAGAACATTATTTCAATCGCACCAATCCAATATATACATTTCCACTACGGTAGCTTCGCAGCTACAGGATACTGTTCTCGTTGGTGCATCAGGACGATACGCCGGTTCTATTCCTAGTCCAGTAGAACATTTTTCATCCTTTGTATTTTATTGGTAGTTGGTTGGAATGAAGCGTCCTATTCATCACCGAGCCTATATGAAACACGAAGTACAGCTTAACGTGGGATCCGAACAACATAAGCTTCCGTCAGGTATCGAACCCGGATTTCTCGCATCGAAGGCCCCTACGCTATTTACTCTCTTAATATTTTTTGTTTCCCCTCAAACTTTCCATTTGATAAAGCTTAGTAAAAGCGCTTATAGTTGTGTGATAACATTTTCACTACTTTTTGACAAGGCCTCGATAGGACATTCATCCTTTCTTCATTTTTTTCTATCTTTTAAATTAAAAAAAAAAAGTTATACCTGTATCCTGCTTTAGATTTAGAACTCCTCTAGTGCTATTTGAAAACATGACCTTTGTACAGGTTGGCAACACTGACAACCCAATAATCTCAAATGTTGATTAGTTTCATTCTCCATGTTAGTGTGAACGTATTTGCACAGGCATTATTCCACTTGATTGTATTATTCCTGTAATATTGAACATTTCTATTTACTTTCCCATAGTGAGCTATTGGAGGGACTCGACATTTGAACACCCTGTATCTCGAAAACGAAGCTGCATCGGACCCATGTTTATAGGAACATTTTTACTTATTTGGATGTCACAATCACCTCGTCACTTTTGGCCATGCCTTTATGTTTACACCGTGTATATCGTTAGCGATATAGAAGAACTAAATTTCTAAGTTTGCCTCTTGTTAAAAGGAAATTTTCCTTAATCACCTACATATTTGCAGCACATCACACGTTCGGCACTAATTTCATTTTACCAATTTCTCCTTGAGAGCTATTCGGACATCTGTACATGTACTCCTAAGAAGACGTGTTTCTCACGCTGATTCACTGTCACCTACGTAATAAAAATGAATCGCTGTAGAGTAATTGGTAAGCGTCTACTTACCAACCAGTCCGGCGAGGTTCGATCCCTGATGGAAGTGGGAATTATTATTTCGTCCTGTCCTAGCCCAAATGCTGCTCAGGAATTCATGCAGCCTCCTGAAATGGATACCTGGGGAAACGAAATCAGTGTGTGGTGTTCACTACATTACCTCCTTTATGCACCGAAGTCATGGAAGAAATATTTCTCTAACACTTTCCGTGGGGTACACATGTTGTCTGGGTTAAGAAATCTCACACCTATATTGAAGATGAAACTTGCACCTTGTGGAAATATTGTGCCAACAAGCTCACACATGAAATGTAGATCATTTTAATAAAGAATATTAATGTATATAATATATTCGGAAACACCACCAAAGAACTGGGAAATGAATGCTTATACGTAAAGATGTAGACCAACAGGGGTGTACAAATGCGTCATTTCGGAAGTATAACCCGCCAAAAATTGGTTGGAATAAGGAAGTGAAGGGAAGGGTCATAACTTGAGAACGACTGTTCGAAGAGGGTCGGGTAAAGCAAACTAGTACTTATAACATACTAGGATGGAACTTTAGATTCCATGATTCCATTAATGTGCCAGTGGATGAAACAGGAGCGGTGAAGGGCTGCTCTGGAAGCATAGAAGCAGCTTTATGAAGTCTTCTAGAAACGCTGGTAGATCAGGAACTGAAAACTAGCATGCATTCCATATCTACTGACGCATTAATGGAAGCTAGGCACAAAATAACTATTATGTTCTTTTACCGGACCCTTCATCCGATGTTTCATTTTCAAGTTATGATCCTTTTTATATCGTTCAAACCAATTTTCGGTGGGTTATGACTCCAAAATAACGCATTTGTGCACCCAAGTTGTTCTTTTTACCTTTTCATAGAAGGATTTATTAGTTTTTATTATTTCCGAATATCCTGTTTTCATTCCGAACATTCATTTTTCAATGCTGAATCGTTGAAGTTTCTTGAGTATTCTTAGTAATAGGTCGTAATGATAGTTTGTTCCTGGTCCTTCAAGCTTGATTGAGAAAATCTGTTTATTCAATGTTTAGTTTGAATTCTCTGAAATTCGATTTACGCGTACAATATAATCATCACAGTGAAACCAAATATAAATAATTTATTTTAAAATAATTTTTATTAGCAAATTTATATAAATAATTACCAACCATATCACTTAAAAAATGACTTCAATCAATTCACGGGAACAAATCAAATGACGAAACGTCATCAAACTGTTGCTGTCCACTTTGCTGCCCTGCAGCGTTCTGCATCTGCTGCTGCCCCATCTGTCCTCTTGGTCCACCCAACTGCTGCACCGTTAAAATCTGTTGTCGGAATGAAGGCTGCTGCTCGAAAGTAAAGATCCAAAAATTACAATGACACTCAAATAACGTTAGGAAAATAAATATCGAATAAAGCAGATATTACACTAAAATAGACATGGAAAGGTTCAGAAAAGTTTTTTTTTTTTTTTGGGGGGGGGGAGAAAGAAGTTCCTTTTTCACGTTTTTTTTTCCTGGGAAATGTTTGGCTTTTTTGAGTAATTAAATTTTAATGAAGAAATAACAGTGAGTATTGTGAGCAGGTCTTCTCGGGCTAGCAGTCAGGTAAATACTGTTATATCTTGCAACGTTTCGAGGGCTGACATTGTCCAGGTGCAATAGAGTGTATGGAATATATATACTCATGTATGTATGATTGGTGGTTGAAATGGCGGCTTCTGATTGGCGCTTGAAATGGCAGCATATGATTGGTGTCCATGTTTTACTCAGTTGGAATCCTGTGTCTCTGTTAAGGTTCGTTTTTTCTTGTGTGATTGCAACGGCTTCTTTTGTCCTTCTGTCCCAAACTCTTGAGCATTTTGCTATTATTTCGGCATCTGTGAACAAAATCTTATGTTGCTGTTTGATGCTATGTTCAGCCAGTCCGGATTTTTCTGCTTGGTTTAGTCTGATTTGTGACCTTTGCATTTGGCTTCAATGGTTCGTCCTGTTTGTCCAATATATGACTTACCACATTCACATGGAATGCGATAAACTCCAGGAGTTCGGTGGTCCAGGTTGTCTTTGGTTGGTCGTATTAAGTTTATTTTTGCTGGAGGTTTGTGTATTGTCCTGATGTTGTACCTGGCAAATAGTCTGCTGAGCTTTCCAGAAGTGTTCCCGGTGTATGGGAGGCAGATTGTGTTCTTCCGTTCTTCATTCACAGTTTCTTCATTCTCTACACTTTTGTCCTTGTCAGTGTCCTTCGTTCTGGTCCTTTTCAGAGCCATATTTATATCTCGCATTGACAAACAGGACAAACAGGACGAACCATTGAAGCCAGATGGAAAGAACACAACAGTTACATCAGACTAAACCAACCAGAAAAATCCGGACTGGCTGAACATAGCATCAAACAGCAACATAAGATTTTGTTCACAGATGCCGAAATAATAGTAAAATGCTCAAGAGTTTGGGACAGGAGGACAAAAGAAGCCGTTGCAATCACACAAGAAAAAACGAACATTAACAGAGACACAGGATTCCAACTGAGTAAAACATGGACTCCAATCATATCCTACCATTTTAAGCGCCAATCAGAAGCCACCATTTCAACCACCAATCAGAAGAGTCCAATCATACATACACGAGTATATATATACCATACACTCTATTGCACCATCATATTCGCCTGAAAATGAGGACGATGTCAGCCCTCGAAACGTCGCAAGATATAACAGTATTTATCTGGCTGCTAGCCCGAGAAGACCTGTTCACAATACGTCGCCAGGAAAGCTTCAATAGAAACAGTGAGTATGTTTTACCTTTCTTTTCCAATAATAATAATATTTATTTTAGTGCCGCGAACAGCTTTTAGCAAAAATACAGCACGTGGTATCAGAGCATTAATTACATTGCGATGAAATAATAATAATAAGAAGAAGAAGAAGAAAATGAAATCTTTGAGTTTTACGTCCCACGATTATGCCGATTAGGCTAAAGGAGACTGTGATTATGAGAAATGAATGAAATGGTGGAATGAAGAAAGTGGAAGGAAACGGGAGAACCCCAAGAGAACCCACGAGCACGGTGTTTGTCCACCACAGTCCACACGGCGCGAGCTGGGATTCAATCAGGGACCACTGAGCCACCACGCCCCCTAATAAAAAGAAGGGTACTAATATAAAATACAATGTATATAAAAGTCAGTTAAGCAGAATTATTTCTTGGCAACGCTGTAAAAATTATCAAGTTCTCCATCTATCTCAAATAACGACAAGCTAAGAACAGCAGTCTTACATTTACATTTTGGCTTAATGTTTCTAAACGTCATTGGTTAAAAACTATCGGTTATATCGCATACAGTACGTCTAATATGAGCTTAAAGAATCTGTCAATCTTTTTAAACTTTCATGTTTCCAATTCAAAGAAACTAAAATCGTGCTATTTCGTATGCTATGATTGGATACTTTAAAACTTATGTTTTGTAAACAATATTCATTGATATAAACATTATCTAGTATTTTTTGCATGTATACTCTGTCGAAATTTTTTCTTCTATTCATAAGACTTTCCAAACCTCAATAATCATTCCAATATTCATAGCTATGTGAAAAGTAGCTCATTTTCATCTTAAAGCATAGCAGTCGAGTAAAACATTTTTGCACAGATTCTATCTTGTTTGTCAAAATTTTATCAATAATAATAATAATATTAATAATAATAATAACATTTAATTACTGCACTCTGAAGAAAAATAAGACAAGCTGAATAATAAAAAATAACAGATCAGTGGATAGGAAAAGAAAAGGACAAATCGCTGGATACGTAAATTTTCTAGTTTGAACGAATTGTTTGTAGAGCTATTAGAGTACTCCTTTACGACAAAAATGTTTTAATAAAAATTTAATCGTGTTAGTAATAACTATTTTGAAAATGCAGTAGTTAGATTTAGTCGAACAAAACTGTCGTTTAGAATTTATGCATTAACTAAAACTACAGACTTTTGGAAGCTAGAGACACCCTTTTTGTAGAATACATGGCATAAGCTTATCTATATACAGAGCATTTATTAAGACCGTTAAAATTCAAACGGTTGAAGGTTAAAAACGCTATACCTAAGTTTCAAATTTCAAATATGTTGATACGACACAAAGAAAAAATAAATTCTGTGAAAATGAACTTTTAGTACCGTTAAACTACTACTACCGTACACAAAATGGTAGCTTACGGTTTAATTTTGTAAACTGAATTTATATTAGGTTCTAATAGAGTACCTGAAGCTCACAATAAAGTGTTTTTCGAACGGAGAACAAGATGTAAGTAAATCTTATGCCGAAACAAATATGAGTTTGTATCTATTTCTTGGTTTATATTTTTTCTTGTCTGCCAGTTTGAATTTAGGCAACCTGTAGAACACACATGCCAGTATGTGCAACTTTCAGGTACTTTTAGAGATCTGCACGGGCCGGGCCCGCCCCGCGGGCCGACTCTGTTATTTCTTTGGGTCGGGCCGGGCTTGGGAGGACCGACACTGTTATTTCTTTGGGCCAGGCCGGGCTTGGGCTGGCCGACACTGATTTCTCTTCAGGTCGGGCCGGGCTGGGGCCGATCAATTGCAATTCTTTAGTAATTATTGACTTTCGTTAAACGATAATTGGAATAAAGCCAAACGTTGAAGAAGTGTGTCCGTGAAAAATATTACAAAGAATGCAATAGCTATTTACAGTTTGTGTTGCTTAGCGGCTCCACTTTCACTATAGAGGATTGCAGGCATTATGCGGAAAATTGAGCTCTGACCTTGACCTTCACTGAACTCAAAATATAAAAAGAAGAGGTGGGAATGTTTTGCCTGCCGCTAAACAATATTGCCATCTTCACTTTATGCTAAAAATCAATTAAGTTACATTTTTGTTACAGGGGATGGAGTTTTTGTTCTCTCGGTGACAGGCAAAGTTCTGGGAGGCAATGGTACCATTCGGGAGGCAAGCGTCAGGTTGTGAACCAGAGTTTAGAAAATGTTTCTGAGGTTTAGGTCAAATTTAGTACTAAATTTTGAAAAAGATTCGGGCTCGAGCTAATTTTCTTAAAAATTTATCGGGCCGGTGTCGGGCCAAAAACTTTTAAAATTTATCGTGCTCGGGCCGGGCTTGGGCCAAGAATTTTGAAAAACTTATCGGGCCGGGCCTAGGTACGTTCGGGCTGGATTGGGCTCGGGCCGAAAAATTCGGCCCGTGCAGGTCTCTAGGTACTTTGTAAGGTGGTTAGGCAACCAACATCATGCTTGAGATATGTTGAGTTGCACAATATAAAGTTCCTGGCTATCAATCAAATATCAGTTCGAAAACCAATAAAAACTGTCAGGCCTGAACTGACCATAGGACTCATGTAGTGAGTACTGTAAAAGCATTTTTTTTTAATGTTGTAGGATACACTACATGAAAACAGAGGTGATATTTTAATGTCAAAAAAGCGAAAATTTCAGCTTTTTTTTTTTTTTAAAAAAAAAAAGCTTTTTATAAAAGAAAAACTTCCATCCCAACAATACCAGCATTTTTTCATCTCTGTATTAAAATAATAAAATTTCACTTTTAAGAAGAAGCAAGAAGTATACAGATAATCCAATACATAATGTGATCGAAAAATCCTGCAACACAAATTTTAACGTTGTGTAATTACTTATCCGAAAGAATTATTAATTCCTGGCTACACCATTACATCACGTCTTGACTTCGTAGCAAGAGAAGTATGCGCCATTGTGTTTAGTACCCTTTAAATAACCTTTATTTCAACTAATAAATACACCAAAGGAGTAAGTACAGGAACAACGATGCAGTAAGTTTCGCTGGTCCTTCCTTTCAGAAATAATAAAAAAAAAAAAAAAAAAAAACACTCGTAATTTATCGTACATGTATCATTAAAATGGTCCAAAACACAAAACTAACTGTGGTCGGGCGTCCACAAGGCTTATTTGATTCCTTCTGATGTATATAACCGAACGAAATTTCAGTACAATTAAGTCACATTTACAAGTCGCTCCATTTTGTCATTTTTTCAGTTGTCAATTTTTTTTTAAATGTCACTATTTGTATTTTCAATTTACAAAAACGCTTTTTCCATTGGAGCAGGAAAATTTGTATGATGGTTTTCAACCACTCGAAGAATAAAATGCTTCTGTTCCTCATCTTTTGTCAAAGCTTCATTATACTTTCTGATGAGTCTTATACATCTTTTAGCTACATGATTCACCACAGCCATTTGTATTGAAAATTCGCAAAATTCTTGGAAAAAAGGATTATCTCGCCAGTGTTGTGGAGTTTTTTGAGAACAGACTGAGACTTCTCTTTGCGATTTTCCATTAGGACATCACATATCGACAATGCTCTCTCTGTTACTAGATCCTCAAAATTAAGTTCTTTTGGTTCCTTTGTCAACAAATCGTCGTGAAATGTTCGATAACGTTGGCCGCTGCGGGCTTTGGACTAACTTTTTCTTTGTTTCTTCTGATACTCTGTCATTAAAAAGTGCTAATCCTGATAAATGTTCAGACAAAAAGTAGAGATGTCTTGAAAATGATGCATATGCATTACTGGAAATATATTCGTCTGGGTAAATTTTCACAACTGACAAAAAGTTAATACCATTGAGTGGTGCTTAGTTGGCAAGTGGAGCTTCATGAACTATTACTTCTCCTGTCGCCATCTGGTAATCATATTGAAAGCCACGAACTTATATCTATCCAGTTATTAGCACAGTGACTGTGTTAAATTACATTGTAGTATTGATACTTATAATGTAGTATACAGGAATATAATGCGGAGTATACCCATTACCCACCCAATACGTTTATAGTACAACACACACTTACCTTAAATTCACGAATGAACGAGTGTATATGGAGGTGGGTATACGATATGTTTTTGTAAAGGGTCTAGCGTATACCTCCCAAAAGTTCTAGCATTAGATCATTCGTAATACTACATGAACAAAAATGTTTAAAATGGAACGATCTGTAAATATTTAGCAATAGGGCTGAAATTTAGCAGGTAAGTAGCTTAAGACTAGAGGAACAAAATAAGCCTTGTGGAAGGTTATTTTGAACAAGTTGATTTTCACATTTGATTTTGGACCACCCTAATGTATCATTTATCAAGTTATAGTTTAATTTTCTTTCAATGACTTTTTTCTACAACAGATAATGCAATATATAAAACCGAAGTAATTTATCTCCGTTAATAATTAAAAAGAAAAAAAAAACAATGTATGTGATCAACTTTTCCCATTTAATAAGTCACCTAAAGCCACCAAATTTTGTATACGTAAATCTTTACTAAATCTAATCCATTTGAAGCCGGTTTCTCAATTTTCGATTCGACTGAGGGAAGGGCTTGATTTTTGGTCAAAATTAATAAATGTTTCTGGTTAATTCTAAGAACACTGGTTGCCTATATTGTTATATCCTACACCTGCCTCATATTTATCAATAAAATCAAGTGTTTCATTATTATTACCATCACTATCCAAAGCAGACGACGGACATGATCATCACCGACGGGACACATGACCAAAGAGGAATACCATCACCGCCAACACCCACAAAAAAGGTATAAAAGACGTTGCAGGATCTCCAACATCAGTTTTGACTGGTCACCTCTCTTTCCTAGCTTACCTGGAGCTCTGAGGAACTTACCTAACCCAAACCTTCTCTTAGCTTGTTTGAAGCTCTGTGAGTACTTAACCAAACTCTCTTTGCTTGCCTGGAGCAATGCGAGTTCTTAACCGCAACTCTTTAGCTTGCCTGGAGTTCTGAAGTATCCTTTTCCTTGCCTGCATGGGTCTAAGGACCATCCACTTACCATCAAACCCTACAGAGAACATTATTTTGGTCTCCCGACCACGGTTATGATGATTTGTGCTACATTTGTATATAGCAGGATTTTTGATGATAAAAGGTTGTGGGAAGAAGTCCAAAAATCCCGTACTACCTACTAACTGCTCTAACCCCGTGTACTAATTGCTCTACCTACTGCCTTAGCATATTTTTACAATATGCAACCAACACTACATATTTCTTACCCAGGTTTACATAACAGCAATATCCTGTTAATTGAATCGTTGTGGGGACTAGTGTTGCCAAAACGTTGGGACAAAAAGCTACTAAATGAGAGATGAAATCACTCCACTTTGAATGAAAAGTCGCTAAAAGTGGAAGTCGTAATACTTTTGACACAGTTAACTCTATACAGTACTTTATACGATTTCTAAAAGTGAATAAAATTAAAAGTGCACCAAAGGAAAAAAATACTAAGTCATTTCTTCATTTTAACTCACTTCTATAGCTAATCAATTTCCTATTAGAAATGATGTTTTACCTGAGCTTCTTAACGAAAGCTCTGCACATTGAAGACTGGAGATTGGAATTGTTCTCCGCAGTACAAATGTCACTAGATTTATAAGTAAGTAACCACATTTTCTTTAAAAATCTCCAGAAGAAAAGGCAGTCAATAAAAAAATATTTTTCTTGGATACAATTTTCTAAATTTATTGACTTTTTCCCCAAATTGGCAACACTGGTAGGGACATTCTTTTAAGGATATTCTTTCTTCCTCTCTTTTTATCCAGGTTCTGAATTAAGACCATGCAAAAGCGGGCACTTACAGTTACTACATAAACAAAACCAATACACGCTTCTCTTAACATCTCAAATATTTCTGTTTCAATTATTAGGATATTTTCTGAATAGAAAATTTTCTAAAAGACGTTGTATAAAGTTTCAACTCAATTTCGAAAAATCTAAACTGCAACCTCCATTTTATTGTACAAAGTTTTCAAAAAGTATATTAATGTTATGTTTTGAAATTAATACAAGTTAAAATAAAAGTTTAACTTTCTTCCTGATTAGAACCTAAGTAAAACACTACAGTTGTTTTATCACTATAATTGTGAATAAAAGTGATATTAATTGCATTACAGTACTCTGTTCTATTTTCCTATGATTTCAAGATCGTACGTATTTTCGTTTATTTAGACTACTAGAATCCCGAATTCTTCCAGATAATTAGGTCAACTATATTGAATAAGTAAGGCAAATGCGGTTAGTTTTTGTGAAATAGTCTCCATGATATCTGCTATTTTTATTTTCCATCTTCGCCAATCTACCTTGCGTTTACATTTTCAGGAGATAACACAAGAATTTTGCACTTCTGTAGAGCGTAGAAAGTGACCTTTTTCGCACGAGAAGAATAAAGTTTAAGGGATATACGTATTCTCTTGTTTTATATACCAAATTTGACATCTCTAGCGAATCTTTACACTGAGCACTGATATTAACAGATATCACCCTTTTCCCTTTAACAACGAACTTCGATAAACGGGGCAATGCATTCAGTTATTTTTAATGAACAGTTTCAGGGATTCGTGAGATATTAATTATTATTATTATTATTATTATTATTATTATTATTATTATTATTATTATTATTATTATTATTATTATTATTATTATTATTATTATTAAAGTTCTTGTCATTCAAAACTAAAGATGAAATTAAGACACTTGGACTCTTCAGACTATCACAAAGAAAAACTTTGTATAATCTTCAATTATTACACGAAATTCTAACTGGTTAAATACAGTTAATTAATACTGTAAATTTGTATATTCCTTACACTAATAGTAAAAATTACAAAATGTTTGTGTGTGTACCTAATTTCATTGATGTACCTATCTATAAGTTTGTCTACGGCCAATAATTATTCTTACTTATCGATATATTTATTGAAGATTTTGGTATTATCAAAAAACAATTTAACAGATGTCATCTTTTATAATACAGCGATTACTGTGTTTGATATCATTTATGCATGCTGATTTGTTTTATGTATTTATTTTCACTATTCTCATTATTGTATTTTGGTTTCATTTTTTATTATACAGGAAATTGTTATTGGGCTTACACTATGTCTGTTACTTCCTGATAAATAAATAATCTCTTCTTCGATCCTCCTTAGGATAAGTATTGAGAAATCATTTTTATCATTTGCTTTCGTGACAAAACTTTTCTCTTCAAATTTCACGGGTCTAGTTATCCAGAGTCTCATGAGTGAATCATTTTACTCCTTTATATAACAGTATAAAATCAGTGATGGCCAAATGGCAGCCTGCGAGTAAGTTCCATCCATCCAGCAAAAAAATAAATAAAAGTTCGATTTGTTCTTTTCTTAAGTCTCTGTAACAGGAAGAGTTTAGCTGGTTATCAACAATATGACTGAATCAAGAGATTATTTTCTTCAATTTTCTGGTTACCAAGCCATTCGGCCGTTAATATGTGGCTGATTTTTTTTAAAAAAATCATACTTTGCATAGTTGTTTCTAAGTTTTCATAGCTCAGACTCAATTACAGCAAGCAAGCAAGTATCCATCCATCTATTCGTCCATCCATCCATCCATCCATCAATCCATCCATCCATCCATTCATCTATCCATCTATATATATATATTCATTTATCCATACATACATACATACGCCCATTCTATGAATCATCGCTACAAAGGACGGAGGAAAGGAAAAAGAAAGCAGTCCCCAAACATGGTTCTTATTATGTTCTGGCCCGTCATTCGCTGTCATTAGTATAGATAATTCGGCAGTATTAGTCTGTATTTTCTAAACCTACCTGTTGAAGAAGATGCCGAAGTTTGGGATTTCCTTGTAAGCTTGGTCTAAGCATTTGCTGCTGCTGCTGTTGGAGACCTTGAGATTGCACAGTAATATTCTGCGGATTCATTTGGCGCTGCTGCTGCTGCTGTTGTTGTTGCTGCTGCTGCTGTTGCATTTGTTGAAACTGCGCTCGAAGTTGCTGCTTCTGTTGCTCCTATTTAAACAAGAATATACACATTTAATTCCACATGCACTTTTATTAAAACATTATCTGAATACAACAGATTATCCAAAGAATAAAAAGCTTCGATATTGTTTAATATCCTGTACCTTGGTTCACGAACTCCTTTCTTTGCGACCAAATCGATTTACGAACAAAGAGTGCTATCAACAAAGAATTAGCCTGGAGCCCAATTTCATCTCCCCATGAATTTGCCCGAACTGGAGTGCAAACGATAGCTTCCGATGCGTAGAACAAGCCCGTGAAGGAACCAGAGTGGTCAGATGCACCGTTCCTGTGATATCGCGTTCTAAAGGTGTGGGATGCCACGAGATGGCGCCAATATCGAGGCGCAGCTGCGAGATCGCATTTTCACGTCCCGAGGGTATTTGCATAACTGTGAAGCTATCACGTTATAGTGGTCACACACATAACTTCGTATCGTATTAAACACGTTGATCAAGCGCGCGGCGGGCTTAGCGTTTAGATTGATTTGAGCGACTTCGCCGTTGCGGAGCCCATTCTTGTTAGGCAAAAATGAAGTCGAGATATTGCAATCGAGCCGAGTACTACATATTTGTGCTGACGGACAAGGCGAAGGCAGGTAAAGCAGCGATCATTGCCTACTATTATACGTGCTAGTCTGGAGCACGTATAGTAGCACGTTGTTCACACATGGCCACCATTTTTTGGTATTTCTCTTACGGCCACAACCATGAGTTGTTGTGCCTGGTCATCGATTGTCCAACTTTTCTCTTCGCATTGAAAATGCTTCCGATGATGGGGATGTTTCTGATTGAGTTCCATAAAGTAAAGTGCCACGTCGATCTTAACCTTGATGCTGGCGCCATCTCGTGGCATCCCACACTTTTGGATATGAAATGAAAATGAAATATTTTAGTTTTACGTCTCACGGTTATGCCGGCTAGACTAAAGGAGACTGTGATTATGAGAAATGAATGAAATGTTGGAATGAAGAAAGTGGGAAGAAACGGGAGAACCCCGAGGAAACCTACGCACACGGTGTTTGTCCACAACAAAGTTCATTTGGCGGGGGCTGGGATGGACCCGGGACCCCAAGCACCAGAGGTGAACGCTCAACCTCCCCTTCCCCCTACACACACACACACACTTTAGGAACGCAATATCTAAGGAACGGTGCATCTGACCACTCTGGTTTCTTCACAAGTGTATTCTACGCATTGGAAGTTATCGATGCAATCACGTTCGGGCATATTTATGTGGAGATGAAATTGGGGCTAAACTTGGCCGCACTCTTTGAAAACTAACCTTTCCCTCGATTTAAGAACGATATTTCGGAGTACGAACCTTCACAATCCCACGCGTTTATTAGTGCTTTCGGTTGTGGCTAAAAGGGGCAATTAACATTTTGAATGATATTTTATCCCACTTGAAACAAATTTGCAGCAAACAAAAAGATAAATTTTTTCAGATCGATTTCTTGTATGGGCACCTGAAGTCATCACCTAAAACAGTGCACAGAAGAAAGATACAAAAAGAAGTCGGATTTGCCCTTTTTTTATGAAATAGGATTCCCTTCGAAGCAGTGGCTTCTTCATCCACTCCAACTCACCTGTGCGAGCAACTATACACAACCAAGGCAAGAGAAATGTACTATACTGTTTTATTTAATTGTGTTACTTGTCTTTAATTCTCGGTAATTTTATATTCATCGTCACACCTGGAAACTTAAAAATACATACTGTACCATGTTTCTGCCGGTAGAACAGATTAATTGTATTTACATCATTTTCAATGGGGAAAAATAATTTCGGTTCGCGAACAGCATTACGGAACGGATTAAATTCATGGCCCAAGGGTTCACTGTATCATCTATTGTAAATATACGTATGTACAAGAAAAAGAGAACAAATAATCAGAATGATCGATTTTTGATGTATACACAGAAATCAGCAAAATACTGAAAAATCTTATTCATTAAAAATGAAAACAATGGCAGAATTTTCAAAAGCTTTAAGAATAGAAACTTTTTTTTTTGGGGGGGGGGGGGAGGCACGAAGTTTTTGATGAAAATAAATTTGACTTCGTGCACTAAGAAAACGAATCTCGACCGTTTGGAATTACAGAGGTAGTACAAACTTTAGCGTTCTATGATGCGTTATTTAAAATTGTATCGGATGATTTTTTTTTTTTTTTTTTTTTTACTATTATTATTTATGTATCAATACAGTCAAAAATAAATCTAAATTTTACAGAGACTTTATTGTAAATGCTATACAACCTTAGTAGTAACCTTGTGCAGTGAAAATACTTCTGTTACCGTTCGTATCACTTATCAAAATAGTCTACAGTCCGTCATTTTTTGGTCACATCCTTCATAAGCGCGCTTGCATACATCTTGATTTCTATGGCTGAAGCGATCTAAGAAATCCTTCGGTGAATGATTTTAGTACGGGTCAGAAATGTCTTTTCGATTTCACATGAGGCGGTGAGTATGGGTAAGCAAGATTCATTGTTTTCTGTAGAGACAGGAGACTGGGGTGGCACTGGATAAGAAATTCAAATAGGATTTCACAGTGACAGGTTCTGTTTTGGGGATTTTGTACGACTGACTTGTTTATTCATAATACTAAGGAGTTACCGGCGCTTGAAGAATGCTGACAAGAGGGTTCAGAGGCATAACAGATACAGTTTCTCCTAATGGCCAAGCCATAGGATAGGGAAAGTTTTATGTAGTAACAGTAAGTTATTAAAGTGGAGGTATAGTTTCTGTCAAGTTTTTCATTAATATTTATTTTTTTCTTCTTTTTATTGTTCTTTCGCCCTCCTGAACTCATACCGACCAAGATCTCACACCGCCCTAGACTTCTTTCTTCAGATAACCTCAAAGAAACAAGTCTAGAGCGGTAAGGTCTTGGGACAACGCAAATATCGTTGAGCGGTAACAATGCTCTTCCTGAGAACAGAGACTTCTAATGCTTGAACATCCACGTACAGTGGCCAATGACTCATGGTGAATTAAATGGCAAACTTCTATGTTGTAGACGGCAAGGCAACCAGCGCCATCACGAGCTTTCGTTCAGCAGTATTGCCAGTGGCGTTTAGTCTATTTTCAACGACGTACTCTGAACTTACCAGAAATAGTACAAGTATAATCACACATACTAAAAAAAAAGTACACTATAAAGGTTTTCACTAAATCGTTTAATGAGATAGGGGTAGGATACTCTTTTAACTACATCTTTCATAATGACTAGAAAATAAAATTTTGTACAGTTCATAATACCACTACCAAGAAACTGACACAAGCAGAGAAATAAGGTGTATATAAAAGAAAGACCTACTGAAAAGGAAATCGGATGGGTAAGCATAACTTTTTATAGATGTCTGTACAAGTGTACAACTGGCATGCAAACAAAATTTGTACTTGTTTTGGACAATACTCACTTCCATTTGAGCCTTGAACTGCATTTCCTGCTGCTGTGCCGCCTCGAGGTGGGTCATTATCTGTGAGAAATGTTGAAGGAAAAAGATTTTCAAATTTCACCCAGAAATCACCAGATAAATACAGAATAATCAATGTATGTTGCAGCTGCGATCGTTAAGCTCTAAACTGTGATGGCAATTAACTTTGTACTGAATGAGTTAACCAACTGCAAGAGTTTATTTTCTCGAAATGAGTTTCCTCCTACTTATTTCAAGAATTCCTACCTTACCACTTGTCTAAAATTTTACTGTCTCCACAGCTAAAGACAACGTGAAAGCTGAAGTATGAATTTTTTAACAGCTCAACAATGGAAGTTCTCCTTCCGCCGTCTGCGGTCAACAACTTTTCGTATTTGTCCCTACGTTAAAACTACGTCGTACTTGAGAGGAGATTGGAGGCAGAAATACAAATTTAAATTGCACGCCGCCTCCAGGCTTCTCTCAACAATGCATTCCCCCTCACGCTCCATTTTCCACTCAAAAACTTGTGTGTTGCCATGACAACTTTTTTTATATTTTCTAATGGCGTGATATTTTGAACTCGGAAGTGGTAGTAGATTTTTACCACTTTCGGTTTTAGTAGAAAGATTAAGAGTGGTGAAGGAATATATTCTTGGGGCGCTTCATTGATTGCAGAAAACAGCTTCTTGCTATTTATTACTGCTTTTACTCTATACCGATTGCCGTTAAAACCGGATAAACTTGATTTCTACAATTTCCTTTGAATAGAGAGTTATAGAGGGTTAACGGAGAAGATGACACCTATTCTTAAAACACTACATCGATTAAAAAAAAAAAAAAAAAACTTTTTATTAGCTATCGTTTTCGCTCTATGTACACTAATATTGAAACCAGAAGTTCTAGTGAATTTCTCTCACTTCTGATTTTACTAGAGGATAAAGGATAGATATTAAGTATACTTTTCGGGACGTTTAGTCGATTGGAGGAAACCACTTTTCATTATCTATTATTATTTTCGCTCTATAGTGATCAAAATTAAAACCGGAAATATTTATTTTCTACCACTTTCGGTTTGAACATTCCTTCCATCAACAAAATTGATGTCATTCATCAAGTAATTCTTGAGATTTTGTGACTCCCGGTTGGACACACGGAAAGGGTAAACCAAACTCCTTAATAAATTAGACTGCAGCAGAATTGAGTGTCATCACAAAATAATATATCGAGAATATGCAAACATATATATTACTGCATTTATATATAACTCACGAGTACAAAGTTTTATATTAGATTTACAAATTCTCACCAAATTATTAATAAAAATTCTGAACTCGTCCAAGTGCAATTCCCCATTTTCCTTGGTCCAGTGTGGCCCAAAAGTAGGTATACACTTCTACATTCATCAAGTATAAAATTTTAGTTTATGGATTTATTTGCTTCGACTATTCCGGGCTTAAGTTATAAGTAAAAGGACGTTAAGAACAAATAATAAAGAAATTAGATCTACCTGTTTGATAACAATAAGAAATTATATAAAATATGGTACGGGACTGTATACCTACTTTTGGGCCACCCTGTATAATCTAAGGTTAAATGTATGAAGATCTAACACATTAATTTAAGTATTACAAGAATTAGAAAAAGACAAAAACAAAAAAACTGAAAATTATAAAATAAAATAAAACTAGATATAATAATAATAATAATAATAATAATAATAATAATAATAATAATAATAATAATAATAATAATAATAATAATAATAATAATAATAATAAGAAGAAGAAGAAGAAGAAGAAGAAGAAGAAAGGAAGCAATTACATACAAATGAATTCCATGAATCCTCACACGGAGTTCTATTTTATTGCAATTTTTATCCTCACAAGGCCGTGTTTATTACATTTACCTTCGGAAGAAGTAGCTACCTTGTCCAAATTACCGCTTTCCTCTGTCTTTGCGTAGGCTCGTAAGTGAAAACTAGTATTTTTAATTGGCAGTATTTTCAGTGTCATGTTTGTTTCCGAGAACTAACTTCATACTTTAAGTTTTTTATGTGTTAGTAATGATTAGACAAGTTGGAATATCGGTTCTGGTTTCGTTTTTGTTTTTTATTGATAACTGTTTTCTCCAGTAGTTTGACTGGTACATTTTTCCTAAATTCAAAAGGTTAGTTCACTAGATAGGATCGCCATATCCGTTTTCTTGCCCCAACTATACAATTGATTAATTTCCGCTGTTTCTTCACCTTATGTTTTAAAAAAATTAATTAATTATTTTTTAAAACTTACATAAATTGTATTTTATTTTTGGGGTGTATGCTGAACTTCCATGGATATAGGTGAACCTTGTATTTACTTCCGTGTATCATTAAATCTAATAAATTTATTAAAATATTAGATCTGTAGAATTTGAGTTTCTTCAATAAAAAATCATTCTCCAGCACTTTACATCCTATTAAAGAGCATATTTGTGAATGCTGAAAGCTTTCGCTGATTTAAAAAACTAACAGAAGCGAAGCAAGCAAAATAAATGAATACATAAACACACAATTTTCCAAGAAATTATGTTACATTCATTCCAATAAATTTTCTTAAAGGACGGAAATATTAGTACCTCTAATTGCGACTTGTACTGCCTTTCTTGCTGTTGCGCATCAGCAAGCGTTTGTTCCAGCTGTTGTATTTTCATTAGATTCTTTTGTCGATCTACTTGTAGTTGATTGAATGGCTGCATTTGTTGACCACCTCCAACAGGACCGCCTAACATTCCTGTACGTCGTATTTGTCCGCCGCTAGTTGAAGTCGTTCCTTGGGTTCCCATGTGGTTATCAGGTGTATGCTAACAAAAGATATTCAAACATTTATAATTTGTATTTTCTTTTAACATAAATAAATAAAATTCCAAAAAAGTAATAAAATCTTTCAAGTACTTTCAAGAAGAGACTTTATGTCTACAGCCTGAACACGTTAATACTGAAAAAAACATTTAGTATCAGAGCAAATCTGAAACATTACAAATATCCTCAATTAGCATGTTGAGTACTGGCCAGCTTAAAGCAATTTGTTACCGTTCTGTAAACATGAATATATAGAAAGAATAAGCCAGTTAACTCAGTTAATTATACCAGGCCTTTAACTCAGCTCGTGCTACATACACGATTCTTGAGTGAAACCATGAAGTAACAAATTACATATGTTGAATTTAATGGTAGTTTTCGATCGTAGAAAACAGACTGGAGGAAAATACAGAGAGGAACTATTTTCCTTTAATTGAATGTAGAATACAAGCAGAAGCCTTTTCCTTTAACTGAGAGTAGAATACAGAGCGGAACTTTTATCGTTTTAACTCGGAGAATATAAAATTGACTTTTTTTTTTTTTTTTTTTTTTTTTTTTGTTAAGTTGAAAGTGGAAATTTTTTTTATTTAGATTCGGAATTTACACAAGGAAATAAATGTTTGTTTGTTTCTTCTAAAATGTTTCTTTCACCCTCAAAACGACATTACAAATGTAATTAAAAAGTAAGCTTCATTCACAGGACAGACACCACTCTTCCACCTCTTCGAAAGTGGAGGAAGGTAAAACTCTGTCAAAAATTTCATGCTATGCCTAGCTGAAATGCTCTTTCTTCGCACAGGGAGAATAATGTTCACGAAAAATAAATAAATAAATAAATAAATAAAAATTAAAATAAAAAAAATAAAGAAATGAGTTAAAATAGCACAGCCATCCATGTCAATTCCTAGGTCACGTGACATGCACAGGAAGGATAAAGTTTATGCAATTTAAAAAATAAATAAATCAATGAAATAAAAAACAAAGAGCAATGCTTTCGACGTTATCCCTGTCTATTCTCAGGCTAGCTGACGTGCCCCCTTCGTGCCTAAACTTGAGTTTAATATCATCGGAACTGTGTCACCAATCACTTTAGCTACTCCGAAAACTAAGGATTCGACACGTATCTAGCCAATTTTAGACATTTTATTTTTCACTCCTCCTCTCTGTCACACACACACCACCACCTCCTCATAGCAATGGGCATAAATTTGGACTTAAACACGATCGGAGGTGTTACTATTTATCTCAACGACCCCGAAAACTATGGATTCAACACTAATAATCTTGCTTTTGACTATTTTTACGTGTCGTCCCTTCTCACCCCAATTCATAGGGTGATAGTGATGTCTTACCTTCAGTGGGGGCTGAACTTGGACTTAAACGGAACCATGTATATCGCTATTCATCCCAGTGACCCTGAAAACTATTAATTCGATATAATATTGGCCATTTTTGAGTATTTTTACATGACAATTCCTCCCTACCCCCTTAGGAAACTAGGGGTGTCTTAGCCCATACTGTTTTTCCAGTTTGTAAGTCATACGTGTACCAAGTTTGGTTGAAATTGCTCCAGCCATTCCAGAGTTGTAGCAATTATAGAAAAATCCCCATTTAAAACGGAAATTTTCGAAAACGCTGAGACATGTGCCCATTTAATTTCAATTAGGAGTTTATACACAGAGTTTCATCTTTCTAATACTAAATTTTTCGCATATATTATGACCCTCCCTCCCTTAAATACAAATTTTAATCAAAATAACAAGATAGAAACCTAAGTTAGGCTGAAACTCAGTGGTGTCCCAAAAATCATCAAAATTGGTTTAGCAGGTCTAGGAGGAGTTAGTCGTAAAATATTTTATATATATAAATATTCTATTTCTTATCAGCGTTCTATTTACAGGGTTCCTACTGAACTGGACAAATCTATTTCCCTGACTTCTCCCTAAGCTTTGGCAAGAAATTCCTTGACTTCCATGACAGGTGTCGGATGACGTTGACATATAAACAGGAAAAATAATGGTGAATATTTATATATGAGAGCGTTTATTCCATAGAGACAAATAATAATCAATTGCTCATATGTATATTCCACTTACCACCCACAAAATTTTGAGCAACGTTCCATAATGTGATAATCAATGGTTGGCTAAGCTGAAATTGGTGACTATTAATATTATAAAAATATATTTTATAAAATTTCCCTGACTTTCACTGATTTCCAGTCTTTCCCTGAGTTTTCCCTGACTTCCTTGATTTAACAGTGAAACTCAAATTTTCGCAAACAACCGAAAATTGAGATAAAATTGTCAATGCCAGTTACTAAACAAATTGACCACTAATTATTAACAGCAAAATCTGCTACAATTATAACTTACTTTCAGACCATTCAAACACTAAAATGTAACTATCCAGTAGGCAACAAGCGGTACAAATATCAAAATTAGCTGCAGATGGGTTTCAAACAACTTGTTCGTCTTTATCAACTGTAATCAGAGGTGTTCCTCAAGGTTCCATTTTGGGTCCTATTCTCTTCCTGATATATATAAATGACTTGTTAAAATTTATGCATCCAGCAAAATGCTGGATGCTGATGACTATATGCTGATGACATCAGTATGATAATATCAGGAAAATCAATAGAAGAAGTTGAGGTGAAATCTGACATTTTTACGGACAAATTAGTAAAATGGTTAACAGCGAATAGGTTAATTATAAATCATGATAAATCGATCCTCTTACATTTTCATTTTCCAGGAAAACCGCGTATATCACCTAGAATAAAAATATCTTCTAACTTACTCCAATATTCTTGCATAACAAAGCTTTTAGGTGTAATCATAAGTGATGATCTTTCATGGTCTGCTCATATCTCCACTTTAAACAAGAAACTAAGTAGCGTGTGTTTTGCCTTATACAAACTTCAAGGTACTGTATCGAGAGAAGCACTTCTTAGCTTTTACTACGCCAAGTTTAATTCATTAATTAACTTCGGCATAATACACTGGGGATCTGCTGAAAATAGTTTAAGCACTTTCCGATTGCAAAAGAAAGCGATTAGAATATTTTTTGAGTTACCCACAAAATCGACATGCAAAAAGGTTTTCAGAGAAGCAAAAATTTTAACCCTCCCCAGCTTATACATCTATAAATCTATTCTTTTTACTGTGAAAAACAAGCATCTTTTTATCTTTAACAAAAATGTTCATAGCCATAATACAAGACAAGGTAGTGACATATTTGTGATGCATCAAAAATATGCTAATATAAGCAAAACCGTGTACATGAGTTGTGTCAGATTGTATAATAAACTTCCTCTGTACTTGAAAAATATGACCAATGTTTCCATTCTTGGTAAGACTTTATATAATCTACTCACTGAAAAGTGCTATTATACAATTAAAGAATATTTAAATGACTCATTAACTGAAGAGTTGGTAACAGATACTTACCCGTGAGTACATGCCTGGTGTGGTACAAACAGTTACCTATCTAGATGTAAATTATCATGTTTTTGTACCTAATATATCCTATTATGTGGTTTTGTATTTTAGAAAGATGCATGATGTATACCTCTGGTACTTGACAATATTGTATGTTTTTTTTTTTTTTTTTTTCTGACAACTGTAATGCTTACATGAGAATTTGTCATGCTTTGTAAGCTAATGAAACAGGCAAATAAATGAAACGAAATGAAATGAAACATTTTACTGTTTGAAAATATCTATTCTTTTAAATCTAAAATAGCATGTTGTAGATAAGACAAAATACATTATATTTTTCTTCTTATAATTAAATTAATGTTACATTTTTCGCCTTTACTTTTAAGCATAACTATGATCAAAACTACAAAGTAACTTGATATTAACGATAGAAAAAAAATGAATAGAAGTTTATACGTGTGCCGTAGATTTTATATAATACACTGTGCCAGAAACTGAAAAAGATACGTTGTAATATATTATAACAGTCAACGTTATATGTTAGCTCTTTTTACATTAATATATTAATTTGTTACCCGCTTCCAGCAGAACAGCACTCCTTCTCATACGATAACTAACGTTGGGCTGTAGATGTTCGAAGAACACAGTGGTGAATTTCAATTGCTGCAATAGCCCTAAAGTCACCCAACCTTACTGAACATCTTTGGGATGTCACTGAACATCAGATCCGAGCTCATCGATCCCATCCGCGCAATTTACATGAATTAAATTACTTGTGTGTACAGATGTGATGTGCCATGCCTTCAACCACCTACGAAGGCCTCAATGCTTCCATGTCTAACCCGCACCTGCTGTCCTGGGAGTCAAAGTGGACATACCAATGTTAGGTAGGTCGCCATAACCTTTAGACTGGTCAGTACATATATATAAACATTAGAACTTTCCTCGACTTTTCACTCGTGATATCTTTTTAAGTAATCTTAAAAGTGATGGTTTTTACAATTCTGTAATGGATTACATCTAGGAGACGTAAAGTTTTACGAAGTGTGTTTTCCACAGGGAAGCAGCCATGTTAGATTCTAAGACTGCACGTGAAGGCTATAACCTAGACCATGGGCAGCGATTAGGGGGGAAGGCAAAGGGGGCAGTTACCCCCCCCCCCTTGTTTTTAAATGACCCACTAATGTATATAGTTTCCTTTGAAAATATAAAGTTTTGTATGTATTATTGGTTCATAGAATAAAAACGGTCCCGTAAAATATTTGCCGTCCCGTGTATTGGTTGTCTTCCCATGGAGTTAAGAAAGCCACAGGAATTGCGTTTTAATTACCACAAAAATTGGCCCAAAAATTAACCTTTTAGAGCGCCCAATTAGAACGTACTTTCATATCTTCTTACAAGGTCTCGATATGTTAGTCAGCCGCTTTGGGACTAATTGAGATAACCTTACGCAAAAAAAGAAGTCCTTCATAAGTTATTCTTTAATTGCACAAAAATCGACGGTTCCTAAAATGTCTTTTCTTCTTTCTAATATTAATGAATATTTTGATTTTTTTGAGTTTAACATCCCGTTCAGTAGCGAGGCTATATGAAACGTGGGCCTAATGATTAACGTGGAATCCGAAGCACATGAGCTCCCGCCGGGAATCGGACCTGAGTATCCCACGTCAAAGGCGCGTACGCTAACCGCTTAGTCACGAAGGAGCTCAGTAAGGAATATTAACTTAAAAGAGAGTAATAAGAAACAACGTTTACCTTTACCATTGTTTTACAGTGTAATATACGAGTTTAGGGGTGCACATATACAATAAGTTTATTGAATTCAACATAATTCTAGATTTTAGGATTATTTTGTATAACTGGAATGTACAGTGACTCTAACGTAAGTATTGTTGAGTTTTGATGTATTCCAAGAAAGTGAAAATTGTACCTAATGGCAACGAACATGTTTCGGGAAGCTGCAAAAGTATTTCTTTAAATGTCGTAGCATATGCTTGTAGTACTCACTGTCTTTCTAAGAGTATAATAACACATATAACTGCATGGGTGGAATTAAAAATATAAGTTGTTCATTAACTCCCAGTGTCAATATAACTTTTGCAAAACAAGCCTCATTATTCATTACTATGATTATTTAATTAATATTATCCTTTCTATTTATTTGTTTTGCAAATTTGTATTAAATAGGCCCCTAATCTGATCACACAATTTTCCCGACAGAACTTTAAGATGTTCATGAATAAGTATCAAATCTCTTCTTAAACCTTCGTTGTTTAAGACTACAAAGGGCTAGTATCCACTTGCGTTGTTCTTATCAATTTACTTAAAATATAAAACACGATACACGGTATTTTAACTGAAAAAGACAGTATCCTAATAATTATACAACCTTTTGTCAAACAAAGTGTTACAAGCAACTAGGAAAACTAACATTGATATACAAATATTCAGATTATGTCTTGCCCCCCTCCCCCACTTTTAACGTCAAACCGCCGCCACTGACCTAGACTTATAATAAAAATGAAAAGCTAAATTTATTTCAATATTCATTTAAAAAGTTGGAGAAAATCGAATTTTGAAGGACACATACACCAGGCTTTTCAGTTCAAAATAAATATTGTATACCTGTAGTCCCATCTGTCCTGTGTTGCCCTGATTTCCAGTTGTAGTTCCTGAACTCATAGCTACCACTTGTGGCATCTGGCCTCCTGTATTCATTCCAGGACCTGAGGGAACATTTTGGGTAATCTGCCCTCCACCCATGGCCATCGTATTGGTTTGTGACATCATAATACCCTGAGTAGTTGCAGCTATGGTGGACGTCGGATGAGACATACCTTGACTACCAGGAATAGTATTCATATCCTGAGAACCAGGCATTCCTCCCTTTAAATATAAATAAAATATGATTATACAAAATAATAAAAATAATATAATTTTACAATATATTGAGAATTCACAACAAAATGTTTTATTTCACGTACAAAAGGTAACTGAAATTCGTATCGGGAAGTCACTATTTCACATACTAGTTATGATGTGAAAAACAATAATTAGTAAACGGAAGTGGAATATTAATTGAAATAATGCTTACCTCTTACTATAGTGTCTTAAAAGGACAGGTCTGCAACAAAAAGTACATAGAGCCAAACATATTAATATTTAATATTTAGATCAGAGTGTTTCCAAGAATATTTAAATGCCATCTTTACTTGTTTGAAACGTACATACTATCATATTTCGTTTACATTAATAATACCTGAACTTCCTAGTACACTTGATCTTTCAGAAGAAATGTAAAATAAAAACCAAACAGTAAACTCACTACTATCATCGTCACTACGCTACTAATTAGATTATACTCACACTTTATAGCTTCACCTTAACTGTTTCAATAAACAATATTTTTAAGAGTTCCACGTCAAATAACAATTAGGAAACAGACAGAACAATACGAACATTGCCAATATGAGTAAAACAAGAAAGAGTACCGACCATTAGCAAATACAGCACCAGTCGAGAATAACAGCTAATGGCAAAAGCAATACAAAATACGGCAACAGCAAATACTGAGATAGCTCGTAAGCAAGAAGATATGAAACAGGAATCAACAGTAGTGACACAGTAATTATACAAGTTCAGTACGGAAACTTTTCACATACGTTGTTCCTACCGAAACGAACAAACAAACAAACAAACAAACAAACAAACAAACAAAAAAAAGTTTTATAGTTTCCTAAGAGATCCATAGTTACGGAATTATGACATAAATTTTGTGTCAAGACACATACATTACCTCAAAATTTTAGCGGAAGAAAACACGCGAACTTCGCTCATATGCTCCTAGCATCAAATTAAGAAAAAATTGACCTTCGGAGCTCAATGTACAAGGAAAACTCTTCTTACATTTTCCTTGCCTTGCCTCAGAGATATAAAATACTGAATCTATGAATACCTAAAAAAGACAGTGGACACCGTGCAAAACAAACAAAAAAATCCACTCAAAGTTTGGATCCGCTGGAGTAACCTGAAGAAGACATTCTTTTTATCTTACAGAAGGAGCTAATCGAAACATTTCTATACTATCGAAGTTATTAACGAAACTGCATGAAACTTCACTACCGAAATATTCATGTTTGAATGTCATGTAGCACTTGCACGAAAAATTCATAAAAGAAGTTTGATGAATTGAATATAGGGAAACAGTTCTAAGTACGAAGACACAAAAACAATTTCGTGGTAAATAATCAGGAAACTAGTTATCTCAAAAATTTACCATTCACTTCAATTGAGTGTTGTAACGAATACTATTATTTACAAGTCATGCAGTCACACACAACAACAAATTTACACAAACCTTACCAAAACTTTTAATATGCCCTGGGATTTCCTACTATAATTTCGGCAACCAATCATGTTGCTTTCCGATTAAAATTCCCGGAGCACATAAAAAAGACTATTAGTTGTTAATGTTAACAAGAACGTGTCAGACTAAGCTATATTAAAGCAAAAACCAAACCTTACTGTGTTTGAAGTGAGAATTCAAGCTTATAATTTCGACCACTTGTACTGTAGCCTTTGAAAGATTGCTTAATAAATATCGGTTAGGATATTTTAGGTACTAAAATAGCTACTATAAGGACTAAACCTTATTTACTATATTGTCTTAAGAGAAAGAAGTATATATTACCTGTCTTTGCGGCTGGTGTTGTGATTTTGATTGCTGAATTACTTTCTTCAAGCGGTCAACAAACGCCGGTTGGTCGTTGGGTATGAAACCTAAATAAGCTTTTCTATCAACTGTGTACAAAAGGATTAAAATTTTTATATCAGACGGTGATGATAACGGCATGCTTATTATACCAGCCTGGAAGATAAAATGACTAGGAATTAGAAAAAAATGAAAAATTAATATTGTCAACATAGTAATCTAAATATACATAAAACGCAATTACTACCAGGTAAATTCATGTAGGAAATTCTAATTTCGTTTCAGGACGAGTAGAAGTACGACAATTATTACTTCTACAACTTCAACTACTACCACAATCACCACAACAATTATTTTTATTTTCATGTGTCCGTACTAGGACTCCTTGATTTTTTTTTTTTCTTTTTTCTATGCACTATACATGTGTTTCTATCGTGTGTAATTTTCAGCCATTGTGTTATATTTTGCTTCCTAGAATGCCTGCCTAACAGTGACATGACCAGACTTTTCACTAAAATGTTTTTATTTTCTACTCTTTTCTCTGCACCGTCACGAACCATCTAAGATTTGAAATCCAAGTGTCTACACTCAGTATCTTTTGTCCGTTATTGTTCAAAATTATCATGCAATGTTGTAATAGGGATTCTAAACAAAGAATAAAACATTAAGAGAAATCGAGGAAGAAGGGGAACGCCTACAGTTCAATTTTATCTCCACGCAATCCTTTAAGTACGTCCCACTTTTATTTCAACACTTATACTGTGACTTGTTATATATATATCGGGTGTTGCAAAATAAGTGTTACAACTCTTGGGAGGTGACTCCTGCCACTGACAAAAAAAAAAAAAAAAAAAAAAAAAGTTCTCTTCAACTTTCTGCTATCGGACATAGTTTCAGATCTACAAGGTGCCGAAAGCGTGGGAAAATGACTTTCGGACGCCAATAGTTCGGAAACTATCCAACATAAAGAGGGCGGGTAAAAAATTCACTGAAGAAGTCATACCTGCTCTACTGAATTTTGTATGTTTCACAATTCTACCGTGCACGCGCAATGGGTTCCCCAAAGGAACGTAGGGAGTCCCGGATAATCTGCCAAATGAAACTTGGTCTAAATGGATATGAATTGATAGGCTTTCTACCAGGTAACAATAATTCGTTTGTCTTAAGTCGATATCTGGAACAAATACAAAATGGCGGATACCTTTATGCCCATTGTGTGTGGTTGCATAATCGCCACGTACGGATGCTGGCCAACAGTGACGTTCTGAGTATTAGTTGTAGCGAATTTGTACTCAAATGCTCTAGAAAGACATCTGGAGTGTCGGTAGAGAATAACACATGAAGCAGGGTGATTCACATGTGTGGAAACACTTAACGAAAAATGCCCAGAAATGCACTCATACTCAGTAAACGTGAGTTCAAAGCGTCGGAAATCTAAGGACTAGCCTCAAGAACATGAAAGCCATTGCCAGTTCACAAATAATATTCCTTCAAACCGATGCAATATGATGTGCACGGTTGCATACCAATAAGGATGCAACAACTGAGTCAAAGTTGAAATTGTGCAATGGACTCAGTAAGAAACTGGGTAAACTAAATGAATGTCACTAGTGGGATCGCATGATCGATATTGAAATGTGGCCAATGTGTGTGTAGATATCAACATGTAGCTAATGAACAAATGTCAACATGTCCCACTACTGCCGGGATATCGTCCCACGTGCAATTTTATAATATTATACCTAGGTGTATTAAATATATATATATATATATATATATATATATATATATATATATATATATATATAGAGAGAGAGAGAGAGAGAGAGTCTTAGGAGGAAGGGGTAATACTTTGGGAAATGGTACTATGGGTGATTTTAAGCAAAAAGGTTCATATGAACGTGGGTCCTAATCTCAATGATTTGAGAGCTACAGATTGTTAACCATTTTTGACTACATTGCGTGTTGCTCACCCTGTACTTTTCTACACAGGAGAGACAGCGGATTCGGAAGGTGATGGAATGACCTTTCCAAAGGTATGCAACATGTGGCAGTGTTGTCTTTGGAAGGGAAGCTATTGAAGGAAATTTGGGAAAGTTGAAGTTATTTAAAGAATTTGGATGGCAACACTGATTTAGAAATACCCCTTAATAATTTATTTTCCAAAGACAACACTGAATATTTGCATACCGTTGGAAAGCCCATTCCTTCATGTTTTAAATTCACTATGTCACCTCTGTAGAATAAATACACGGTGCGCAATAAGCAACATGAAATCAAGGATGGTTCACAACCTATAGATCTCAAACCGTTGAGATTAGGACCCATATTCATATGAACTTTTTTGCTAGAATCATCCATACTACTACAGGGTGTCCAATACACAATGCAACTCGGAGTTTGGGATAGTAGAATTTTTGAACCTGAAGCGATACATAAATAATGGTTATACCAAAATGAAGCTTTTCATGTATATATTTTTAAACTAGGAAGCAACGATTGAAGTACACTAAGAACCACACAATGTTGCCTATGTAACCGAAGGTGTAAATCAATCTTTTTGCAAAACATGTAAACTGAATCATAACTCATACGTATGGATCTTCTGTCGTTAATTTTCAGTTTGTTTAGTTGGAGTAACTTGAAAACTATGGAGCAGAAAAAAGAATTTTTCATTTCCACCGATAACTAATCGGATGAGGCCTCTGTAAGGGAGAACTACGGAAATCGTAGTTTTCATAAATTAACACTCTCAATTGGCAACCCTGCTGATGTTGCAGTGCATCAAAACGTGTGTTAAGGCTCTGTCTACATTATGCAATTCCTGAAAACAATGAAAAAGAAACTTTGAAATTATCATGATAAAACTTTTACTTACATTCACCCGGCAACACTGCTACTATCAGAAATGAGTTAGCAGCTCTACAGCAGATGCTGGAAGTGCCTCCTGTTTTGATTCAAACACTGGTTCACACGTTTCACTAGGTTGGCAGCAACTATACGAACAATAGAAGTGTTAATGTTCTCAATGGCACTGCGAATGTTCATTTCCAGGTTTTCAATAGTTCGAGAATTGTTCTTGTATACCTCTTGCTTTAAGTAGCCCCATGGAAATGAATAACAGTGTTGCCGAGTGCATGTAAGTAAAAGTTTTATCACGATAATTTCGAAGTTTCTTTTTTGTTGTTTTCTGGAATTCCATAATGTAAACAGATCCTTACAACATTCTCTCATTCAAAAACCTTATCATACTCTGCATCTCACACTTGACAGGATTCTCTGTTTTTTCATACACATTCGGGGCTCACAACTCGATAACGTTCACGTACATGTTTGCATTGTCACAATGCTTGGCTCAAACTGAGGGTCCTAGGTGAAATGTATTGCATACTACAGTAGAATGTTCCTTCTTTCCGGAAAGCACTTTCCCCACTACAGATGATTCTTAACATATTGTCATAATATAGTTGAATGCATTGGTGGTAATAGAGTACAATGACGGTATAGAAACCTGGTAAGAGCTTAAATATGCTGAACAGTAGAATAAGGTATTGTTAAGGGTTGGAAAATAATGATTCCGGGTATGTCCATGTGAAAGAAAAGTAACTTTGATAAGGGAACTATTCACTTGAAGAAATATCAATTAGGTTTTGATCAAAAGTGTTGCTAAGGTAATTCTATGTTTTTAGAATTTGGTGATATTGCTTAAATCCTTCCCAAGTGAGCTGTTTTAAAATAAGTGTGAGACTTATTTATCTCATGTTTGATGTGGAGGGTTGAGTATGTGATATGGAGATTTACGTACATAAATACATAAAGATGTGAGAAATGTGTTAATTAAAGATAGTAAGTACTTCTACAGATTTATGGGACCATTCTTTGTGTAAATCTTGTACACTTCTGGTTACAAAAACGTAGATTGCCTTCGAGAGACTAAGTCCAAAAAATAGAACCTAGATCCTTACGTCCCTCGGATCTTTGTTTACAGAGAAATTTATTTTCCTTTTATTCTGGAGAAATTTGTTTTCCTTTTATTCTGACAGAGAGTAACATGCGTAGTCTTACAAGAGAAATGTACTATCTTCACGTTGCCACAAAACATATATACAATTGGCATATAGAATACAATAATAACAGTTTACAAAAAGTAATGTATATAAACGATATATAGATAGATAAAAGTCAAAGCCTAACATACTGGGTGATATGGGATGATTCATGCCTGTAATGGACAAGATCACCATGAATGATGCTAGATACTTAGAGATGGAGCACTTCCTAAGTCGTGGTTTCGTGGTTAGCGTTATGGAACACTCTAGAGCTCTTTATTTTAGCACGCGTTCGAATCCTGCATTTTATTGGAACGCACATTCATGTTTTATGTATGATGTACGAAAGCAAGAAAATTATAAATATGTCACAGCTGCGTTTCATTAATCACCCGTCTCCTTTAGTCTAAAGGATATAATATTGTTTTCTTTTGTTACTTTTTTTCGTCTCTAATACATACTCTTGAGCAGAAAGCAACAGGGAAAGGCGTTAATTAAAGACACTACTTATTCAATAATTCGAACAGTTGTTCGGTATTTTATTATGTACGAAAATAAATGGTCACTAAATTATATTTATATTATAGGTTACTTTAGCACCAAATAACTTGTCAGTTACGTTGGTGTTACCTGTTAACTCTTTAATACTTGTAAAGAACAAAATGACTTTGATCTAAAATTCAACATGGAATAGTAACACAGTGTTGCTCTTCATGTTGATTTACTTATAATGGAAAAGAAGGTTCAGTACCCACCATTTGATTTATTAATGTGTATATTATTATTATTATATGGAAACAATATTATCGAATATTTAATTTGTCGAAAACTAAATGCAAGAAAGTTCAAAATCCAGCGATATTATTCAACTTTTAACACCAACGAATATAATAACTTGAAAAACCCTCCTCGTTGATCTTGTCGTCGGTATCCATTAGTAGTCTGTAGCGTTTGGCTGCAGATTACAAGGCGGAATTTTCCGAGGGTTCGAATTCCACTGAAAAGCATGTGCATTTTTTAACTCTCTTCGGTGTTTTTGTTTGATGTCCTTGCATAATATGAAAAAGTAGAACAAATGTAAAGTCAAGTCAATATATTAAAAGAAAATTATAGAAAAAATGCTCCAAAATAAAGGCGAAAAAAAGAAAAGGAGAATACATTTAATGCTTCAGTTTCTGCTTGGAAATAAAAATAATAAAGAAAGTGGCTAATGTGCATATCCTCAGTGAACGAGGTTTTGAGTTCCTGGTGGCTGGATTGGAGCTTATACATCCCTTTCAGAAGCAAGGATACAGGAGATGTGGATCTACAGCTTACGGTGTGATCCAAACCACATGAATTTTCGCTGGGAATCGAACTCAAGTCTCTAGCACCATAGACGAGTACTATGAAAAAGCTCAGTTCGTATGGGAGAGCATGAAATGCATTATACTGCTTCAGATCCCTCCTTAAACTATAGGTCTCATTCTATATAGCATCTCTGCTTACTGCTAGAGTTAAATACAAATCAACCAACCAATCAACAAGTTTGTAAGAGAAACAACGCCGAAAAAATTCCACTCGCATTATATCTAGTGAGCCCCTGATCATATAGTTAGCATACGCGTCTTTGGCGCGGGAAACCAGACTTCGATTTCCGGTGGAAGCATATCTGGTTCGGATTCCACGATACCCTGTACCACGTTTCATACAGTCCGTTGCTACATTTGTGCCCCTGGGTCTCTGGCTCAGGAGCCATGGTCCAGGGGTGTATAGGACTACCTTCCAAGAGAATGGGTACCTTGACCCACCTCAGACGGGGTGTTATAGGACCTCTACATGCCTGGAGGTCTATCGTTCCTTTTTATACGTATAAGCTTCTTCGTGGCTAAGCGGTTAGCGTACGCGCCTTTGGCGTGGGAAACCTAGGTTCGATTCCCGGCGGAAGCTCATGTGGTTCGAATTCAAGGTTAATCAGTAGGTCCCGTCTTATATAGCCTCGCTGCTGAAAGAGACGTTAAACTCAAAATCAACTCAACTCAACCTTTTTATGCGTATACAATTGACAAAAATATTAATTTTGGGTTTTCGGCCTATTTTATCCTCTTTGGTGAGATCTTATTACCCTATATGATTATATGATTGAGTACAGGATCCAGGATAGTAGTACATTAACACCTCTTCTGGAGAGGGATCTATAAGCCGACCCTTAAATTGGAAGTTGACAACTTTTAATATTTGGCATCGTAGTACAGGACCATGGTATGTACCGATATGTACCTCGTGATCCATCTTGTTCCCTTTCATGAGTGCTATAAAATTGCGGAAAATGCCAAAACGATTTCGACCTCAAAGATCCTCCTGTTTAATGTTGGTTTATTATGTTATGAATGAGTATAGGGGTCCATGACAGGTGTACATTAAAGAACCAGGAGAAAATGTATCGATTCACCCTTAAATTTTGGAAATTACCAAATCTTAAAATTTGTTATGGTAGTATAAGATTACAGCAGGGATGCAAATAAGCAACAAAATTTTACTAGCTCAAGAGAAAAGCTACTAGCCCACATCCCACAATAGAAATCATTTATTTACCTTTGGTATGATATTAAATACTCGCCGCACCGATGAACCACTCGCCCCGGGCAGTGGGCGAGTGGTTATTTGCATCCCTGGACTACAGTATTTATCTCGTAATTCAGCTAATTCCGTTTTATGGGTACGAAATTGCCAAGATGGAAGGTTTTTGACCCAAGGATCCTCTTGAACGATGGTTTATTACGTTATGACTGAGAATAGGAGTCCACGACATGGTATACATTAACATACACCCTCAAAAATGTTTGTAGGTGAGTATCGATCCTACTCTTAAATTTTGGAAATTCCCGTAATTTTAAAATTTGGTATGATAGTATAGGACCATAGTATGTACTTCGTGATGCATTTCGTTCCCTTTTATGGGTAACAAAAATTGCCAAAAAAATATAATTTGAAAGATTATTGACCTCATGGATCCTCCTCTTTAATGATGACATATTACGTTATGAATGAGTATAGAGGGCACCCATAGGAAATTAATACATTATCGCACTCCTCTAAATTGATAGGTGGTCCTATGTACCATGGCCCCTGAGCCAGAGGGTATAGTTCGCCCTTAGAGTCACCAGTACTACTACAACATAGTGTCCGTAGGTTTTCTCAGGGTTCTCCAGTTGCCTTCCACATTTTCATTCCACAGATTCTTCCATAATAATCCACTTGTCTTACTCATCCATCTCCCTTATCATGAAGGACATAATTGTGAGACGTTAAACTGAAAGATTAGGATGTCCTAAGCTTGTACATACATCTAGTCGAAGAGAGACTATTTTTTGATTAAAGTGTATAGTTGTCACTAATATGTAGTACGAATCTTTTTAACAGAATTAATACCATTGACATTTCCACGTTACTGTGCTTAAAATTCAGGGAGATTTGGATATGTAAATAATAACAATAATAATCATTCGATTACACTTTCTTGAGGTTTCGTTTTGGATAGCACATTAGCTGATCACAGATTACTCACAAATAGCGAACAGTATCATGTTAAACTGTGTGCCTGAATCAACTACTCTCGACAGAAAGAATGAAAGGATTTAAAATGTACAATACCGTTCTATACGTAATTAGAACGTTTAACGTACAGAATTATGATACAAGTGTGCGTGCGACAAATTAAGACAGATGCATATTCAATATATTCAATATTTTATATAGATAAAAATGTTTTTCACCGATACAAGTTGTTTCTAAAATACAAAATAATGTCTAGAAATTAATGTATGTATGTCTAGTAATTAAGTATATCATCATCTGTAACTTTAAAAAAAAATTCAGAATACTTATTGTCTCTAAGGTCATCTGTCTAAGGCAGCCCCTTTTCAACAGAATAACGGTGATCAACATAGATCAGTTCCATTATACATACAACAAATAAATACGAATTTCTAATAAGAATCACAAATTTGTTGAGAACTCGAAATAATATAGGAAATAATTTTAATAAAACAACAATCTCTTGCCTAGATATTTACTACTCTTCATGAAACATCCTGTATGTGCTAAATGATTGGTGAATGTTCTATCGTAAAAAAGTCTTCTGGCATCAGACTTATAATTACCTTCCTAAAAATCTACTTAACAAAACTGAAGAAACAATATGTACTTACAAATCCTGAGCTCATTAACCTTGTAAGGGATTCCAAAGCCTCGCAATTTTGTGGATGAAATAGCACCGACTTTGAATTCTTCAGGTACGTTCCCCCAATGGTACCTATTATTTGTTTCGGCATCAATTGCATAATCAGGGTCCGTGGCCACGAATCTGCTTTCCTTTAAAAGTAAAACAAAAAATACGTAAAACGAATGAACATAACTCATGTAATACAAAATAAAGTTTTCAACTTCTTACCTACGATTCCCACCTAATAAAATGACTTTCCTGACCATCTGGAAGAAAGTTAAAGACTACTCAACTTAGAGATAAATATAATGTTCTATTTAAGATAGATGAAACAAAATTTAAACACTGGATACATAAGTCATTGTAAATCAAACAGAACTCTTCCATGTTTCTAAGCTTCCAAGCTTCCGACTAACAAAACCATAAACACGGTATTCCACTCCCTATTTAAGAGAACAATGAAGAGTGAAATGAAAAGTAAGAATTATAACGAAACGAGAAAGTTATAAGCAAACCAAGAGAAAGAAAGAAAGAAAAGAAAAAAAAGTAGTGCTATTAATATAAAATCACACAATGATACATCCAAAACTATGTGGCCTAGGAAGTAAGGATTTCATGTGATTTAAAGTTGTCGACAGCTTCTATTATTTATTTATATAATTAAACAAACCTCCCATTGTCTCTAACAGCTCTAGTTCAATGCGTACCGAATCATCACATTCGAGTAAATCATGTCTTCACTGAAAACTGGTATGTCACACATTTCATGGATTGAAAATGTTAGTACGTAGTAAATTTTATAAGTGACGGAATTATTATTATTATTATTATTATTTTGGAAAAACACTCCTGACATTTTTATTTTATTTTCTGGTATTTGTTCAAGAGGTGTTCAAATGTTGCACTGTTTTTCTGCTATATATGTAGGAGTGATCTAGTGTAACCGATCTATTACAATGCATAACCGACAGCAAATATTGTTACAATGTGGTGCGTTTTTTTTTTCCCACCGCTTATGTATGTAGTATTCAATCTCCAGATTATTTTTTCAACTGATTAATTCATGCTTCTTCTCTCGTTCGGTAAAAAGAATAAGTTCAGGGCTTTAAACTGAAATTCTGTAGATTTGTATGCTTATTTTTCTCTTCTTTGAATTGAGAACTGCAAACTGAATAATTAAATGGAAATAAAGTGTCCGTTATCTTCCTATTTTACTTTGACGCACTACACAGGTAACAATATTTGCTCTCTTTTATATAAATCAGTGTATTAAAATTCATACTTAGATGAAAAATTACATTGGCTTTAACACTGTTTTCCCATACGTATCAGTTAAATATACAGCATTGTTATAAATATACGATAAATTAATCTTAATAGTTTGCAAGATATTCTTTTTGATAGGACATGGTATCTACAATTTTTGTTGCCTTCTGATACCGATTTTGCTGAAAAATATAATGCTATGAAATTATTATTGTTCAGGTACGTCACAATGCACTCAATTGTAATTCTGCTTGAAAGTAAAATGGAGTCACATTGAATTGCTCTTAGTGCAAGATAGAGAACTATACAACCAAATTTATTTGGAAAGAATTTCTAGAACAAAGATTAACCGTTCCACCGAATTGTCTATATGTTCATGTCACACCATACACAACAAGAAATGACGATGAACTAAATAAATAAATAAAAAACGACATTTTTAATCGATTGGCTACAAAGTAAGCACTAGTAAATAAATTAATATCCGTTTCTAAATAATCTTTTATAGATCAGAAATTGCAGTATTTGGGTACTCAGTTTATGGCGTCATAATCGTTGAGCCCCAAATTTATACACTATATGGAATGTCTTGAAAATAATTTCAATAGCAGTGTGTAGCTACATTATCTGACTTCCTCTCTACACTTTTTAAATCCTTCATTGTCTTTAATTTATTAAAAAAAAAAAAAAAAAAAGTGGGCATGTGATTAGCGAAGAACCTTAGAAATAATACAGGCAAGTAATTACTCTCAAGAATTACTGTATACTTTTTCACTGACAATATATAATACTAGCTGAAAATACCCATTCTTCCCATGGGGGTTGTATTTGGAAGTCAACGCCTGTGGAAGTATCACCATTGATCTCAGCGACCGCAAAAAGTATGGATTTGACACTAATGTTGGTCATTTTGAATTATTTTTACATGTCTCGATATGCTTCCCCCCCACAGGTGGTCCCCGGCCCGCATACAATGGTAACTGAATTTGAAAGTTATCGCTAATGGAAGTGTCATCATTCAGCTCAGTGAGCTAAAAACTATGGATTTGACACTAAAATCGGTCATTTTGGATTATTTTTACGTGTCTCGGTATCCCACCCCCGGTGACCCCCGGCCCGCAGCCGAATGGGATGATTTTGGAAGTTAATGCGATCGGAATTTCACCATTGATATCAGCGACTGCGAAAACTATGTATTTGACACTAATATCGGTCATTTTATACTACTTTTACATGTCCAGATAAACGCCCTATCTGAGACCCCCCTGGTTCGAATTTTTTTAAAAGAAAAAAAAAACGCTTCGTCTTCGTCTGGGGTCTGGACCAAGGTACCCTGACCAAAATTTGGTAATACTCGGTCCACTCGTCTGGTCGACAGACAGCACACAACAGACATTATTTTATTTATATTGGATAGATTTATAGTGTACAATATTTCTCCTTATTTGCTTATATTTCCTAAAATGCTGGACTTCAAAAACTGCCATTCATAAGGGCACAATGTTCAGAAATAATCTCGGATGACATTTAGTATCTGCCTCAAATCCACCGACGGCTACGAAACTTGCTGTAATGTAAATATGTTTTGATTATTTACTACTTGTAGTTTTGTATTTAGAAGCCAAAATATTGGTGGTAATGACGTACTGAAGGTATTTACATACATTCCAATTTTTCTTTGTACTGCAAGAAAAACAACTGCTCTTTTCAAAATATTTCAATTATTCATGCAATTTCAGTGATAATTATAGTTTTAACTTTGTAAGGTTGGGATAATACATCATGAAAACCGGATTAAAACATAGAAAAGCACTTAACCAAACACAAGCTTCCCAAAACCGGTTACAAAGTAGTGAAATCTATTAAGTTGTTCGTACATGCATTTTGCACCGCTGATTACAAAAAGAAACAGCAATACAAGAATACGCCAAATACTAACAAATTTCCCGTCTCAGGAATATCCCAACAGTCCTAAGGTAATGAGGAAAATGAAAGGAACTGACGTTTTATAAAGATCGGGCAGTAACAATGAAAGGAAAACAATGAAGGTATTTTGATTTTAATAAAACAAAATTCCTAAATTACATATGGACTAGGAATGGAACACATGAAGAATCCGTGAATGTATTAAAGGTAAGTTATGTTAACCTTAAATAAGAAAGGAAAAATATAAAAAGCACATAGTACAGAAAGTGTAAATTCGAACTCGGCTCTGCCTGTAGAAGATACTTTTATATTTTTATTGTTTTTATTATTATTAGCAGTCTTTAGGCTATTATTATTATTATTATTATTATTATTATTGCAAACTGCGAACTTAGGGAATTTTCTTTTATATTTTTACCAATATATTTTTAATCAATTCCTGCACCTGAGGAGAAAGCCTGATAGGTTCTCAAACGTCGTACAGCAGAACTTACATATTTGAACAGTAAGAAAGACATTTCTCAATTAAACACCATAAAAGTTATTATTCTCAATTTCCCTACTCAATACTATCCTAGCCTCCATTCCTTTACCTCCTTATCTCTCTTATCCCACACTCACATCACCCGAAACCACAAAGGACCTTTTGACCTGCCCAAAACTGAAGGGCCTCCCAACCTTCCCACTCTCATTACGACAGCTGAACGTTTGAAATATTTCGAACATTGCACTGAGCAAACACAAGAAACTCACATGTAGAACTAGACACATATTCGGCAGCAGTGTAACTTCTCAAACATCGTATCACGAACGAAAAACACAGATCCTACTATTCTGGTTGTTACTACATTAATCTTATTTACATTCTTAAAGACACCCAGTACAGCAAGGAGGAAACTCCTCTTTTGGTTACCGATACTCTTGTAACTCATTTTTTTCATCTGTCTATATTACAACACACAATCTTTGCATGGAAACATGTAACTTTTTTGTAATTTTTCGTATATCGGTGTATAATTTAAGAATGTGCATATGATTTCTCACAGAAAGTAACCAAAAAATAAAACGAAATCTTTCAATTTTACGTCCCACGATTATGCCGGATAGGCTAAATAAGAGAATGATGATGAGAAATGGTGGAAGGAAGAAAGTGGGAGGAAACGAGAGAACCTTGAGGAAACCCGCGCACATAGTGTTTGTCCACCACAAAGTTCACTTGGCGCGAGCTAGGATCGAACCAGGAACCCCATGCACCAGAGATGAACACTCTACCACTTAGCCACCGCGGCCTTAACAACCAAAATAGTATTAATGACTGTTTGATTTGCAATTAAGCATAACAATTTTGTTCGTATTTCATAAAATAATGTGCGATTTATGAAATTACATTACTCATTTATCTCTCAAAATATTGACGTAATTACTTCTGAAAAACTATATAAAAGAGGCGAATTTGTTAACGGGTTGATTTGAATTCGATGACCAAATACTACTGCGTAAGGAAGTAAATGCTGGTCCCTTACCCTTTGTTCTTATATGAAATAAATGAAAAATAGTTTTAAAAAGTGAATTTTACACAAGTATGTTGAAGTTTTTGATATTTTGGTAGGTTTTTGGTGAAGAATAATCACATATTTACCATAAATCAAAGTCTTCTGAGCAGCTGAATATTTACTATAAACCAAGGTCTTTTGAGCAGCTGCAGATTAAATATTAATTGTGGAATATAACACTAAACAAACTAAAAACTCTGTCCACATGTTTTAGCATTCCGTAAGGACTACGGTTTCAGTAATGCTCGTATTTATCATTACTCGGTCTTGGATTACGATATCGTATTTTTGATACAAAAATACCTCAGTATTTGTCTAATGCTAATTCCTAATAGTACACAATCAAACTAACAGGTGTCGCTACATACATTACTTGCCTGTCACATGCCAATAGATACCGCTAGCGTGAAAACGATTTGCAGATTTAACTGTGACGATTTAATTGTAACTGAATTGCTTCAATTTAATTATTTCAAAAATTAAGAGCCGTAACCACATTTGAATTTGAGCATTAACATTTGTATATATCTCTACAGTACTATGTATTGTCACGATTTAATTGCCACTTTAGGGCGCTCACTTCTACTGTGTAGGGTCCTTGGTTCGATTCCCGGCCAAGTAAGTTTGTGGTGGACAACATCGTGTCTGGGTTTCCTCGGGGTACTTTCGTTTCCTCCCGCATATCATTCCACCAATTATTCCATCATCATTCACTTGCCTTAATCAACCCTCTAACTTAGTCTAAACGGCATTATCGTGGGACGTTAAACTGAAAGATTTTTAACTGCAATTTTCAACTGTATTGTTTCAATGTAATGATTTGAAAATGGTTATGATAATCTGAAGGTCATTATACTGAACAATCCATTTATAATAATAATAATAATAATAATAATAATAATAATAATAATAATAATAATAATAATAATAATAATAATAATCTATCAGAGTAATACAAACTTCAAAAATTTGTATTACTTGTGCATGATACAATATTACAGAACTATTCTCTCAACGACGAGGTTTACAGCCTTTGTGTACTTACAGTTCTGGGTCTCCTTCTTTTGGGTTATCTGAAACCTGGCAAGGCACCCTTCGTGTTACTTTCTGCTGATCCGTGGGAGACTTTGGTTTCTCTATCCATTCTAACACTCCTTGCCAAATAGTTCGTGCTCTTACTCCAACTGGGTTCCCTGTTGGTACTTGGTTTACAGGTACTTGATTAGGTGCAGTCTGAGTAGACATTTGTCCCTGGTTCGACATAGAATTTGTTTGTAAAGGCACTTGCTGCATGGGACCAGGACCCATCTGATTTCCTACTTGGCGTTGTTGCTGCTGCTGTTGATTGGTTGGGTTCAACTGTCCTGGTTGATTCACCGACGTTACCATTACGGTATTAGCTAAAACAACAATTACTTATATTATAGTAACATATATAGGGTGTCCCAACAAGAACGTCGGATTTAATGTGCTTAAAAACACGCTACATTTTTAGAAAATGCAAATTATTTTTACGTGCTTACAACAGGTAAATGTTCCGAGATAAAAATGTCGAGTTTGATATTGAATGCATGTGGTTTTAGCAAGATGGCGGTACCTCCCACTCCTCCCATGACAATTGCTGTTTCATGAAAAATTCCAGGGCTTTGTACTTGCTCGCAAAGATGATTAGAAGTGGCCAAATGATCTTACTCCTTGTGTAATGCTCCTCCTTATAAAAATAATTTTCTTAAAACACATGTATATATGTACAATGTAAAATTTTCATACTTATCGTCCTTTAAAAAAAAAAATAAAATAAAATAAAACAATAAACAAATCCAGGTTTTGTGACAACAACGCTGTACAACGATGATGAAGTTCTTTAGTACAGTTCCCAACCTCTCAGGTACCCTAAAAACTACGAAGAACTGAACCTATCCCCCAATTAAACGCCGCCATATCGACAACTGAAATCGAGAAAGAAAACTTAAATTACGTCGGTTCGCGACAAGACATGCAAGACCTGAAGAAAACATAATATTCACAATGCCATGTAGAAATTTTACAAGATACATAACATAAATTATTCATACAAGTCGTTAATTTAGAACTGATAGAATTGACATGCAACATGTTAATTTTATCGTAACACTAGATTGTACTACCAAATACATGCAACAATTATTTTATAAATGTTTACATAGTTATATTAAAATTTTCGAGTTAACTTCCAAATCTGTATATATTCTACACCTCCATAAATGAATGTTGTTACACATAATTATTATCATGCTTACAGAATTTAGATCTCAAGTTTCATGTAAGTGTTAATGGTTCCAAATATAATAAAGTTATTTTGTTAGGTTACGTTAAATTTTAGAAGGTAAGAAGGTAGATTGAAGACAAGGAAGTTCCAGACGAATTTCAAGTACGTAATGTTAATTTCCAGAAAGTAAGTATCCACTAGGTTTGCAAGTAGATATTAGTTCTATACGTATATCTGCCTCTCTCTCTCTCTCTCTCTCTCTCTCTCTCTCTATATATATATATATATATATATATATATATATACACGAGTTGTGCTAAAAAAGAAACCGAATTTTCGAAATAGTGCGCCAACCGGCAGAGGGACCGCGCTGCTACTACTGAGCACCTAGTGCCAGGTTTAAACAGCAAACTGTTATTTGCCTCGTTTCACTATGACCGTTAGTTGCCAAGCCACAGACATATTTCAATTGCTTTTCATTCATTCAGGGTCTTCTCGTCGAAAATAGCATGTATGACTCGGTCAAAGGTAAAGGTGACGGTTATGTTTTGTTTGGAAAAGCACTGTCCACCATGAATTTGTATCACGTGGTAAAGTGGCAAACAAACTGTAGTATAAAGACATTTTAGCGCGGTTGAGGGATGTTGTGCGCTGGAAGAGGTCTGAATTTTGGAAAAACCAACCAGACTTGGATGATGTATCGTGGTAATGCGCCTACTCACACTTAGCTCTTTATCCGCAGTTATCTGGCAAAACATCAGACTCCTGTTATGACCCATCTACCCTATTCTCGGGACCTAACCCCAGCAGATTCCTATTTTCCAAACTTAAGATCACTTGAACGAACGTCGTTTCCAAACCGTAGAGGAGATTCAAGAAATGTGACAAAAGACCTGCGCACCATCCTAGAAAGTGCGTTTAAAGAGGCTTTCCAAAAATGAAAGAAACGTCGGGAAAGATATATTGCTAGTACAGGGGACTACTTTGAGAGGGACAGTGTTTATGTTGTACAATGAGTAATAAAGATGTTCCAGGAGAAGTTCGGTTTCTTTTTGAACACACTTCGTATATATACCTTGGAAAACGTACCTTTAATTAATATTTGAGCAATTGCTTTAGGTATTCTTGTTTAGTTTGTCTTTTTAACAGGTGAATGGTAAAGCTAGCTTTTATACATTAACAGAACAACCCGGGTAAATATTATGTTGATTCCTCTTCCCCATATCGAAATATCATTCGATTAACTTCAATTACTTACATTTATATAGGCTTACATCACCTTAATTATTATATATTCTTATTCTTTTATCTTATTTTTACTCTCTTTTCATTACTAGTTTATTACATTTATTTTATTTTCACATACAGTAATTATTGAATTCTTTTCTTTAGATGGAATTGAAATCGTCAATTGCGTACCATGGATTATCTGCTTGAGTTACTGCCGTCTTCCTAATAGTTATTCTGCAGCATAGCCCTACACAAAATTCTATACCAAGTACGAGTATGGAGATAATATTCTTGAAGTACCAAAAACAGGAGAAAGTATATTGATAAACAATTGCCAAAATGAATAGAACACATAGCCCCATTACATAAATGTAATGTCATCGAGATCAGCTATCGAGACAGCCTATGTAATTTCAGTTTAAAATACATATTTAGTAAAAACCTGATATTTCGAATTGTTTTGCCAAAAATTCTTTTACTAAAATTTTGTCATTCCTTTAATCATATTCATTAAATGGAACACGAACCTTCGGGAAGATTAGCTTCCCGAGCAAATACTTTTTATCTTGTAGCCATGGTCATTCTATTTTTCATCTTATAACAAATTGTAACTTGATTTGTACAATAGCTGCAATGTTACTTGTTAAAGCTTTCTTAGGAACGAATGTAAATTATTTCTCAGGTGTATGATAGAATGACTGAAAAGTCGAAGATTGTCTTAACTTGCGTTTACTTTTTCGTTTTTATTTATTTTTATTTTTTTAAAGTACAGATAATCTTCACTAGAATAATGCATTTCTTCTTCTTTTACGCTGTTTCTTGATTATCCAAACTGCAAAGCTCATTGCCTACATCTCCTAAATATTTAACACTAAAGTCAAACTTTTAAATTTAACTTTTCCAGAAATAAAAAAACAAAATTTAACTACAAGAATACAATTTATAATATATGTAATGCTCGGTATGAGTTTAGAATACCGAGACATTACACTTGTAACTACTTTCTTCGGAGGTTCTTGAAATCACGGATTTACGTAAACAAGCCCAAAATAGTGCAAGAACTTACAGAGGAAATTGAAGGTATCATTAGGCATGTGTGTGGAAAAACGGTTATAAATTTCATTGAGAGTATGAAGTTCTGCAGAGTAAGTCGTGGAGGACATAAGACAAGGCACTACTTTTCATTCTTAAATCGGCACATTTACCTGATGTACATGTATAAAAATATTTGCAATTTTGTAAAACCACGGTACTTATTGGGGAATAATAAAGGGGCGTTCTTGTTGGAATACTCTCTATATATATTTAAAAAAATGAACACAAATTAATATAAACCAAAAAACTAATTCATTATTTTTATTATAATAAATTAATATTCCACTTTTTACTTATTCATTTATTTATTATGTTAGTATTCACTTCAAAAAACGCGGAAATATGTAAATAAAGGAAACGTTTCCGAACAAATGTTCTAGAAACATGAATTTATTTGAATTGCTAAAATCTATGAATGCGCTATCTCAGATGGAATTCAGCACGATAATTTCATGAATAATTACTATATTTTTAAATGAGGCCAGTGATAGAAGAATTTTAGCGCTAATCTACCGGATCATCATCTTCCTTTCACGCACTTTCTCTTTCTAGATTTATAACAGATATACTGACATTATCAGTAAGTCAAAAATGTTGTTCCAATATATTTTAACTTTAACGCACGCTTAGTTATAGAAGTATTTTAAATCAATTAAGTAATAAGACGATAACTTCTTCCAACGGAACTGTCTGTTTCACCAGTGCTATCACTACCGTCTATGTTAGTTTATATTTCGTCGCTGCCTGGGTATTGTAAATTTATCATTATAGGTTCCAAAATTTGGTCATGTCACAGTTCTTTTATGAAATCATCCTCTTATAATTTATCTCTATCATATTACCAAGCTTCCCAGTTTTTTTGGTGCTATATCATCTCTTTTTTCTATATCTATTAGTTTGAACGTCTTATTTATTTTATATTATTTCAATGTGCCCATATGATCTGATGAACTGTATTGGCATGAAAGGACTGTATTTTGTATCTTCGATTGCGAGTAGGTCTAGTTCGTACATTATAAAGTGATTTTTGAACGATATTTGCTCTGCAAAAGCTCGGCTTTTGTTTCCGTTGCGAAAATTTCGATTCAATTTCACTATCACCATTTAATAATGACATCTTTTCTAATTGAAAAATCTGAAATTTTAGGTGCCGACCACACCATGCCGCACACTAGAAACTTTCCAGATCACAATATTCACATAATACCGCGCTGAACACCTTACGTCAGACACTAAAAACACTACAAAATATACAGATGGCCTTAGTAACTACACAAAATCCCTAATACCGGAGTCTCAAAATCATGAATAAACAGTTGTTGTAAAGTATATTCCCCATTTTCTCCGGTATCTACCCCAAACAAATTTGAACTCCCAACAGTGAGTGTTTTTAGAAATGGAAGAAGAAAATATGATACCACATATTATCAGTATTACAGCCAGAATTTAGTTCTGGTGGGCGACGCCAAATTCTACTTAATCACCATGCTTAAAAATTGACAAAGAACTTAAATATGTCTAATGTTTTGTTTCACAAAAAAGCTTTAAAAATCAACTGTAAATAGGGTTGCCCACTGGCCGGTTTTTCACATGGATGGGTCCGAACAGAGATATTTCACACATAGACCTATATCATAGGGAATTTTGAGGGGGTGCCGTTTTTTTATTTTTTTTTTTTTTTATTATTATTATTTTCCAGAGTGGGCAGCCCTAACTGTAAATGGCAGCAGACACAACACTAAAAGATATCAAATAACGTAAATACAACTGTTGTAGCTTATCCAGACTTAAGAGTGCACTGTTGGTCTTATGGGAACAGAGATGCCAAGTTAAGCATTAAAAACAAATGCAGAACAGATCGTGCTTCTATTATACTGCCGACTGATGTGCCAACTCGCGTGGTAAAAAAAAAGAAATCCACACCACAACGATTAATAAATAATAATAATAATAATAATAATAATAATAATAATAATAATAATAATAAACAACTTACCACATTGAATCAATCGCACTCCAATCAATCAATTCCTTCCATATCATCATCATCATCATCCCAACCCAACCCAACTTAACTTTTACCCGGGTTTTTCTGCTTTAAATAATTAAACACGTTCATAACAATAGCCCTTTCTTTGCTCTTCAACACTTGACCACTCTTACGCTTAAAAGAGGTTCTGGCTGTAATGCACCTATGCACACACACACGGCGCGATTTAGTTCCCAGAACAGCACAGTAAGTACATGAACACAATCAAGAAAATGCCGTATGTTCAGAGACCACACTCCGCCACACACTGCACAACAGCAAAGACACAACAGAGAAGAATTTCGTCTGGAATCTGACATGAGTCATCTAGCGCGACAATAGACGATACAGTAGGTAAGCTATTGGCCCCACCCACCGCACCAAACTGTCTCTCTATTTCCTGGTGTAGTTTCTGAAACCAATGCTATTATGAAACCCAACAGAAATCAGTCAGTTATGAACTCCCAAAGAAATTTCAATGCACGAAAGATAAAAGAAATATGAAATGCGTTCTGCAGCAATTCTCGCTGAAATTTCCTTCCCGATGAAGAATACATAGGCCTCTATATAATTAATAATCGAACTCAGATGTTCCGAGAAACACTTTATCAATCAGTGTTTGGCCTATGAAGTTTTACACTTGGCGTTTATATTTAATATAAATAAGTTAATAGTTTGGAAAGATATGTGTTATGGCTATAGCTGGGTTAAATAATAATAATAATAATAATAATAATAATAATAATAATAATAATAATAGACCTAGTAAAACTGAAGTACTTGAAAAAACATCCCGCAGGCCATCCCCTGAAATTATTACTGCGTTTTTATTCAGAGTGCCCCCGTGGATGAGTGGTTACGCTCGCCGCCTTGTAATCAAAGGATCCTGGGTTCGATTCCCGGTGGGAACACAAGTTGTTCGAATCTCGCGTTAAGCTGCAACATTTCCGCTCTCTTTCCTTTTTAGATTAAAATATTTTTCTTTGGTTGAATAGAAAAAAATAAAGAAAAGGAGATGGAAGTATAATTTTACTTTTTCTTAAAATCAGAAAGATTTCATTCTATTCTTTCTGGTCGTACTTTTATTCCTTTTTAGCTGCCTTTTTTCGTACTTGAAATCAGTGGAAGTGACAATACTAATGAGCGCATGAATGTAGGTTGACACTACGGTGAAATTTCTCGTCAGTTGGCAACGGTATCTTTGAGCAGACAGTTTTAGTCGTGAAAATGCACCGGCAACGTTTTAGCAGCCATTACGCTTATCGTGTCTTCCCCCTTCGAGTTTAAAAAACAAAAACTAGCCATTAAAAGTTAATTAAATACTTTATAAGGAAAAAAGAAGTTATTTTTGTATCGTCGGTAAATATTTAACATTCTTTAAGATAAACTACATTAGTGAAATCTGTTCTGTTTAAGGGGGTAAGTACGCAGAAGTAAAAGCCCATAAGCAACCACAGTACAGACTTAACTCTGGACGAGCTGTAATACATAATTATTTAGCTTGAGATAGATTACTATCCTTTTTGCCACGCCACTGTTCATAGGTTTTTGTATTATTCAGTTCTTTTCAACCTACAATCCAGTGTCAACTGCAAATTTAAATATTTTTAAGATTTTATAACATGCATTGCTTATTTGGGCACCCATCTTGGAATTTTGCCTGATGGTACGGAATGGAATGTTTTAGATAAAACAATTTATGAATAATGTATCAGAATTTCTGTGACAGGTTACTGGATTAAATGTTTATAAACGCAAAAACATACTTACCTATACTGTTCTCCATTCCAGGAAATCGATTGGCTAATGGAAGAGGTGGTATATTCAAACGGTCTACCAATGCACTACTTGTTGTTGATGGAGCATTATTATTCGGAGCGAACTGCCGAATTGGCTGAAATCCTCCAGAGCCACCAACATTGGAAAACACCTGCTGAGGTGGCACGGAAGTTGGCATCATACCTGCTTGCGATATATTCTGATTTGGGGCCTGGAAATGAGGAGGCCATCTGGGACCTTGTCCTCTCTGTATGTGAACATCACCTCCTCCAGGCTGAATTCCACTGACCATTGGATTTGCACCTCTTGGACCTACTGGTTGATTAGAAACACTAACTCGGTACTGCGGCTGGCTCACTGGCGCCATTTGGGCTGTCGAAGTTTCAATATACGCATTGGGACCTGCTTGATTTCCTTGCGGTCTAGTCATCGAAAGCATGGCTTGTGGAGGAGGAATAGGTGAATTCCCTTGTCCAGGTGGTCGGTATCCAGGCATACCAGGTGGTCCTGAAACTGGACCCGGACCTGGAATGTCCATTGTGTTCATAGCTGCAGAAGGTTGATTGGGCATCTGTACATTGACTGGGACAGCGGCTTGGTTCTGAACTGGCATTCCTTGTTGTGGTGGCATGTTTGGTATGGGACTTACTGGCCTTTCTTTTAAGCTGCAATCAAATAATTACCAATATCAGTGGATAAGAAGTGAAGTGAGTTTTAAGCATTGAATATTATTAAAAATAATACACTGAAATCAATTAACAGTCTCGCGTACTTCTAATATCTGCAATAGGAAAACACAATAGGAATTATCAGTTTCAGCTATTATATTCTTTTAGTTGAGATTTGAAAAATATAATTTAACTTCAGTATTAATTATAAACTGGCATTGTCAGATAACTTCTTGTTATTTACCTAATATTTCTTTTAAAAATAAGAATATTATTACCAGTTTTTTAACACTTTCGTAACGGCAAAGAAAAATATACAAATCCAGCAGTAGCTGCAATCGTCGTTGCAAAACGTTGATTACTTTTTAATTTACTTTAAATCAGTAAATTGCTTAATGATAACATTATTTCATTTATCAACTAATAAACTCTTTCAACATTAAATTTTAAGTTCTGATTAAAGTAAAGCTCAAAACAATTATCCGAGTTAAATTTTGCTTTAAACAGTGTATCTCAATACCTTGAATAAATGTTCTTTTGTAATTCCTTGAAAAGTTATGAAGCAAGTGTGAATTAGATTAATAACAACATATAGTAATATGAAAATAAATAAATATCTTAATAAAGGTATATAACAGTACGAAAAAAGTGATTAGGAGGTAAAAATCGTTAAAACAAATGAATGGACATCTGCAGTTCCTGATCACTCATCACAGACGTGAGCCATTTCTGTGCAGAATGGTTACAGGGAATGAAAAGTGGGTCTTCTAACGTAACCTTACACACAAACGTCAGTGGTACCTAACGGGAAGCCGCAGTAACTGTGCAAGGAGAGGACCTCCATTTCTGTTAAGTAACAATGAGTGTTTGGTGGGATTTCGGTGGCAAACATTTTGAACTTTTACTACGTAACCAAACAATCAATGTAAATGTCTACTGTCTGCAGCTTGAACGGCTACAGATTGTATTGTTGGAGAAACGTCCTGCTGTAGTTCATCGCAAAGATAAGCTCATCCACGGCGATAACGCGATGGCAAAGAGGATTGTGCTAAGATCGAGGAATGTGGCGGAAGAAAATCTTCCATCCTGCGTTTCCATCAGATATTGTACCAACACACTACTGTCCTTTTTGCAGCCGGCAAAACTATCTTTCTGAAAAAGTACTACAAAATGAGGATAACGAGCGACGAACAGTGACTCTGCTCTTTGCCTGGAAAAATGGTGACTTATTTCAGAAGAGGATTTAACAACTAATTCAGGGAGTGTTGTGTGGAGTCTGATGGATATTATTTTCCTTAATAACGGTAGTGTTCCAGGTAAGTTATCGTTCTTTTCAAGACGGTGTAAAAATTCGACATTATTTATGAGATGATCCGGCATTTCACAAAGGCTAGGCATGCCTTGAGACGCATTTGGACCCTTCGGGGAGCAGAAAGAGATAAGAACCCAAGCAATCCGGTTAGTAGGCAGATGCCTTGTCGACCACACCACTGCGTAACTGGACTGTAATTAGTTCCTTTTTTTGTCGTCTGGTGCAAGAAATCATCACCTGTACCTACCTGTATCCTTTCAACAAAACCAAGTGCCTAGGATCTTTGGCATAATTTTTTGTTTGGGATGCTTGAAGATCACCTCCGGCTTTCTCGTAGAGCTTGAATAAGGCTGGAATTTTTCTTGGGGATAAGATAGATAAGTTGACACCTTTCTGAAAAATTTAAGAACAGGGGTATTGTGAACAGAAATACACCTATATAAAACTAACCTATGCTATATAGTTTTGTTATACTAAATCTATAGTATAACAAAACTAACCTATATTCATCAAATAGGTATTAAAAATTGCTGAACTCAAAGAGGATAGATTATTAAACGATTATTATACAAACATTATGTAATTTTTTTTTCGCAATTCTGAAATTCTCATTGTAAAGAAACATGACTGATTTCTGAATAAAACTATAATTAACCCTAGCAACACAAAGGTATTTTTGGGTTACATGAAATACTTAGAGGTCATTATTTATCACAGAAATTAATTTATATTGTCTGATATGAACTTGAGATATTTAAGACATCATATATTTTTATTCTCTATAATTACTAGATTTTAAGTACAGTGTTGCCAATTATATGTGTAATTGTTTAAGTTACTATTTTTATTTATATCAGTTACTATGATCCATTTATTTTGTTTCTAAAGGAAAACTATCGCACAGATCAATAGCAACTTAGTACGGTGTAGTGTGTGTGCAAAGGCGGCTTCTAATCGCATTTTGGTGGTGGTACGGTAGAATATGGTAGAATGGGGAAGAGTGGGGTATATTTCAGTATTCCAATGAATTCAAGATTAACCTTTTATACTTTCTAATCCGGTAATCCTTGAAATAGCGAAATTCTTTTAAATTTTGTTTCCGAGAAAAGATAGATAGCGTGAGAGACCTTCATTAGGCATTATAGGGGATGTCACTAGAGGAGCAGTGTTGCCAACCCAACATAAAAGTGCAATTTTTCTATTAGCCCAACGTCAGGTTTTTGCACCTGTGGAATGCACATGTGAAACGTAAGCAAACAAGCTATCACTTGTCTGTCAGTGTTGCACACTAGCCACACTACAGCAAGACGAATATTACAAGGTATTCACTGGAACAAAGTACTACTGCTTCCATTTGTTCCATTGGCATTATCAAATAAAGTGTTGAAATTACTGTCTTCTCCATCAAAACCTGAGTTTTATTTTCACTTCGTTATCTTTGAGCTATTTGCTTTGCCAGATTCATTTTAAAGTTCTTAAAGTTCTTTCTCAATTGAACTTTCATAAAGAGAACGATTTGCCGTTGTTCCAATGCTGCTGCAGATTCCCACATAGTCACAGAATAACAAACTGACAACTTCCTATCAAGCATGCGTCTTCAATCAGTGTTGTAGGCTACTGTTTGTGATTTCTATGATTAAAAATACTTGATAACACCAAAGTTACGGCAGCATAGTTCTTTCCCATCACTACTGAAACTAACTTGATTCTCTCTCTCTCTTTATTCCCTGACATAGGGTAACTCTGTTATGATCACAGTTACAATAAAATGTACTAAGAGGGGAAACCGTCTCCAAATATGATGTTTTCAATCTAAAGTGAGGGAATTTTTTAAATCGCACGAACTGTTTGGGTTGTACACTCTTCATGTGTCCAATGTTAAATGAAAAAGCAACGTTGCCATTTACCTGCACCCACAACATAAATGATGAAGTTACTTATTCAAATGTGGGGTGGACGTCGACACGTTAGCGTAAAAGACAGCAACTTCATATATATGTAACAAAAGGTAATACTGTAGTCTTTTAAAGAAATTCTTTATATAGTGTAAATCACTTACAGCGACCTCTGCTTTTAACTTCTAAACTAATTTACAGAAGAAAATAAATTTGATACCAAGCAAATATCAAGAAGGAGAAGTAGTTTATATACTCGGCAGTCATCATATCAGCAGTGTTACCAACCTAATAAAAGTTGTATTGTTTTAATTTTTTTAATTAAATCAGATTTAATTTAATCAGATTATATATATATATATATATATATATATATATATATATATATATATATATATATATATATATACAGAGTGAATCAAAAGTCTGGACACGGTGGAATAAATCGAGAACTTAACTTCGAATCGAAAAACCAAAAAACACGTGTTTAGTAATATTAAAAAAACTATCTGATGAAACCAAACTCGACCCTCTAGACCCACCTCCTGGGGGCTGGGGTGGGGTCAACTTTGAAATTTCAAATGGAAACCCCAATTTTTGATTGCAGATTTGGATTCTACGGCCCAAACTATGTAAGGTTTCATCAACACTTTTCCGTCGATGCATTATATGGCGCCATAATCGGCGAAAGTAAATTAACTTTTTGGGGTGAAAAAGAAAGACATTTTGCTGTTAGACCGAGAATCGTTACCAACAGATCCGTCACCGTTAACGACCTGCCACTTATAAACGAATCGCTCAGGTGAACGTCGCTTTAACATGTGAATGAACGAACGAGCAATGCCATCCCAATGTTGTAATCCCATGTCACGTGCCACTAAACGTGTTATAATTCACACATCCATACGTTGCATGTGAGAAGAGAAAACAATAATGAAACGAATAACACACACACACACTCACATACAGGTATCACTTCTTGTACAAATGCTCCACTATAATGCCCAAATTACAGGTTACGCCTATAACCTTCGTCATGTCTATCCCGAACGAAAGTTCGATCAACGTACTTAAGAGGACTCCATGCCACGAAAATGAAATGAAATTTTTGAGTTTTAGGTCCCAGGATTTTGCCGGTTAGGCTACTACAACTACTAGCAGATAATAATATAATATACTATAATAATAATAATAATAATAATAATAATAATAATAATAATAATAATAATAATAATAATAATAATAATAATAATAATAATAAGGAGAAGAAGAAGTAAAGAAAGAATTCAATAATAATTTCACCCATCTAAAACTATGCGAGACTGCGAGCAGTCTTGTGAGTCGCAGTCCGACTATTCGCACAAATCAGGCGAAATGATGGCGAAAATCATGATGCCGTCGCTTCGGGGGACGACGTCGTGCCACTGCTGGGCCAAGACAACCGTCTGTCTCATAGCTGCCGTTCCTGAACAGCGGCGGGGCCGTCACGGTGTTCGCTGCCAAGCCGACAAATAGGCAGCCGCCTTTGAACCAGCACTAACACACCCTTTTCGCTGCTGTCACCCAATAATCGACGACGGTCGGACAAACTTCGTCGGCAATTGTTTATGGGGAAGGTCTTGGTTCCAAAACCTAATAGAGGTTCGGATCTCACTTTCAACTGTAGGTCCCGTCTCTCTCGTCCCACTGCGGAAAAGGAACGATAAACACCCTCACAAACCCAATAGTCGCACATTTTCTTTTGTTTTTTGATCACATGTATACTTCTTTCATCACGTCTACAGCATTGAAGCTAATTAAAGTTCATATAGGAAGTTCTCCTGATTTCGCCATTACAGCGCCACGTCACACAGCGACAACGATGTTTCGACTAAATCTTATACAGGTTTGTGCGCAGAATCCGACTCTGCAATAAGAAATAAAAGCTTCCATTTCAAATCTTTCAGCTAACCCCACCTAGCGGTAGAGTGCGGTATCGTGTTTGGTACCATTGAATAACTTTGTTGCTCCGACGCGTATTTCTCAAAATACTGCACCTTGTACAGACGGTCGGAGCTAATATCAAGCTCATAAACGAAGAGGGGAGCATCTAATTTCGCCGATTACAGCATGATATCACACATCGACGAAAAAGTTTTGATTATTCCTTACATTATTTGGGATGCAGTCTCCGAATCTTCAATAAAACATTGGAGTTCCCATTTGAAAAATCTATGCCCCCCACCCCCCACTCCTTTTCAGAAAGTGGGGGCGGAGTGTTGCGTTTGATATCATCGGATAGCTTCTTGAAACACATTAAATACGTTTTCTGCGCTTTTATGATCAGAAGTGTATTTCTCCAGTTACTCTACCGTGGCCAAACTTTTGGTTCACCCGTTATTTCAAACATAAATTAGCTTGACAGTTACAGGCTATTTTTGATAATTTCACACCATTCGAACATTTGCACGTTATAGGGCCAATTCTACACTATCCTGATATCTTTTAATCGTCAGATAAGATAACACTGGTCGCAGTGGTCATGTGTTATTTTGTGTAAGATGAGATCTACTACCGCGACAAGGTTGGATCATTCCGATAATTTATCTTTATCAGAGAATGGTACAATCGACCCTAATGAATGTGATATTTTAGCGATTAGAAAACAGTTATATCAATACATTTTCATCTTAGACACTGAAGTCAAAAAACACCATAGTGCAATAAGCAGATACTTCAATAGCTATACTTTTCTTCAATTTTCCTTTTACTTTTAATTGTTTTATTTTTTGTCCTCTACTCGCCGCTTTTGAATTTTCTGGTTTGCAACGCTGATACTGCCCGAAGCCCGAATGAAGAAGGTGTGCCTTTCTCTGTGTCTTCTGTCTGTGTGTAGTGTGCTTCTATCCAGTGACGAGAAGGAACAGAGAAGTGAACCAGTGACACTGAACGAGAACAGAGGTCGGAAATACTACCAAGCTCATGAACGAAATGGGAGTATTTAGGGGCCATTTATTTTCCCCGATTACTGTGCCATGTTATGCATCGACGGAAAAGTGTTGATGAAACTTTACATAGTTTGGGCCGTAGAATCCAAATCTGCAATCAAAAATTGGGGTTTCCATTTGAAATTTCAAAATTGACCCCACTCCAACCCCCAGGGAGTGGGTCTTGAGGGTCAAGTTTGGTTTCATCAGATAGATTTTTTAATATTACTAAACACGTGTTTTTTGATTTTTCGATCCGAAGTTAAGTTCTCGATTTATTCCACCGTGTCCAGACTTTTGATTCACTCTGTATATATATATATATATATATATATATATATATATATATATATATATATATATATATATATATATATATAATATTATATATATATTATTTCAATTACTATTTTGTCATCACCAATAATGGCAATTTAATTCTCGAAGAATAGGTGAAATAATACTCAAGACATTTATGGTCATCTCACTAGAGAATACGTATTTTAATGTTATTGAAAAAAGTATGTATACCTCTAACAAAATTCCAGCCAGCTCCTCAACAGTATGTCCAGAAAAATTAGGTGATTCCATAGATGGCAATTGATAGGGTGGGGAGTTACACACCAATATGCAATGCTTTTGAGGAACAACATTTGGCTCACGCTTTTGTTGAAGATCTTCAAAACACTGCAATGCTGTAGCCAAACCTTCTGCAATATTGGCATGAGATTCTCCCTTTCCACCTACCAATCTGAAAGAAAAAGAATTCAAGTTATGTAAGTATTCAAGCATGTAACAACAAATCGCATCTTTGAATATATTTTTTGCTTCAACTAGTTATGACTACATTTAATTATAATTGAACTTCTGGAATGCACAGTATGAGCATAGGTTTAAGAAAAAAAAAGACAGTAAGAACGGCCGGAATTCGAACCTGGTACCATAGACGTAGGAGTCCCTTACACTAACCACTCATCGAACACATAATGATATAAACGCGCTGTTTCTTAATATTATGAGTTCGCATCCAAGTGGCACACTTTGCGCATTTCCTTTTTTTTTTTCCTTTTTTAACGTCTAATATGTTTACGAAGATTTTTTTTCCATTTTCTTAGAGCTTCACAAAAGATGATTTATGCCTGAGTATTTGGCACTACATTATCAGACAGTTCTATCAAATATAAGTCAATTAACACAGTAGTAACAAACTTTTATTGCCTTAAAAATGTTCTTATTGCCAAGGGGAAGTTCATTATGTACCCTGTAACTAAGCTACAATAGAGCTATGTTCAATGTCAACGGCGCACGCACCGAGTCAACTTTTGGAATATTCCATTCTAAGTATCTAAACGTAGCTAAAGGAATGATTGCGTTAAGTTCTCCGTGGCTGAATGGATAGTCATGGTTCGATAACTAAGAGGATCGTGTTCGAAACCCGCTTCGGAAGCTGAAGATTTTTTTTTAAAGACTTAATTCCCCAGGCCTTAAGATCTTCCTCTCCGTTCGCAATCATCTATGCTCTTAAAAGAGTTCTCCACCCTAATTCGACAACTTCCTGATGTGATCCTCCTCCTCCTGTTTCACAGAATTACAAATTTCGTCATAATATGGATGCTGTCGGATTATTTTTTCTCACTCTGTCTCAATATTTGAATCTCTCTCTCTCTCTCTCTCTCTCTCTGTGTGTGTGTGTGTGTGTGTGTGTTGTTCACTATCAATGACATGACTTGGGATCAAACCTTCGACTCTTGAAACCAAATATAAGTGCTCTAGTAATGTGCTATCGTAAGTCTATAGGTTTGTTGCTAAAAGCATCGTCAGTTTAGATTTTATTAGGGGAGGGAGATTCTCCGCCGAGTTGAGTTGAGTTGATTTTGAGTTTAACGTCCCGTCCAGCAGCGAGGCTATATGAGACGTGGACCTACTGATTAACGTGGAATTCGAACCACATGAGCTCCCGCCGGAAATCGAACCCGGGTCTCCCACACCAAAGGCGCGTACGCTAACCGCTTAGCCACGAAGGACCTCTGGATTCTCCGCCGAGTTTCACTTTTTAGATCAGTGTTTTACTACACATTTGCTCAAAAAATGTGTGTTCATCACACTCAAAGAAGGGGGAATTACACCCTCCTGTCCAAATCACGCCTCTTGAACATTTGCTTGCAATTACTAGGAAACAAAATGAAATTAATCATTGAACAACACTCATTTCTGTCAGTAGTTTTTAGAGCTCTACGCCCTCATTACTGACTTCGGAAAGCACGAAACACACTGACAATTCCCATATATTTTACAAGAAGCATCTTCCTAGCTTGATGTGATATATAGTCTCTGAAGAAGGGAAAGACTGCAAATAAAGACGTTTATGAAACTATGGGAACATTTTGTGACTTTTTTTTTTAATCAGGCTCTCCAAAGGCATTTCAGAACAAACAATGAAAGAGACAGTTTTACAGCCATAAAGCTTGTAAACATGGTTCGTTTGTTTTTTTTTTTTTTTTTTTTCGTCTGAATGGAAAGAGTATATTATGTCACAAAGACTGCTTTACGCAAAAAGAAGACTAGGAGGATGAGTTGGATTGAATACCAGGAGCAGTTAGTCAATCGAGACATGTTCCTGAATGCATAAGCACACTGCACAAGAATTTGTTAGTAACTGGACTTGAACTTTTTGTAACATTTTCTATGCCGCGAACTGTACAAGTACAGATATAACAAGACTATCAGATCTTCCATTTAGCGTGAATCTACTCCTTGATAATATCGTCAGGCGAAATGAGAATTATGCTCACTGATGAGTGTTATCAAATTTATTCTTAGAAAAACATGAGTTAATACTACTTAATAACATTACCAGCCTACTATTTATTGTTATTTCATTTTTCAATATAATTTTTAAAAAAGAAAAAAAATACTAATTTTCTTAAAGCTTTTATCCATCGATTATCCTTAAAATTAAGAAAACTGACGATATGAAGCCTAGAATAAACTGACAAATGCATTTGGAAACAGAATAGTCTACTTTAGTGTGCTAAAAATGGCGCATTAGTAAAAATACAACCAAATTAATCACTTGGCTTATTTGAAATTGTGCTTTTTTTTGGAAGATTCCAATTTTGCATGGGACCAATGGGAGCAACTATAGACAGTTTTACTATTCTTAGAAAATACTAAAATTATTTTTTACATATAATAATAGTATAGTATAGTGAATTTAAAATAACTCCCTTTTGCACTAATTTCTTTTTCTTAATTAGCTCTTCTTATAGGTTTAGTGGCTAGTACGTGCAGCTTTGGTGCACGTGATCCCGGGTTCGATTTTCGATGAGAGAAAAAAAAATAATTTTACAATCATTCACTTTCAATAATTATCCATTTTCTTTAGCTTAAAGGGCAACTACCTTTGGTACAGTATTCAGAAAAAGATACGCCACCATCTTGATCCCAAGGCAGGGAGAGTCAAACAATAGATCCTTTGAACGGAAGCATATGATAAAACTACGTCTAATGTACGCAGTTTTTATGTATTTGGTCTAGGAATTAATTCGTGCGGGTGGACAAGAGATGGCGCAACGAACGGAGCGTCCCACAGTTCCGTGTATCCACACATGTGTTGCAAACCCCTGTCATCGCGTATCGTTCGTAATATAGGGCAGTGGATTAAAGCGTCAACAACACCAGTTTGTAGTTAAGTGAACATGGCGCAATTTGTGCCTGATAAAGTGTTTTTGCGGGGTGTCCTGCTGCATTACTTTAACATGCAGAAAAGTGCGACTGAAAGTCATCGTATTTTGGTGGAAGTGTATGGTGACCATGCTCTAGCTGAGCGAACGTGTCAGAAGTGGTTTGCACGGTTTAGAAGTGGTGATTTCGGCTTGGCAGACCAAGAGCGAGCTGTACAGCCAAAAAAATTTCAAGACGAAGAATTGACAGCATTGCTCGAGCAGGATTCGTGTCAAACGCCGGAACAACTTGCAGCAGCATTAGGCGTTGATCAAACAACAGTCTCCAAACGCTTGAAAGCCATGGGAATGATTCAAAAGATGTCACATTGGGTTCCACATGAATTGAAAGACAGAGACGTTGAAAGACGAAAAACCATTTGCGAATTGCTGCTTCAACGACAGAGCAGAAAGGGGTTTCTGCATCGAATTATTACGGGTGATGAGAAGTGGATCCATTACGAGAACCCTAAACGAAAAAAGGCCTGGGTGAAACCAGGTGAACCAGGTCCATCACAACCAAAACGAGATATTCACTGTGCAAAGGTTATGCTGTGCATATGGTGGGATATGAAAGGTGTGGTGTACTATGAGCTGCTGCAACCGGGTGAAACTATGAATGGAGAACGTTATCGACGACAATTAATGCGTTTGAAGCAAGCTCTGGCCAGAACACGACCAGAATGGGAGAACAGACATGATAAACTTATTGTTCAACATGATAACGCTCGCCCACATGTCGCAAAACCGGTCAAAACCGGTTTAGAAAATGTCGGATGGGAAGTTTTACCCCACCCGCCGTATTCACCAGACGTTGCTCCTTCGGACTACTACTTGTTCGATTGCATGAACAACGATTTGATTGGACAGCGGTTTACTTCTTCAGAAGATATCGAAACATGGGTCTCTGACTGGATCGCTTCCAAGGATGAGGACTTCTTTCGCCACGGAATCCGTACATTGCCTGACAGATGAGCGAAAGTGGTGGCTAGCGATGGACAATATTTTTCTTAAGGTATTTATGTATTTTGTGTTTGTACTACAGCTTCAATGTGTGCGTACCAACCGCACGAATTAATTCCTAGACCAAATAATTGCACAGGTATTGAATGCTAGACCAATCGGAATTCGAACCTCAATTTCACGCTTGCCGAGCGGTTGCTGTAAACGACTGTAGCAATAGTGACTGTCTAAAAGTTGTCTATCATCAACCATTTCTTGAAATATAATAAATTTTATGTAGTAGTTCAAGCCGTGTAACGTGGGTTCCTATCACCACGGCATGGCGCGTCCTCAGGTTGCGGATCGAGGAGAAGGCCTCTAGATATAGAGGTTAGCTGCGAATATACTGAATAAGCAGTCGCGGACAGACGACTAGGAGTGGTCCTCCAGCTTGGGGGTTTGGGTAGGGCTAACAACCTCATCCTGTAAAAAAAAAAAAAAAAAAAAAAAAAAAAAAAAAAAAAAAAAAAAAAGCACTTGTTCAGAAATATTCACAAAAGCCTCGGACAAGGACTGATAACTTGGAACGACCTCAGCAAAAGAAAATGGTCATGAGATTTGGAACATGGAATATTAGGAGTCTTTATAGGGCAGGCGCGTTAAAATCCGTAACGAGGGAGTTAGAGAAATACAGGATGGACGTAGTAGGAGTTCAGGAAGTTAGGTGGGAAGGAAATAAAAATCACCAGTTAGGAACAGGGTTTTTCGTTCATAAACGTATATTACCAGCAATTAAACGGGTTGAATTTGTTACTGACAGACTTTCTTTTATTACTCTTAAGGGACGGTGGTGTGATATTATTGTTTTAAATGTATATGCCCCAACAGAAGATAAGGATGACGATATAAAAGACAGTTTTTACGAAGAAGTGGAACGGATATTTGACCAACTCCCGCGATACCATATGAAAATTCTATTAGGGGATTTCAATGCGAAGGTAGGACGAGAGGATATTTTCAAACCGATTATAGGGAACGAAAGTCTGCATAAGGAAAGTAATGACAACGGTGTTAGACTCGTGAACTTTGCAACATCCAAAAACCTAATCGTGAAGAGTACAAAATTCCCACATTGCGACGTTCATAAATACACTTGGACATCACCAGACGGGAAAACACATAATCAAATTGATCATGTTTTAGCAGATAGAAGAAGGCAATCTAGCATAATTGATGTCCGGTCGTTTAGAGGGGCTGATTGTGACACTGACCACTACCTGGTAGCAGCGATAATACGATAGAGGTAATCGTTGAATAAAGGTAATATTCATTGTCCGAAAACGGAGAGATTCAATTTAAAGAAATTAGAAGAAAGCCAGATAAGAAGAAATACCAGATTGAAGTTTCGAATAGATTTTCGGCTTTAGAAGATTCGGAGTGCACTAGTGTTGAGGATACCTGGATTGAAATTAGAGATAGCATTAAAATTTCAGCAAAAGAAAAATTGGGACACGCGGAAATATGTAGGAACAAACCATGGTTCGACCAGGAATGCATAAAACTAGCAGAGAAGAGAAAACAGGCAAAATTACGCTGGCTACAAAATCCGAATGAAATGACTACACAAAATTTCGCAGATATCAGGCGGGAAACTTCCAAAACTTTTAGAACAAAGAAACGCGATTTTCTGAAAGCTAAAATTAAGGAACTTGAAGATAATAGTAAAAATAAAAACATACGGGACATGTATAAGGGAATCAACGAATTTAAGAAAGGCTATCAACCTCGTGCTTATAATATTAAAGAAATCTGACGGTACAGTTCTCACTGACACGGATAGCATCTTAAATAGATGGAAAGATTTCTTTGACGATTTGCTTAACATGCAACCAAAAACTAGTGTTCGTGGAGAAAAGGAGATACACACCGCAGAACCGTATATTCCAGAACCCAACCGAATAGAAGTAGAAACCGCTATAAAGAAATTAAAGAAACACAAATCTCCGGGTGTAGATGAAATTCCGGCTGAGTTAATTTTAGCTGGAGGCGAAAAATTGTGGAACAAGATACACAAACTCATTCTCCTTATCTGGAACAAGGAAGAATTGCCACAAGAGTGAAAAGAATCAATCATTGTTCCAATCCACAAGAAAGGCGACAAAACTGACTGTAATAATTATCGAGGCATTTCTCTTCTGTCAACATCCTATAAAATCCTTTCAAATATTCTGTTAGCAAGACTGACCCCATACGCAGATGAAATTATTGGAGATTATCAGTGCGGATTTAGACGAAATCGATCAACTATCAACCAAATATTTACCATTCGCCAAATACTCGAAAAAAAGTGAGAATACAATACCCCGGTACATCAACTATTTATTGATTTTAGAAAGGCGTACGACTCGGTTAGGAGAGAAACATTATACAACGTTCTTGCAGAACTTGGAATACCGAGAAAGCTAATTAGATTAATTAAGATATGTTTAAATGAATCCCAAAGTAAAGTCCGGGTAGGAAAATTTTTGTCCACGAGCTTTCACGTCGAAAATGGCCTGAAACAAGGAGATGCGTTGTCGCCATTATTATTTAACTTCGTTTTGGAATACGCTATAAGGAAAATCACAGATAGCAACCAGGGCTTACAGTTGAACGGTATTGACCAGGTTATGACATATGCTGATGATGTAAATTTAATAGGAGATGATAGGAGAACAATAGAAAGAAATGCATAGATCTTATTAAACGCTTGCAGGGACATGGGTTTAGAAGTAAATGCAGAGAAAACTAAATACATAGAAGTGCGTCGGGACCGGAATACAGCAAATTATGGATGCGTTAAAATACTAAATAATACTTTTGATAAAGTGGATACTTTCAAATATCTAGGATCAATATTAACAAAGGAAAATCATATTCACGGAGAAATTAAATGTCGACTAAAAGCAGGGAATTCGTGTTACTATTCGGTTCAAAATCTCTTGTCGTCGCGAATTCTGTCGAGGAATTTGAAACTTAAAATATACAAAACGATAATCATGCCTGTTGTTCTGTATGGCTGCGAAACATGGTCACTTACTCTGAGGGAAGAACATAGACTGAAAGTATTTGAGAACAAGATCCTGAGACGAATATTCGGACCCAAGAGGAACGGGAATGGGGAATGGTGGAAACTTCATAACGAGGAACTACATAATTTATATGGTTTACCCAACATTGTTAGGGTCGTCAAGTCTAGGAGGCTTAGATGGGCGGGTCATGTAGCTAGAATGGAAGAAAGTAGAGACGCTTTCAAAGTCTTGACTGGAAGACCAATCGGAAAACGACCATTAGGAAGACCTAGGCGCAGATGGGAGGACAATATTAAGATGGATCTCGCAGAGATTGGAATACAGAGTAGAAACTGGATGCAGTTAGCTAAGGATAGAAGTCAGTGGAGAGCTTTTGTGAACGCGGCATTGAACCTCCGGGTTCCATAGGCCATAGAGTTAGTTAGTTAGTAGTAGTTCAACTTAATATATTTTAAGGTGAGAAAGCAGTACTTCATTTCGTTAATTGTTCAGTAATCTTTAATGATTATCAACTAAAATTAAATCATAAAATAAATTAGTTTTAGCTAATTCAATTAATAATTAAAATTTTAATTACCTTCTATTAAATTCTTCTACTAGCATTTCTTTTTTAATGCTAGATTTGCATTAAACTAAAATTTTTCAAGGAATATTTTTTTAACATAATTGAAATTGAAATGACACTTCTTTCACATACCCCGAACTTCATCAAAGATATGACACATTTAATTACATCTTCAGAAAAAATATGATTAAAAGTCTATTTAGAACTTGAGAGATAGAGAGATTAAAATAAATTAATTTCGGTTACAAGATAATTTAATGCACAAGAAGCAAGAAACGATGTATAGAGCATTCAAGTACTGTCGAAATTAGTAGAACTGAGTGAACATGAGTTTGATTAAATAAACTCAACTGGTACTCATACTGATGTTCTGTATTCCGTTATAGATTAGTTCAAAACATCATGTCAACATTGAATTTTGGCTTACAGGTGTCAGCATTGTCAAAACATATATATAAAAAAAAAAAGTTTCATTGATTATAGGATGTACAGAAATTGACTACATACATAGAAAATAACAAAAACACTAAAAATATTTCCACTTATAAACACGAACTTCTTGAGCTTTCACACTACAGATATTGTTTAAAAGGCTTTAATGATGTTATTCCAACTTTTGTCGCAATTTAATATTCATTCCTTCAATAGAACGGGAAAAAAAGTACGGTACACTTATCTTTCTATGAATAATAATAAACATTTTTAATCATTTTCACTTTAATAATATTGCGCTTTCTATCTTTCTTGTGGAAGGAATCAAAATTAAATCCCTCAAAGACATTCTGAACAGAAGATGGAATAACATCATTGACACTTTCATTAGCATTACTAATCACAAAAGAAAAAACAAAGATTTAAGATTTGTATACTGTGAAGCCTCAAGACATTATTATTTACTACTGTAAATATTTTTAATGTTGTTTTATTATTTTCTATATAATTTTGTCATAATCCTATTCAAACTGAAACCTTTTCCTTACCTATGTATTAACAATGCTAACAGCTTTAAGCGAAAATACATTTAGCACGATTTCTTGAGCTCATCTATGACAGGATACAGGAAAACAAGGAAACTGTCGAATTAATTTTGTTATAAGAGTGTTCTTCAAACAGTTTATGTTATAGTGAGCTTGAATTTGATTAATTTGATTTTCTCCAATAGCATACGAAAATAAAATTAATGGTGAAATTACTCGAATTATTCATATTAGACACTGGCACAATGTATTGCGTATATCTTCTTGTTCACCTCAACCATAGGTTGGTGGGCAACATGGAAATTTTTAAACTTTTTCTCTCGCCTGGAAGAGCTAATTTTAAAACTTTTCTCTCGCTTGGGATTGCTGTTTTATACTTTGATAAGGCCTCCTCTTCGTAACTGCATCTAGATATTCTATCCTTGCTCTTTCTCTTGCTGGTTTTCCTTCTGTCAGTACAGTGATCCAATCGGAGTGTCGAATAAGATGGCCAAGCATGCTGTTTCTTCTTCTTCCTATTATCTTCATGATCTGTCGTTCTTCATTAGCTTCCTTTAGTACGTCTTAATTCCTTTTCCTTTCGGTCCATGATATGCGTAGCATTCTGCGCCAACACCACATTTCAAATGCTTTCAACTTGGATATTTTAGCTTTTCTCAATGTCCATCTCGGATCCGTACATCGCCACGCTCCATACCAGTGTCTTAATAAATCGTTTACGATTTCTTGATGTTAGTAGTCCTCTTTTCCTATTAAATGCTTGTTTAGCCTGTGCTATTCTGAAACTTACGTCTTTTTCACTTCTTCCGTCCGAGGATATTAGGCTTCCCAAATAGGGGAACATCTCAACGTCTTCGATTTTCTCTCCATCTAGCCATACGTTTGCCTCCTCCTGTCCTGCTCTTGTGCACTTTATCACTTTCGTTTTCTTCTTATTTATCTTCATTTTGCATGTTTTTTCCAGTTGATCGTTCAAGTTTGAAAGTGCTTCCTGCATGTCCTTATCGTTTTCCGCTATCAGTGCTATGTTATCAACAAACCTTATTGTGCTGAAAACCTGACCATTTACTTTTACGCTTTTCTCGTTTTCATCCAAGAATTCTTTCATAGCCTCTTCTATATAGACGTTGAACAGGAGAGGTGAAAGTCCACATTCTTGCCTCACTGCTTTACTTATTCTTGCTTCCTTCTGATCTCTTCCTATAACAGCTGTCTGGTTCCTATAAAGTTGGTATATTATTAATCTGTCTCTGTAATCTACTCTCAGCTTCTTCACCGCTCTGAACATTGCGTATATATATAGTCAATTTTCCAAGAACTAGTTTCACTATTTTTCGAAAGCTATGCTAAAGTATCCTAAAGGAAACAGGAACTTAGCAGATATATTTCGATTACGTAATTTTTGATTAACAAATAATATTTACTTACATATAGTGGCGGCTCTTGAAGGAAGTCACATGGCTAAAACTGACATTTTATTGCTACGGCTAAGGGAGTTAGTAAACATTTTATAAATGCAAATTATATACAAGATTTAACATACCTTTTTTTAAGTTTTTCTCCGTCAGCTTGTACCAATAAAATGCTAATTTTATCCAGTGTGACCTCCCACAAGAGCCGCCTCTACTACCATATCAATTTCTCAGTGTTCTCCTGTTTCTTCCCACTTTCTTCATTCTAACAGTTAGTTTTATTATCATCGTCTCCGTTTCCCTTTGCCAAGGAGCATAGTCGTTGGACGTTACACTAGATATAATATCCCTTTCACCGGAAAATCTTAAACAGTCGTTAATTCGGTGTTCACGATTTCTATGAAATGACTATTTTCTGACCAAGGACCACTCCACAAGATGTAATACTTGTTACAAGCCGGTACAGAAAGAAAATAGGTGCTGCTGGAATTTTGAACGCCACTTTTATTCGTTATTTAAGTTTGAAGTTGTCAATTAAAAGACAAGATCCATATCTTCATCAATATCATATAAAATTGTTTTAGAATTTTCATTTAAAATATTTATAAAATCTCATTCTTCGAAATTCTCAGACTTTTTCCGGTCTTCTCAAATTCCCTGAAGAACTTCCTAGTGGCTGACTAGGGTTCGATTCCCAGTAGAAATTATGTGGTTCGGATCCAATGTTACGCTGTAGTTCCACGCCTCATATAGCTTTGCTGCTAAAAGGGCCGCTAAACCCAAATCAAATCAAATTCCCGGATTTTTTTCAGTTTTCCAGGTTTGTAGCCACCTCAGAACCCTGATTTAATTTAAATATAATTTTAAATAGTTGGATTGCTAGTTAACAGCGTGATTATTATTTTTAAAAAATATATTTAAAAAAAAAACTAAATAAAAATCCTAAAGTTAACGCTAGTACAGTTGTTCAGCATTGTACGAATTCCTAACTTTTTATCCTCCTGTTAATTACAGATTCAGAACTTCCAACCACGAGTAAATGTGAGAGAATGAAAACAGGCGATCATATGTAGAAATCCTCTTCCTTTTATTTTGCTGGAAAGGTTTAATTTAAATCCGTATATTTAGTTTATTTCACTGCAAGTAACATATCTTTCCCATTGAACTGAAACAATCAAGTCACACACTAGATGCACTATACGTAACTATTATTGTACTGAATTAGAACGATACTATTTTTCTCGCTTGAATGAAAGGAGCATTACTCAAGCGCTGATGGGTTACTACAAAACAAACGTAACCGGGTAATTCTCCTAAAATACACGTGCGTAAGCTATTATGCACAAGAATTTTCCGATTTTAAATTTAGTTATTATCGAAGGCCAAATAAGCAAAAGGTTAATAACTCAGAATAAAAAATGAAAAATTCTACATTATTACTAGCGTTTAACTGAGAAAAAAAAAATCTGCATAAATGTGATAAATATATGTATATCAATCGATAGATTTCATTGAGCGCCATAAAATTATACAGATGAGTTTGTGCTTAGCTTTCTAAAATATTTATTTATTTATACATATTTCTGAACATTATCGACATGTATGGCTTCAAGCCCTTCATGTATGGCAGATAACAAACACTACCTGGGGAAGGAGATAGAAGAAAGGAACGAAGAAGATGGAAGCGAGCTGGAACCTATGTTAGGTACCACTCCCGCATTTGTTTGATGTGAATGAGGAAACCTCAGGAAAAATCTCACTTTGGATGCCCGGCCTGGAAAAACTGTTACACCTTTTCGAAAATGTACCCACTGGAAATCGACCACTCGCACCAAAGGTGAGAGCGTTAGCAACTACGCTAGACAGGGCCCTAGTAGTTTTCTAAAAAATCGAGAAAAACTAATTTTTCAAGGCACTAAAAAGCATATCGTTCGTTGCAAATAATAATTAATTGGGTTTATTTTGTTAAAATAGTCTTGTTTGTTGAATCTTTGTCCAGAAAGTTCGGTGACTGTGTCAATATTTCGAATTGATCGTTGTCTTACCTGAAACAGCAGTTACTGTTCTTCGAAGTAATCTCCGTTAATGGTAATGCACTTCCGGGAATGGTATACAGTATTGGAAACTTCCGGTGCACTCGTCTTTAGGAATGATCTTCAGTTTGGTCGTAAAATTACGTTGGATGTCCGAAAACTTCTGGCCCTTCAGTGCTTATTTCAATTTAGGAAACAAGAAAAAGTCTGGTGGAGGCAAGTCGGGTGAGTGATATAACTCCCTGTTGGCCAAAACTACCACACTAAAAAGGCAGTGTGTGACCTTGCATTGTCGTGGAACAGAGTCTAGTCGCCTTGCTTGACATAGTGGGGGCGTACCCACTTGATCCGTTGCAGCAGCATTTAACGTAATGGGAACTCAGGGAGGATTCGTTTATGGATCGAAGAACACCACGCACTTTCTCGCGTCTTGATGCGGAATCTCTCACATCGCACTTTCTCTCTTTTCGACGACCCTGGACCGCGCTACTCCATAATCTAGAGTTTGCTCTCGGGACCGTACCTCAGACACCATGTTTCCTTGGTTTTCAAGAAATCTGGGTCTCGCTGAGTTCTCCACAAACGTCAAGCCGAAGTTGGATTTGTTCCAGCGTCAAAGTGAGGGGCACGAGTCGGGAACAAAGCTTGCCTTTATGCAAATCCTGGATCACAATGAGGTGGGCTGTCTCACGACCAACCTGTACTGAAAGTTCCTGCACTTTCTGTACACTGTCCGGGGTGCGTGTAGTTGCAGGCTGGCCAGTTTGGGAGGCCTCTTCCACGGTGTCCCGCCCTTCTGAAAAATGTTTATACCACACACAAATGCACTTCAAGGTGACAGCACACTTCAAAGTAAACTGTTGTTGGCATTTCACGAGTCTCTTTCGCTGATTTTCCAAGTTCGAAACAGAACAGCCCATTCGTTCCCTGCTCCATTTTTGGTTTCCATCGCGCCCACTACCTTCACTCTACAATATGCTATTTACACACAATAAGCATACTCACAGCGCTCCTGAACTTGTTCAGACATACTTGGGCTGTTCGACGCGGGATGTGGCAGTAGCTCTCTTACGACCGTGATCAGTATGACGTCATTCACCGAACATTCTGGACAGAGACTGTATTTATGTACTACATATATAAAACAATATATTGCTAAGTAAGAGACTGTGTCTGCTGTTGCTTATCTTTTTGTAATGATGACACACTGCTAACACTGACACATATATTACTTGTAAAATAACGTTATAATACTTGATATATGCAAACAAAAGAAAAACAACAACAATTATATAATACTCACTATTTACAGCCGAACACTTTGAAACGAATAATTCTGGAAATAGATTTACGGAAGATTATAACAGATTGAAATATCAAAAAGAAATCACCTCTAAAATAGGGACAATAATTACTATTTAATTTGATTAACGTCATGTGTCTTTTAAATGTATCAGACAATTGAACTACCTCCGAGCATTATATAAATAGCACATTTAATATCAAACAGCATTTATTGCTTAATTTGTTCGAATATTATTCCAACCAAAATGAGAATACTTAAAAATTGTTCCTAACAGCACCTTACTACTTACTCAAGCCTGTCCATCATAGCTAGTAACCTCTGTGGATTTGAATAGGGTCCATAGCAATCACTACTAGGACATGGTAAGCAATCAGCAGCCTGGTAAGTTACAATTGCATATAAGGTACTAGTGCTCTGAAAAAACAAAAATATCAAAATTAGGGACTTTTATATTTACTTATAGAACGTGAGGAAAATTTATTTAAATTATCTCTAAAGTTACTAACCTTCATAAACAAAAGCTTATTCAACTATGTGGAAGATATAACAGACTTCCCATTCAAAACTAAATAATCGAATTCACGGCTTTTTCACAGTCCAAAACGTTTCAATTTCACGCTGAAAAAGTTTATACTAGGATCAATAAACATTTGGCCGGAATGTGTTGTCGGCCAAGATTCCACGCAAGTTCTTCCCACTACGCTCATGACACGCTCATTTAATTACACAGTTGCTGAGGATAATGACAGAAAAGTGGGACATGAACTTGAGAAAGCAAAAAAGTTGGAAACAAGTAGGTAATGAAATCAAAATTTATGATGTATTTTATAATTTACAAGAAGTTAATATGAAAAGTTATGTTTCATTGAAGAGTATCTGCGTGATAAATAGAATGTTATGCAATGTGAATCAATCCCTTAAGCTTAGATATAGGAAAATTATTTATAGATATGACTTCGTAAGCCAGCAAAGCAAGAAGTTCAGGGATGTCTTCAACCATGATAGCAATTTTGAAAAACAGGCAGGATCTGAGACATTATCTTACAGAACGACAGAGAAAAATACAACAGCCAGGAATGTAAGCTGTATTACAGTTACCGAAAATAAGCTTAAACAGAAATACGTTGCTCTATTCTCCTTCGATAAAGATTCTTCAGGAAATCACAGAAATCAATAGCAATTTATTTTCATTGTAGAAGGATCTTTTGAGTCTTTTAACCACTGTAAAATTAACCTTTTATGTAAGTTGGAATTACTTACCTCTTTGATTCGGAATGGGAGTTCATTATAGATCTCCGGAGCTCTGTAATATGTTTGATATTGAGTTATAGATTTACTCGTTGCTGTAATTTCTAAATTTTTGTGTGTCACATTTCTCGTTATGTACACATGCTTTATTTCGTCCCATTTGTTTCTATTCTTTTTAACATATATTAATAACTTCTGCAAATATAATTTTGAAAGTGGTAACACTAAAAATTGGTCATCGAGTCTATCTAGTCTACTGTCAAGTCCTTTTTTAAACATATTCTTACAATATTATTTTGCTGAGTCATCACAGGTTTTAAATGAGTAAGGTAAGCAGCACCCCAGATTAATATACTATATGTAAGTATACTATTTACAAGAGCATAATATATAGTATTTAATATTTTTATGCTTACAACGTATCGTAATTGAACAAAATGAAACGAAATTTTTGAGTTTTACGTCCCACGGTAATGCCGGTTAGGCTAAAGGAGACGGTGATGATGAGTAATGAATGAAATGGTGGAATGAAGAAAGTGGGAGGAAACGGGAGAACCCCGAGAAAACCCACACACACGGTGTTTGTCCACCACAAAGTTTACTTGGCGGGAGCTCGTAATTGAACAAATTTATGTAATAATTTTCTTAATATTGTGGCGATATGTGTAATGTGAGAAGACCATTTTAGATGTTTATCAATAAATATACTAACGAAGCAAGTATTTTACTTTACTTTCATTAATAAGAGGACTACAATTATATTTTTCAGTATTTTCACAATAATGCACTTTTAGTGACGTATTTTCCGGCTTTTCTTTAAAGTTGGCAAAAACGTTATATACCTTTTCTCTTTTCAGTATTTAATGCTAACTGATGATTATCAAGTCATTGTTTTACTTTGTTCATTTCTGTTTCAGTTTTCTTAAATATATCTGTCCATGTTTTACCAGTACATATAAGCGAGAAGTCATTAGCAAATGACTGTATGTGTCCGTGCATTTTTAAATTACACAAATCATTTATATAAATTAAAAATAATATTGGACCTAATACAGTTCTCTGTGGGACTCCTTGTTTTACATATGAATAATTGCACTGAAAATTACCTATTTGGACGGTCTGTTTTCTGTTTTTCAAGTAACTGCTAAACCAAGATAGTGATATACCCTTATTCCACATATTTCTAGTCTATTTAAGAGAATTTTGTGTGATATACAATCTGAATCAATACAACTTATTGTATTCGTTCTTTTGTCGCAAATGACTTAAGTATCAATGATCTTGCACCCCGCCCTCTCACAATGTGGATGGAATATAGCATCACAGTTATACTTTCTTGATAATTCCAGTCTTTGTTACCCCTGGGAAGTGGATCCGCAAGAATGTAACGCATGAAGGTTGGGTGAGATTGTCAGTCAACCTTCGCATGAAACCTTCTATACCTTCATCAGAGATTTACGTTGTATTTGTAATAAAATATAAAATTCCCTCTTTCTTTGAAAATCTGGCTGCGCGCTTGCCACGTTTACGAAAAAGGAACTTACAATTCGGCGATACGTTCCGGAGCCTTTTTTTTATTTTTAACGGAAATATCCGTTTTTTTCTTCTGAGCTTTTCAAAAAGATATATAGAATTTTCTCTCATAAGAGAGTTATTTCTATTTATGTAATTTCTAAAAATATGTAACAATTTTGGACATGGGTGTACATTATAAAATTTCAAATTAATAGCAAACCTGTTTTGACATCCCCTCCCTACTGAAAATGTAAATACAATTTAAATATTAAAACCATTAGAACAGCTCGCATTGGATAATAAACAATATCTAGCACATAGCCAACACAGGCTGAGTCCTTTGTAACAATTCGAGAAATTATTGCTTAAAAATCACCTTCCTCTGAGTTTGATAATGATTTCAAGTAATATTGGTGAAGAATATTGAATTTACTTTATGTCGGTAAAAGTTTGAAGAAAATCGATCCAGAATTAACTGAGATACTATAGTTCGAAATTTCAGTGATTTTTTTTTAAAAAAAAAATCTTATTGATTTGTTGATGTAAGCGACTCTTTCTCATACGGAGAGAATGAGTGGGTCGATCATTTAAAAGAGAGAACAGTGCTTTGCACGCCTTCCCCTCCTTTAGGTGCTTTGCTGGAAGACGAACTGTGACCGACAGTTTATTCTAACTAGACTATCTGTGCAGCTGGTGGCTAAGATTTTATACAACCGGCGGCTGAAAGTTGCACAGTTGGTAGGTTTAAATTGTACTCTTGTTTCACATACATCAAATGACCAAAATGCCTACTCTTGATCAATGGGTAATCTTACAACGAAAGGCGCAGAATTAATATGTATTGTGGATTACAAGAGATATATGGTCTTTGCCTTATTACACACACACACACACACACACACACACAAAAAGCAGCTTGTGTAAAATTCTTGTGCCGAATGGGAAATGTCTTTAGAATCACTGTCGTTATACTGAATAACTGGATTAATATCGAAGCTCAAATAAATCATAAAAGAGGTATTATTATTATTAATGTTTCACGAGTTCTGGAAAGAAAATTTCGTTTAAAATTCATAAAAGTGCTGTTGTCAAGTAACAAAATTTGTGCAATTAAGTGATTAGTGTAATTGGGAATTAAAAGTGAAGCTTAATAATACTGCAATTTAAGTTATAAAATCAAATAATGATGATGTAAAGTTTAATAATGCAGAAAACCAGAGCTAAAAAGGAGAAGTTGAAGAGTAATTTGAGACCTGTTTGACTAGCTCTTTTATTTGCTAAAACAGAGCTTAACTCAAAGGAATTTATATAGAGAATTTAATTCTCCATCATTAATAAAGCATTAAGATTACTATTTAAATTTAAAATAATTAATAAATTTATTAAAAACACATGGTTTAATGAATGTAAATTGCAAATTAAACTGAGTAATACGCAAGTAACTCTTAAATAATTTGAAAACAGACAAATATCAGTGGAGCTTGCATACCGTGGATTTAAATTTAAGAATTCGGATTGTTAAAATAGGAGTCGCTTAATACGTAATTCTACAAAGTAAATATAGAATATCTGAAATTTTGCTATGAAACTGCCCTTAATGGTTATAATAAGGGTATAAAGTTAATATATCGGGTTCTAAACATCAATATAGGTACTGCTTTCAATAACTTGAGGCCACTTTGATTCAACTTGAATAAAAAGAATAGTGGAACATTGGTGGTGGAATAAAGTCTGAGTAATATTTTCCATAAGCAGAAGCTTTACTTTGTATATAATTAAACACAAACTATTTGCTGAGCAAAATAATATATTCACATTTAAAAAACTACATAGATGTGTTAGTTGGCGAAACTGTCACATGTATGTAGCTTTTAAATGTGAATATATTGTTTTGCTCAGCAAATACTTTGTCATTAAATTCAAGAGTGGTGCAAAAGGAAAGGTCTACACTATTTTCTCCATAGTATCTTTTTCTCCAAATCAATGGTAAGTGTACAAGTTATTTACATAGTGCTGTAGAAATGAAAGTGGGTTATTGGTAATGGAAAGACACCTTTTTGAGCTCCATTTTTCAGACGAACAAATTATTGCTAAAAATAATCGGACGGTGTTATGTATCAATTGACCAAGCGCTAAAACATGGTTCCGAGATATTGAAGGAAACAGAAACATGTAACCATTACGATCCAGTTCTTGGCGCTTGGTCGAATAGCATTTCCTGAACGTTTTTGCAAATAGTAGGGTTTCAAACAATTTTGTTTACATTATTTACATTGTCTCCTACTCACTGATGTAAAAACGTCGAAAAACGAAAAACGGTGCTTAATCAATTTATGCATAACACCGTCCAATCGTTCCTTGTTCAAGATGAAGTATAATTTCTTCATGGTGGAAGAAGAAAGAAGGTTACGTAAGTTTTGTTTTACAAACATATTTAAATTGATAGAAATTTACTATTCATGCTAATATTGTTCTCTTAATTTGAATTCAACCTTATTTCTCGAAACAGAACAGTGCTAAACTGTACTTCTGTCTAAAATTAAAAATCAAAACACGAAAATAAATTTATTTTGTCTGTAAGTTCATTAAGAGGGCCCTACTAAAATTATACGTGACTGTTAAATTTTAGTTTCCTTTCCTCAATCCTAGAATTGCATCCAACACTGACGAACTATGAATTTTGAAGAATGGAGTTTTGCTTTGTTATTTTTTTCCTTTTTTTTTAAAAAAAAAAAAAAAAAAAAGGAATAATTTACAAATTGAGCTGTTTGTCCTAATTTAAAATTTGTTGCAAGCTCCTCAAATCGCCCGATCTCTCAAATAACTTGGTCTTGTTCTTTGGATCACATGCTTTCAAGTATTCATTGACCAACCTGAGAGTCGGAACTGAAAGGAAAGCAACACCTTGAATATACAGAGTGACACAATGAAACCTCCTACATTTTAAAGGATAATAAAAGAAACTGTATTGCAGATAGAAACTTGTTTATTAAAGAACATAAAATGGTATTGAAAACAGTTTGTAATTACTTTGTTCTGCTTTGAGTTTCTCTGTTCTCTTGTCTGTTGAAATGGCACAATTAAGAATCCAATTATTGTCAATAATACTCAATATCTAATAACACCTATCACTCTGCTATCGGCTCTAACGTTGTTAGTGGAGGAGCGAAAAGAGTAGGTATTGCCGGTTCCACTCACCACTCTTCTCCCGTTTTCAGTCATCACTGTAGTTTGATTAGGAGCTCAACACGTGTATACACAGTCAAAATGTCTTTCAAAAGTAGCAGTTCTGTGATTACAAAACAGAGAGATTTTCTCTTAAAGTTTGCTGTTCCACGTAATAAAAAATGTTTCTGATCGGAAGACTATCTTGCAGTGAGTCGAGAATTTCCGAACAATGAGCTTAGCATTGAAAACAAAAACAAAACAACAACAACAACAAAAGAAAATCTGGCCGGTCTAAAGTGCTTGTGTGGCTGAGAATATTGATGCTGTGAAACAGTCTGTTTTGCAGTCCCTAAACGTTCTGTAAGGAAGCATGGTGCAGCTATTGAGCTTCCTAGGTAGAGTGTAAGAAGAATTTTACAAGAAGACCTGCAGTAATTACAAACTGTTTTCAATATAATTTTATACTTTTGAATAAACAACTTTCTATCTTCAACACTTTTTGATTTAGTAGCATTTAAAAGGAGGTTGGAGGTTAAAATTGGGTTATTTTGCTGAATAGTTTAACAGTCATAACGATGGCGAAACCTATCATAAATATAGCCTGTCATTATGACAATTATCAAATCTTTCGAAGGACTAATAGACTGGCTTGTATTGTTTTAATGGTGTTACTCATTCATGGCCTCCACAAGAAAAGAGAGATGATGTTGCTACTATCTACCACATTACTTTATTCATCTGGCAAAATTTTGAATAAAAATAACAAAGGAAGATAGTGTATAACTTTTCACGTCTAATTATGTTTAAAATAAAAATAAAACTGTCATGTTAAGCAACCACCTCTCAGTAAAGAAAAAACCTCTTTTATAGGGACAGAATTCCAGAGAACATGGATGAATATTCTTGTGCCTATAAAGACTCTCTCATAAACTTACGTATCAAAAACAGTATATCTACTGCTACAGAAAGATTACTAGATGTCTCAAGTTTCCGGACATGTTTCCGTTTACAACCTAGCAAACAGTTTGAATATCTATCCTTGATATGTATCCACAATTTCCAGAATGTCCTTAAGTTATTAGGCTGCCTATCAAAATAAATCCAAAACTGTTGATTATTTCTCGACCTTCTAAAAAAAAAAAATTAAAAAATCTAAGTTGTCAGAAGCATAAACAGTTATTTTTTTAATGCCATAATCTCTGAATCAATAGTTCCGGTATTTTATTATTTTCTTTTTTTAATTACTGTAGTTTTCCTGCTTCTAAGGCCATTAAGTAACAGCTTTTTCTTTTGTCATTTTGGTCTCATCTTTTTTAAATGCTTCATTTCGTTTCGATGATGCCTAGTTTCCACTATCAAATTTCTCAGTAATGAAAATATCACTACAATAAAAGTTTCAAATTTAGTTTGCTGATGTTGGAGATAATCATAGATAAAAACAGGCGTTTCGTTTTACACTGTGAAATTATGATAGACTTCCAAACTACACTAGAGTCAATACTGGAAACAGTCGTATCTTAAATTTTCGGTTTCAATGGAGGAATAAGGGAAAAGGAAGAAATATTTTCGAACGCTCAAACCTATTTCTCGCTACCTCTTCTTTTTTGTTATATGAAGATTAAATATTGAAACCGGAAGTGGATAAGGCTCGAGACAATCTACTCTTGAGTAACTGAAGCCATAATCGTTATTTGTTTATTATTGTTATTACCGGTATATATTTTTATATCTTGCTACTTCTTATTGTTTTTGCTCTACGAGAAAAGATTGAAAGCAGAACTGGTTAAATCATACCAGTTTCAGTTTCAATAGAACAATGATATCGCATGTGCAACCTACTCTTGGGATGCTTAATCCATACAAAATATTTGTAGCTGGTTCTCACAGTTTTTGTTCTATGCAAATCAAAGTTGAAACCAGTAGTAGTTAAAAATGGGTCTACTACTTCTATTTAAATAGAGGAACTAGGCTGACACGGATTTTTTTCTTTGGACGGTGGGCTGATACCAGAAAGCCATTTCTTGCTAACTATTACCGTTTTTTATTTTTTATAAGGATTAATAGTGAAGCTGGAAGCACTTCTGCTTTCAACAGAGGAATAACAAGAAATGTAACTAACTTATTATTGGGACGCTAAATCCTACCAAAACCATTTCTCAGTACATATTACCACATCTCTGTTGCTCTGATACAGTGGACAGATGGAGATCGTCATATATATATATACACTTATAACACTTCCCTATTTATGCATGATATAGTTTGAAAGCCTTACAATGCCTTAAAATGCAAAAAGAGAATAGACGTAAAAGTTAAAACAGATGCGTTCTTCAATCTACATAGTAGATGGCCAGCCACCCACTCTATTATGATGATTACATCAGCCATTTGTTCTATCCTTCATATCGATCCTCTTCTTGTATTTTTGCTTGCACCGATGTCTTATGTCATCACAAAAAATATATGTTTTTTCTCAGCAATACTTTTAATAATGAATTTGTCAAGAAAGTTTATTACAGTTAAATTTACAGTTTTAAAACTACTGTCTTCATCTTGTTGCATGCATGCCACTATTCCTATTCATCATGTTTCAGGAACTAATCTTCATACGTATTCTTTAATAATGGAATTATATATATATCAGCATTTTCTTTCAAAGCAGTATCAAATCACAGTTTCCTATATAAAATCACATAAATTCGATGCAAACGAAAAATTGTATTGCAATACGCTATGCATTTATGACCATAATTTGTTACCGAATTGAGCTATTCTTCCAAATATGATTGTCTTTCCTTCATGAGAGAATGGTTCTCTTTCGATCTCACATAAGTTACAGTTAAGTGATAAATAATGCCTCCTGAAAACCCTTAAGGTGACTTTCAGGTTCTCAGCAACAAAACCAATCCACTATGGATTACATATCATATTACTGGAAACTGGCCATGGAATTGACATGTTGCGGTCCTGGAAATAAAGCGCCTCAATTGGCTTTCGAAATGATCGCAGCTTACTTTTCAAAAACTACACTCGTAAAAATACAAGACTTCAGAAGTGACCCCTCTTGTTTCAATTAATGGTGAGCTCATAAATGACATACCTTGTTGTTTCATGCATTGGACCAGATGTATAACTTTTGCTACAGCCTCTAATTTTCACTGAAATTGCGGAAGAAGAGTAATATTCAGTTTAGTGTTTTAAAAAATAAAAGAACTGAATTCGTGAAATATTTGAATACAATACGAGTTACAAAATATTTATATAAACTAGGCTTTTCTTTGTTGCAAAAATGAAAAGTCACTTTGTGTGCCGCGTAATGTCCATCTCCCATTTCTTAAAGATATTACGGATTCAGCGATTAATAAAAAGCTTCATATTGACACATTCAAAACCAGCTACAGTTAGACGATCTGTAGAATGACAAATTTAGTACTTTTTCATTACTTTTTCTCAGTTTTGCTTTTTTTATCATCATATTTGTTTGTGATATACCAAATTCTTTATTTATACTATGTCATGTCCACATAAAACAGATAAATACATACTAATAATTATTTCCGACGATGCAGAAAGTATGATGCGATACAAAACCCACAAACTGGTACGCAAATTCAAATTTGGTTAGCAATTTGCTACGCAAAAATACGTTGAAATCATATATATATGTACTAAAATATATCCTTTAAATTAATATTTTTTAACGATTCTCACGAAAGAAAAAAGATTTAATTGTTATATTCTTTACTTCTATCCGGCGGATGTGATGCTAGTTACCACAGCAATGAAATTACTAATTTATGAGCCATGTAATTTTTTATCATGAACTTATAAATTTTCATAAAGTATATTATAAAAAAAAAGATATTATAGTATGTTCTGCTGTTGCATATCATCTCCTCTTTAAAAGTCAAATTCGATTTCAATCCAACTTGCCTGATGAAAATGCTGACCCATCCACCATGTCTAGAAAATCAAGCGAATCGAATACAGTTCCCGTACTTACTTCCGACACATAATCCTTGTCTTCAAGGGATCCCTGGCTGAAGTATCTGAAATAGAATTGTTTATTGGTCAAAATTATCTTCAACAATATTTGATCTACAATCAATTATTAAATAATCTATACTTCCAACAAATGAAATGTTACTATTATTAAATCCTTTTACGATTTCCTTTATTTATTAATTTACTTTTCATTAATTTAATTGAACCAAAGCCTTAAGGTAGTTTCATTGACTTATTCAGAAAATTATTCTTGATATAAGTGGTTTTAGGTATTTCTTAAATGAAACTGTAGAACGACATAATTTCCGAGAAAAAAAGTTAAGAGCCAAATGTTTTCATTTCATTATATGCCACTGTATATGTGAAATAGGCAACATGTGACAGTAGGATCATCTCTTATCGGTTAATAAGCTTCGCTTAATTGTTCGGGAGTTTCCCTAAAGGACACACAAAACAGTTCTCATATATATCTGAAAATATAATTATTTAGAAACTTAAGAACTAAGATCAATTATATTATTTTACAAATTGTTGCACAAATCTTAGTTGATAAAGTCGAAAGAAAGTTAATCCTGATATCAAAAATTATTTTCTATCAATGTAATGTGCTTCTAAACAAATACAAGTATTTTTGCACCTACGTATGTTATAGTAAAATCGTAAGCAACCAGCAAGTTTAGTAAGTAATCACTTAATTTAGAAGAAAGTACTGGTATGTACACAAACGTACAACATCGAAGAATAAGTGAGGATTGAGTACAATCTCACATCCAGAAATCCGCTGTATGTGTTCAAAAATTATGAATGTTACTAAATATTTCATACAATCTTTTCGTTGTCACATGAATTTCACCGTATTTCTTTATCCGATAAGCATGAATCTATGTTTTCACGGGCTTCAGTACTCCATTCTGCAAGCAGCCTCCAAACAATGTTCCCTAAGTTTCTGTAGTAGAAAGTAATTATCGTGGCACATAAAACGACATATCCATTGAACGTGAGATCTTTGTATAAAGTTCATAAATCGATATTTGTTAATGACTTTATGAAATGATCTTTATTAATTTCCTTACGGACAAAGTCGAAAACGGTAGATTCTGTGAATGACCTAACACAGAAAGTTAGTTTGTTTACAGGTTGATTGCAATCGGATAAGCGTTTACAGTAGAGAAAGAGTTACTACGCAAGACTCTCTATTTCAAAAGGTTTGACTAATACATGAGTTATTTTTCTTATAAGAAAGAGAGATCTGAGAAGAGGCTAGAGATTTAAACTGACTCTAGCATTAAACCGAAGTCTTCTTTGTCCCACTGTTCTACGATTTCTCGGGAAACGAAAGAGAAAGATAGTTTAGAGAAAAAATAAATACACATTATGCAAAAAGGAATCATGACGTAATAAGGATGAAGTACATATTTAACAACAGTTTAGGTAAAAACTATTTGTAAAAAATGACTTGTTATCCAACATCTTGTCGCAACTCAAAGACATTTAAACATTTTGCTATGGGGAGACAACAAACTCAAATATAAGTACTCAGACTCATGCACATTCTAAAATGTTCTGTTACGACTATGACTTACGATTCCAAAGAGGTGGAATACAATTCAAATAAGGTTATGCAAGTGTGCTATCTCGGCCGAAATACCAGGCGATTTCATCTTATCAGCATCAATCGTCTTTAAAGCTTGTTGTTGTCACACCAAATATTGTTTGAAGGTTTGCTGTGCTTGGAAGTTTCGCTTGACAAACCTTATTTATATCCAGAATCAGCCTTCAAATTTTATTTTCTAATGTGTAGTAATGTACAAAGAATCCAATATACGATAGTAACCACCAACTTTAGGTAGAGAGATCATTATGAAGGTGGTGGTTTGATCGTAAGAAGGAGCATAATGTTCGATGATTGCACTGGTCTTCATATAAGGCTCGATCTCTTACCGCTCACAAAAACAACACATGATTCTGGAGCTGTATGTTCACAGCTTTAGAGCAGAGTTCGTTTAGAATGATTTCCTATAGTACTGTTTCGCTTTATTTCTTTATCACACGACTGATTTGACTACTTAGTTGGTGTTGAATGCCCTTTCAGCACTAACAAGCAAAGGATACAATATCAGGACTCGTGTTGCACAGTAAGTTATATACCCTTAAAGAGCATCAAATAGTTGCAGTTCGCTGCTATTATCAACTGCTTACAAAGTTATTAGCTACAGTTCGCCAATAGAAAAAAAAGTGATGGGACTTCAAATGTAAATTGGAGCCTATGGCAAACACAAGAAAGAAAGCGTTTATTCAGTCTCTGCTATGTATTTGGGAAGGTAGATAGCGATTCAAATGACAAGCTCAAGCCATAAGTTGATGTGGAGAGTAGAAAGGATTGAATGATCCAAACAAAAGCAGTTTCTGTAGAATGTGCACATCTTACAATAGCAATCAACTCGGAATAGTAGCACAATTCAGTGATAAGGGAGTCGAAGAAGTACTGAATGAGTGTCTGGAATGTATCCAGTTCGATATCCAGGTATCCTGCTTTGTAGAAAGCAAATCGAACCATGTTGCAGAACAGGAGAATACAGAACTGATACAGCTTAAACGATTGGAAATTCAAGAACTTGTAACGGTTGCAGGTGTTCGTCTCCTGGGATTGTGTCAGTGACGAATTTTACAAAGTTCTCGTAAGGACTGAAAAAGTACACATCCAGGGGCTGCACTAGTCCTGTGCATCCGCCGGGATCAGTTTCTTCGTGAATGTGACATTCGCAGGAACAAATTTGTCGGAAAGCTCGTTGTCTTTGTTCGTTGTTGCAAAATATGAACATTGTACAAACTGCTTTTGTTTGGATCATTCGATCTTTTCTACTCTCCGCATCAATTGTGTGATTTGAATATATTGTTTCAATCGCTATCTCACTTTCTCAAATACATAGGAAAGACGGGAGAAACGCTTTCTTTCTTTCTTGTGTTTGTCATAGGCCCCAATTTACCCTTGAAGTCCCATCACATTTTTTTTTTTTTTTTTTTCCTGTTGGCGGACTGCACCTAATAACTTGTTAATTAACTACTTGATGCTCTTTAAGGATATATAACTCTTATTGCGCAACTCGAGTCCTGATATCGTACCCTTTGCTTGAAAGACTATATGGAACGCACACCAAATGAGCCTCGGCCACGAATAGAAACCGGATCTCCTGTACCAAAAATGAGAATGATAACTATATATCTGTGCAGAAGCTCAATTTCGTATGTAAGTCCATCACTCTGCCGAAGGATAATTACTTCATATCAACTATTATTATTATTATTATTATTTAAATGCTTATTCATACACGAAGAGCTGTGATAACCAGAATCAAGTGCAGGCCGAGTATTCTTAACGTATATCTTCAAAATGTTTACAAAGGGTACGTGGGAAAATCGAAAATTAAAGTTTCCCCTCTTTCGTTTTCCGAAAAATAGTACAATGATGGGGCAAAGAAGACATCAGTTTAATGTTAGAGTCATCCATACGTCAAAGTTCAACGTCTGGTGATAGATATAAGCACTATTTTCAGAGGATTGTTGATGTGTTTGAAGCGAAAAAGGGTAGAAGGTACTCCAATAAGAACATGATAATCTTGGAACCTTTCATTTGATGCAACAAGTGTGTCTACGTTTATTGTTCAGCACAACTGTAAAAGTTCACTTTCTTTCCGTGTTTAATGGTGTCGTGTTCAATTACGAACTGCATGATACGGAGTTTTTCATTGAAACAAAAGAATTTTTGGTGAACACAGGATATGAAAGTAATTTCTCTTAACTGTAAGCCTGCTTTTCATCTTCACTTGCAAAGTTATTACTAATACGGTAAGTATCAAAAGAAGAGTTATTTTTCATTTAATTTTTGATGGGCAATAACCGAGTAATTATCAAAGATAATTACACCAAGTTTTGTCACGTGAAACATTACACCCACAGCATTTTATTATAGCCATCAGTAATCTTCAGAGTCTTCAATCCTGTAAGTTATACAGGTGTTTCACAATAGCCCCACTGCTGTTTCAAACTAGTTCCAAATGTAGGGGCTATTTTGAAACACATGTTTTCATTTTTTTCAGGAAAACTGAATATGATAACAAAAAGTAAACGTAAGTTATTTCCAAAGATGTTTGTGTAACGTACATAATGGTGTTTTTACCATATTCCTAACCCAAGTAGTTCCCCACTTGACCCTACCCTATAGTATCTATTTGTAATTATAACTTAATTTTCTATCTTTACTTACGTATAACCAAACTAACATTTCTTCACCTCTCTCATAAAACTAATCCTATTATAACACGATTTAAAACAGTTTTCATATGGCGTATTTAATATAATTTATAATATTTTTATTTTGAATTTGATAATAAATTGTGATCATTCACTAGTGCTACAGGCAATCACACAAACTTTGACAAAGAAGCACAAACACATTATATGAATTCTTCAAACACCAAACTTATAATAATAATAATAATAATAATAATAATAATAATAATAATAATAATAATAATAATAAATAAAATAAATAAATAAATAAAAAGTCTCAATGCGTAAACATTCGCTGAATCGAAAATAAAGATATTTTCCTGTAATAAAACTAAGAAGCAATTTTGCAATTAGATGGAAGAAACACCAAGCCAGTGAAAGAGGATTCGAGAGCCGGCGAGTGAGAAAATTCAAATAATGTACTAAAAACGACATCATCGTCACCTGGTTTACCTGAGATTCGTAGAGAGTACAATATCCCATTCGCTAAGTAATGATGTGCCAGATTTTTATGGATCCAGACATTTATACGATTTCAGCTACTGCCTTCATATCAAACACCTTTATACATTTGGTTACATTCTATCTAAAATGCAAAGACACATCAGCACCTAGTTGAAATATTATCTAAATCTAATATTCTTTCTTTATCTTCTCATATTAGAACTCAACCTACAATTCCTATACTATTTAATTTAGTAATTAATCTTGATCTAAGTGTGTCTGACTTACACGCATCATATAAGGAGGTACGGGAAAGTTTATTATCACCATCAATAGGAACAGAGTTGAGTTTTAGTCCTCTTTTAAGACTTCTCTACATGGTCTCCGTGCAGAGATAGACATTTCTCCCTTTTTTTGTTTTATTTTCTTCGAAGGCCGTTATTGTACAACTCTGCATATTACATGGAAAAACACTGTTCGACTTCCATCATGACGTCATCTCTGTGTCAAAATGGCGAACCCAAAATGGATTCCAGGAAACTGAAAGTCACTTGGTATAAGATCAGGAGAATAAGGTGGATGCGACAATATTTCAATGCTGCATCTAGCAGATTTCATTGACGCTGCTTGGGATGAATAACCGGATGCGTTGTCCCCAAAGGAGATGAACCCCATTAGTACGCATACTTAAGAAGTATACCACGACGCTTTTGCTTAGAAACCTCTCCCATCTTCCTCAGAAGTGAGCAGTAGTATGTGCCAATGATAGTAACACCCTTCTAATGGTAGTCTGAAGGAAAGCCCATAACAGCATGACCTTACCATCACACTTTCCCACCTTTGTCTTTTTTTTTGGGGGGGGGGGAAGGGGGGGAGTGAAGAGGAGTGTTTCTATTATCTCTCTTGTCTCACGATTGTATAGGTAGATCCAACATTCGTTCACAGTTACCAAGACGGACAAAATAAATCACCTTCAGCTTACTCGAAAAAATTAAACAAGTGCTCAACATGTCACGCTGTGTTTGTCTTAAAGAAAGTCAACAAACGCGGAATCCAACATGTTGCAATTTAAGACAGGTGCAATTCTTCGTGAATTATTTTCCACACAGTATCATAACTGGGGCAATTTTATTGTGTGATGTTATGGATGGTTCTTCGTAGGTTTTCCAGGATCAGCTCTTCGATTTTCCTCACTGTAGCGTCATCGTCTGTATTGATAGGCATCCAAGTCTTGACTCATCTGTAAGAAACATATGACCTGTTTGGAAATTTCCTCTTCCATTTCACGACAATGTCACAGGATGGACAATCACCACCATACACAAGCTTAATTCTGTCATTGTTTTGTTGGGTGCTGTAACCCTTGAAACGCAGAAACTTAATTATGCTACGAGTTTCTATCTTCTCCATTTTGCACCTTACTGACAACTAGCACCAAACCTTACTGATAACGTAAAAAAAAAAAAAAGTAAATGACATACAAATAATTTTCACTAAATCATGTAAATAAGGTCTAATGTCTACACAAACAAGTTAGATTAAAATCACTCAATACTTCTGGGGGATAATTCAATTTCCGATACCCCAACGTATAATGATGTAAATATCAAATTTCTGAGCTACGCAAGGTCACGCTTCAATATTGAAGTGCTTTGATAACAACCGAAAATTAGATTGAAAATTACTATAGAAAGACGCTTAGAGTACTTTTTTCTGTATTTTTTATTAATTTTTTCTCATAGATTTATTTCTTTGCAACAAGTGAGAGTAACGAATGATTTATTGGCTAAAGCTATAATCAAATATATATTAATGATACTTACTCCAGTGTGGGGATTAAATAATTAGTCTTCATATCGTTCAAATATGCTCCGTTTATAGCTGTCCCCTCAATAACAAAAACAACATCAGCCAGGAGGCCGATCTCTCCTGTACCGACGACCATCTTGCACAACTATTTATTATTTCTGCAACGAGAAAAAAGAAGTATTCTATATTAGATCACTCTAATAGAACTTAACAATGTTGCCAACCTAACAAAGTTATATTTTTCAAATGATTCTACGTCAGATTATTACATATTTCAAATCTATGTATTGAACAAAAAACTGAGAATGCTGCACTTTTTATTCAGTGCTGCAAACTAATGAAACTACAATATCACGAATATTAGAACTTTAGATGCCTCTACAACAATAATAATGCAAGTGAGACAGACGGTGCAATGAGCATTCGAAGAAGGTTAGTGTGATATGGAGTATTTCAAACGAGTAGGAAGAGTCATAAAGAATTGAAAATTAGAGTTTTTCGAAAAGTTTTATTTCGAGAAAGTGCTCACATAAGTATCACGTCTAATCATGCATATGGTTTTAAAAAGGCAAAGATCATTAAACTGTTAAGCAATCTGATATATCAATCCGTTGCGAAGATATGAAAATTCTAATACTTTGCACACCTTGATACATATTTCTTTTTTAATTGGAAGTACAGGTTTCCATTTCGTTTGCCAACGGTGGCTATATTTCGAACATGGTGTGTACAAACTCATGAGAAAAGTTGCACGCGAAAGGCAATATCTCAGAAATGGAAAGTGGCACAGACATGGGAAAAACATCACTGGAAAAGTAATAAAGTAACCTTTAATGCAGTGCTAACAACTTGTTCCCATGTCACGTGCGGACTTCGTATTTGTCTTCACATACCGGTAATGTACAAAATACAAAATCGTAGAAATCAATAGTGATGATTTTATAGGGCATTAGAAGTATGACTACATACGGAATTTTGCCAATATTTGTAATTGAATACCTCTTGATGGTGGAGGAAGTACGAAAATTCTGAAACGTACGCTAAAAGACCTATAGTCCATATTGTACTTACAGTACAAAATTGAACTTTCAAAGTTTGCAGGTATACAAATTTTAACATCGCAAAGTTACGTATAAAATGATGTCAAGGTACAGTACAATGGCATGTACTTTGCGCAGCATATAACAAGTACTAAGTGAAAATGAAAATATAATATTACAAACAAACATGTACAAAAACAAGCCTTGATAACTATATGTCATTAGTGTATTAATGTGCACGTCAACATAAAACTCCATTGTATGAATTTGTACAAAGCAGCACTATCAGCCATATTCGAATATACCTACCGCTGAAACCAGCTCATAGCAATACCTCAATTCAGCACTGTTCTCTGAAACGAACAGTTGCGTGTTGGATACTGGATCGCTTAGGTGAAAAATAGAGTGCTCTGTCAGACAACGTATTCAAGAGAACTGACATATGCGTGAGAAGTGTGTATTATGAAAAAGTGAATTAACTGTCCAATGTATGAATTTAGTGAGGATAATCAACTGCTTCTACAATTAAGAGCAGGAAGAAAAGTGATTCAAACTGTGTGTACATATCTCGCAAGGAAGTTTCTTGTCCAACATCTTTTTGGACAAGTGTGCTGCGATTTTCTTCAATGCCACTGAAGTCGGAAGAAAAGAGAAATAAAGAGTGTGTAGAAATAACATTTGATTTGGAAAGGAAAGAAAATCAACCCGTGCTACTTATCCCTGGCAAGTCTTTGTGCAATATGTTACAAAACAAGTTTTTATTCGTGCACACGAACCAGCAAATGACCAAGAGTATGGGTTTTGCACATATCTTTGAACTGACAACACCACAAAGAGAAGCTATCATATTGCAGAAAAACTGTGCAACACAATCTCTCTGCTACAAAAGCATCATTATTAGGTTATCACGTGTGCTCGTCAGGACTTGCTATTGTACATGTTTTGTTTGCAGCATTGTATTTTACTGTTATAGTCACATTTCATTCCATTTTCATTTATTACATGTTATATGCTGCTTAAAATATAGTGTTTCCATAAAAATAAGACCGAACCAAAAAATAAGCCTTAGCATAATTGTTCAGATTGCATGTAATATAAGTCTTACCTATCCCAAAATATCCGCCCACAGTGCACAACTCTAAACAGTTACTTTACACACAATAAATATACACAAATATTTAACTGTACACTGATAAACCCTAATATTATTTAGAACAATAACAATATTATTATTATTATTATTATTACAGGCTCGGTCTTATTTTTGGGGAAACATGATATATGTAACTGCACTATCTGTCACTCAAGTAAATGTCTACCTGTTCATGAGTCTGGCATCCCTGCACTGACTGGTGTAGAGAATATAAGAATTAACTCAGTAAAATCCTTAGTTTGGTGAGATGCACTGAAACTGGAGTACACGAGTAAGAGGGACAGTCATTGCGGAAATATTTAAAACTGGAAGTTTCACGAGCCCCATGGTACTCCCAAATCCCACACGGATAAACGTTTGTTTTGGCTTACAACTGTTATTGGAGGTGATGTTAAGCCTCAGTAATTTATCAAAATGGTATCATCTAGTACGCAAACCCCACATGCCATTGTGTTGCTCTTTATTTCCCCATACTTCAGTAACGTTAGATGTACCGACTTTCGGTTATCCGTAAACACACCTGTAACGTCTTCAAAACTTCGTTAAGACATATTTGGGAAATGTTTAAAAATGGGAGCTTTGCAAAGTGTTCGTTTTGGATCGAAACTACTTTTGAGGTGGATTTTAAGACTTCAGTATAATTTTCCGAGACTGTGACATCGTGTACCTCTATGAAGCAGCTATTACGGATATCTGCAATGTCCTTTATATTTTGGAGACATTTAAAAATGTAGAAATTAAGTTCCCTACACCTCTAAACCCCATTCAGGTACCCACTCACTTTTGCGTAGTAATATTTTGATTTGATTTTAAGCCTCAATAAGTCTTTTTTTTTTTTTTAATCCATCGTTTTTCTACCCGAAACGCAAAAGTCCATACAAGACCATAACTTGTACAGAGGAATACAGCGTCGCTCATAAAATATGATTTATAAAGATACTAAGTCGATTTTGTCGAAAAAGCAAAGAAAAGACGTAATGGTTCTCTATAGTAGGGGGAGCTTACGGGAAGTATCCTGCACTATGTGTTAAAAAGGTGCCACTCGGATATGTTGCTCCCTTGATCCAACTAAGCAGGAATCGAAATGGCCCCACTCCAACAGGTGGCCAGAATCCAATATGGCGGCTATGAAAGATGGCCGCCTCTGCGAATTCATAGTGTTGGTTTTAGAGGCCTATATCTTCTTAACTAATAGTCCAATCTTCACGATTCAAAACTAAACGACGTAGAAGATAACAAGGTTTAATAAATTAGCAAAAGTTTTTACCTAACTCTGAAATTATTTAGTTTGGAACTTTGCATTTCTTATGATGGAGTTTACTCATAGTTTTTAAAATAACAAGTAAACAGCTGGGATTATCGAAAAAGATGTTGTATAACTTTTCAGAGTGTTAAATTGTCTTTCGTGTCGTGTATAGTTCATTTAGATTGGTAAATAAACAACGAAGTTATGATAATATAAAGATTCACGTGGAATCGATTGATTTTCCCGAATTTCGAATGAGAGTTTCTTTATTGTAATAAAACATCACTGATGGATGCTGCATTGTACGAAACAAATCATTCTCTTGTGATGTGTTCTTCATAAGTCCCACTTTCACCAGAAGCATAAAGTAGCTTGACCAAGCCCGGTTATGAATCCAATATGGCGGTCATTAATTACGATCCATAAAGATTAGTTTCTTTTGAAATATTGACCCGAGTATCTAGATTTGTAAACGAATGCGTACAAAGTAATATCACCTACTCTGTTACCATTCACTTTCACACATGAACCAAGTATAAAGGAGCAGTTCGACTTAAAAGTGCATTTTTTACAATTTATTTCCATTTGTAGAGTTGAAAATTCTAAAAGGAATGGTGTTTGTTTGATCGCGATACGTTCAGTCGTTAGCGAGTAACAGAGGAAGAAAGATTTTGTGATGACGTCATAGGTGGGCAAGAAGCGAGAGCAGGCTTACATACTACACAGTGCCAAGCATTTCGTTTGTGAGAGGTGCGGTGGCACGTTCTAAGTGCGGTTTCCTTTTCCAGAACTGATTGCAAAGACTTACAAATATCATCTGCATGTAGAAAATGATATCTGATGGTGGGCTGTACAAACGTTTTTATAGTATTATAAAACGTATCCTATAAAGCCTAAGTTCAGCGTTTCAAAAAAAAAAAAAAAAAAAAAAATCGAAACCAATATGTAAATAGATGGCGGACGAGATTGCTGCAACACCTAAGTACCTTTGCTTTAATCATTCTTCCGATTCACAAACATAAGTACGTTCATTTTCACGTTTTGTTGCAATTTTTAACGCTGACCCTATAATTTTGTGCTTTAAGGTATGTACAGGAGCGTAACATATGAGGCAAAAATGAAATAACATCTGTAAAGTTTGCCAGAATACGAAAAACACTTCACCGGTTAAATTTCTTTTATTCTCATACCTGTCCGCGGAACAACTCTCATCACCCGTTTCATCATCATTGTCACATGATATAGAGAAATTAAACGATGGATCAATGTCTTGAGGAACAGTCATCGTCACTGATTCCTTCTACAAGCCCGTATATTTCACTCCCTAATTCACATTGTATAGCTTATTTCTAAAGCAGTATCTTCAGAATCATGAGTGACATCGTCTCTATTACCCTCTAATGCCTCGTCTTGACTACAACCATCAATTGCGTCTTGTACGATATTTGTACGTTGGTAACTGGACATAGATCGGTGCTCGTTCAATGGCTCGGATTTTAAACCTTTCAATAATATACTTGAAACAGCATTCTTTCTCAGTTTGCGTGTAAATAATTCTCCTGGTATTAGCCAGAAGTGGATCTAGACAGTAAAAACTCAGGGGGGGAGGGTCAGAACCCAGACTATGATATGTATATCATGTTTACTAAAAACTTTCAAAAATATCTAAATAATAGCTTAAATCAATTTTCTCACTCAAAAACTGGGGGCCTAGGCCCCCGGCCCCAGCCTAGATCCGCCACTGGCATTGACTTTTCTTTCAGTAAACTTGACTTCTCGAAGGCAGGCTCTTCAAGATGTTTGGAACACGAGTGATTTTATTTGGTACATTTTTTCCCATTGATTTTCTTGGACCATAATTTATATCGATCTGGTGATTCCTCACGACTTAGAAGCGTAAGAAAAGATAGGCCTACTTTACGTTCTCAGCTTCAACTGCACAAGAATTACAACCGAAAACACAGCAGCTGTTAGGCATTTCTACTTCACTTCACAGACACAGCACGCGCTGTACTAACACGTGTTTTCTACTTCACACTAGTGTTTCTTTCAGAAAAAAAATCCGGGGGGGAAGGGACACTTAGTATTCGGAGAGGCACATTATTTTTACACAGTACCATTATATTTATTACATTATAGACGTATTATTTTGGTCTCCTCCGGGGGAATCTCTCAGAGCTCCGGGATACAGTGCCACCCTAAAAACATGTCTGGAAGAAACACTGTTTCGCACAACAAACGTAATTACTGCTCTCTCTCTACTCTTTTTTATACTAATACTATAGGAAAAACAACTAACAAAAAATTCCCTCATGAATTCAACACAGAACAAGACTGCTAACAAATCCAAAACACAATCTATTAAATCCAATGCACTATTAAAGGTTTATCAGCTGCATACAAGGGAATGGTTGCTGACTCACATTTAGTTTCTCGCGTATACCACCCATGACGTCACCATTTACGATTCATCAAAAACAAATGCCTATAGAAGCTGAACGAGACGGCCTATCAAGATATAAAAAAATACGGGTCTCTTATTTTTTGTTTCTCTTTCTATTGCACCAAACTTGTTTTTAACTCGAACTGCTCCTTTAAGAATATCTTAAGAAATTACGTTCGTAGCTTCACGATAGAAAAGTTTTATGGTTTCATCTGAATTGAAAGAGAACTGCACAGGAAGACTAAGAAGTAAGTTCATGTCTTTAAACCATAGACATTGGCTTTATATCCTTTACAATATTATAAGGAAATTACATAAAGCAATATATTGTTATAAATTAGAAAGTAAATAATTTCTTTCGTATTGTAAGAACAGAAACAACACAAACACTTGGTTTGATATTTCGAAATTCACAATATATCTTTTGGATTTTCTACGTGTACAGTTTATTGGTCTAGATCTTCGTTTTCAGTTTTCATTATCTTTCCGCATGTTCTCCTACACACAGAACACGAAAAGCAGCACGGGACGCTTGCACTTCTACAACGACATCTTTTGGTACATGTCTTGCATGCACATTTCAAAAAGAGTTTCCTACATGCTTTGTATACAACTGGAATGGACGTCCATGTTGCAGAAAGTTCACTTCCATTGTCAGTCCATCCCCAGTTTACTGGTGAAGGAATATGTGCTGTCTTCTTTATTGCCTGGTCCCAGATTTGTCCAGCTTGGTATGCTGCACGCTTCGTGTAAAGAAGCAAGGCATCACAAATTGGAGGAAGCACTGCACAAGGATTTCTCGCCGGGCTTCAATAACTTTAAATTTTTCACATGTTTTTGAATATGATAGGACAACATATCGTCGCAGTGAATTAAAACAATCTTCGCTTATGTTGATTACAGGGTGTGAAATTGTTAGGAAAGCTGTGGTCACCTCTGGATACAAAAGCCATGTTTTCCATGCTAATATTTTTCCATGTCCGAGAAAGTATGACACTGTATCACATCCTGTAAACGCGTGGAAGCCTCGTAACGCAACTGATTTTTCTTTTCCTAATGCTTTTGAAATATTATGAACTGGTAGAAATCGATTATGTTTCTTGGTGCAGAAAAATATCTATAATTCTTCTAGACCGTGTCGCTCAAAGTCGTAGAAAAACGACACAGCTAGTATTACATCTGTGTTTACTGTACGGATAACTATCTTCTTGTGTCCATTTAATGTTGCATCAAATCAATGTAACATTATCCTACTGTCAGCTTCTTCTAAATGATTTCCTGATGATTTGTCTAAAAATGTTGTAAGATTTCTTGAACTTTCTATGTGATATCCATTGTTCGTTGCTACCTCAAAGTTACTTCCTTCTTTTTCACACACAGACTTTTTAAGAAAAAGGAACAGTTCTTCTTTATTTTCGTCATTACGAAGGAAATCGCTCCACTTCTAGGAATTGGTGTAGTTGGTGTTACTTTTGTACTTATTCCTACACCACTGATTTCTCTTGTGGAAGATTTTATGCTCTTTGAAGAGCATTTATCCCATATCAAACCCGCTCGCTTTGCATGGAATGTGTCTGCTTCTCTTTGAACATATTTGAAGAAACACTGGAAATAATCACAAAATGCTTCTACTGATGCCGGTCGCAAAATGTGAACCAAAACCGCTCCATCAAATAATAAAACATCACAAGAATTTGGAAATTTTTCTTCTTTGATGTTGGCTTCACTTTCTAGAAGCATAACTAAGTTGGACTTTTTTGTGGATTGTGAACTATGGCAGAGAGACGGTGGAATTGGTTGATTCTCGTGCTGAAGAGAATTCATCCAAGTCAAGTTGTCTTGTTTCACTGACGCGTAGTAACCGAGAGAATCTTAAGTAATTTTATTTCATTTCTGTTTTATTCTTTTGAAGGGAGAATGAAGCACTAGGGAAGATTTTTTGATGGGCGAAAAGAATGGCTTGGTACATTCTACTAATCTTTCTGGTACAAATTCCTTGTACATATTAGACCCTTTTTCTTTTGCTGAATATAGGGATTCAATTATATCATCGCTATAGATGATTCTGAAAGCAACATTAAAAAGTCCACTATTTTCTTCTAACGGATTCCCCAATTCGATGGAAACTTCTTTCATCTTTTCAACAGACGATTTAAATCTTTCTTGCATCGAGGAATAATCTTCATGTTGCTTATTATCAGGAACATATTCATTAATGACATTTTGAATTAGTTAATTAGTCTACTAATTTCTGGTTCTGCTACCATCCATTTGACAAGAGCATTGTCGTCGTGTAAGAGACCAATCGCCCCGCCATCCCCTTTTATAACTTTGTTATTCTGATCGTGAGCCTGATCTACAGCTATTGCAGAGAAAGGTCTTGATGTCTTTCTTATTACAAAGTAACCCATTTCGAAAGCATTCAAAATCTCAGGATGTGTTTCTTCCATCTCAGGTTGTGTTTCTTCCACCTTCTTCAAATCTGAAATGTGAACGGGAAGCCAACGAACATAGTTTAGGTAGTCCATTGCGAAAAACCATTCCGCCGTTAGTTTTAGTGTTTCAATGTAAAGCTTAAAATTTCCTTGACGTATGGCTCTGATGTAAATTAAGAGTAAAATCACGAGACGCTAATATATTATCCAAAATTTAAACGTTGGACACGAAGATTCCTTTTCAGTTCACCAGTCATTGAAAGATTGCCCTGATGAAGAATTCTGATACGCGTCATGCAGCAAATGATGTAAAACTGTCAGAGTAATCTGATGAGCAAAACGAGCTTTTGTAATGTGAGTTACTTTCAATAAACTATCAGCGGTCCCTGGTGTCGCTACATCTGATTTGCATAAAATTTCTACCTAACTATTTGCCTATAAGACGCAGGAAGGCTTGTTCGATGTGTAACCCTCCCAGAATCAGAATTTGATGATCTTCGAACTCCGGCCAATTCCATTGAATTCGTTTCCCCAAAGCAAATAGTGGTTGATCCATTACAAGAACCGAAACTTGTCCTTTATTGAGTTTGTCTGTAAGTTTTCGTACAACATTCATTCCGTGCCGTATCATAGCAACAGATTTAGAGTCTTCCTTAGACAACGGAAGCAGGCGCATATACTTGGTATTTCTGCAGAGTTTTCAGTTTTCGAGGCATGGTGTACAGATCAAGTACAAGTAGTGTCATTTTGTTAAGCATGCTTAAAGCCAACACAACTAGTTTTTTTTTTTTTTTTTTTTTTTTCCTGTGAAAAATCCACTTCGTGGAAGAACTTTCTCTACAAACTCTATAAGCAGGAGGTACTAGAGCATAATTATCGAGGAAAGCACGAGCAGTTCTCATTTTTACATTGACATTATCCAGTGAGACATGGTCACATCGAATGCCAGGGTTATCCTTAGAAGGATGCTGAAAAATAGAAATGCTCATACCGTGAAATCCTTTGATGTTGTGCTAGAAGGAAATTAGTCACTATTATCTAATGCTGCAACGGTTAAAATATCTCGACGAAGAGTGGAAGGACACACCATTTTGTCACTTTGATTTATCAAGCACCGACAAAGACCTGAAGCTATTTCCTGTACACGTGTAGACGATATACAAATGCCTGATGAATGCAATTCATTTATGAGAGATTTTTTAAGAGTTTTAGCACAAACGCTCAGTCCAACATAGAGAGGAAAAGGTGGCTCGCGATTTATAAAAACTATTCCCGCCGATACATTACACGGAATTTACGTCATTGTAACTTTCAATAGAAATACTTCGAGAATAATGTTGTTAATATTACTCCAAGTTTTTTAAACACTCAGTTCTATCCGATCCTTTTGATATATTTCGAAACATGACTTGGAGTTCAGTCCTTCCCATACTTACTCTGTGGGACAGAAGGATGGGGGAGAGAAAAACGTTTGTTATTACTTTGTCGTACTTGTTTATTAGATACTTCAATCAATATTTCGAAAAAGACTTATCTTTATGGATCATAATTAATGGCCACCATATTTGATTCATATAACCGGGCTGGGTCAGGCTGTCTTGTGCTCTGGTGAAAATGGGACTTATGAAGAACACATCACAAGAGAATGATTTGTTTCGAACAATGCAGCATCCATCAGTGAACTTTATGCCAAACATTCATTGGAACCGATTCCTCGGAACAGTTCAGAGATCAGTTCCCAAAAATAATCCTATGAATCGAAAAGTAAATTCTGGACAAGTTTTGCAGACCATCTAATAAGCAATCGTAATCTAACTTCACCAGCAAACACACATATATCGTAATAATGATAATAGATTACGATTGCTAACCAAATGATCTACCACACTCACCAAGAATTTACTCTTCAATTGCTACGTACAAGGGCAATATCCTTGAGAACACTAAACTCTTCCAAGAAATCAATTCAGGTGAAACGCGGTGACTATCAATTTTGAGATCTAAATGGGGGGGGGGGGCTCCCCCAAACCCCTCGCTCAAGAACCAGTGAAGATAACGTCGAAAACCACAATAAATATTAAAATCACTACTATAAATCTAACGTAATACAGAAAAATTAACTGCAAAAAAAATAAATAAATAAATAAAAATAAATAAATAAATAAATAAAATAAAAAAATAAATAACACTCACCACTAATTATAAATCAATCCAGCATGACGAAGAAAAATGAAATACATTTCACCAATCGAACAACCTGCAGCAAACCTCCTCTTCCATAAGTAATAAGCAAAATGAAGAAAATGAAATCTGAGTTTTACGTCCCACGATTATGCCGATTAGGCTAAAGGAGACGGTGATTATGAGTAATGAATGAAATGGTGGAATGAAGAAAGTAAGCAAAATAAAGCATTAAATTATGCAGCGGACCCATTCAGGGCCACTTGCTAGTTTCTTATATATTTCTATTATTATAATTATTATTCATATATATTTCAAGGTAACTATATATATATATATATATATATATATATATATATATATAAACATGAATGTATCCTTGTATATTTGTAATTACAATATACGTATAAGATAAACCAGCGCTGGTTTCAAAGGTAAAAGGTTATGTGATATATATTATTAATATTATTATAATTTCATGTAAGATATATTGTACTTACCATGTATAATCCATATATTAATCTTGCATATTCTTTTCTGCAGCATATAAATGGAAAAAAAAAATCTTCCTCCTTTATAGATAACGAATGTTAGTTGGAAACATTGTCCGTTGCCAGCAACGTTTAGGATACAGACAGAGGGGAACGGGGACCTGATTTTACTTTCGTTTTCTTTTATTCCGCCTATGCCATCTATATGGGTCCATAGGTAGTTTTACTAGAAAAACAGTTGGATATCTTTCCGAACCTCTCATATATATAGAAGGCATTCTCTTGAGGCGGGGAACCATTTAGTGCTACGAATAGCGGGAGAGGCAGTTTTGTCCTTCTCTGGTTCCATTTCAGGGGATGGGAATTCCTTTGTTAGAACAGTCTAAATGATGACTGTCGTTCGGGTATTTTCGAAATAAGCCGAAAAGTCAATGTATAGTATAGCGAGTGCGCAAGTGAGTCCACGGGGTTGCTTAAAGCTTTATTTGTTTCACTTCTCACTTCTCAATCTAAGGAAATAAATAATTATATTTTCATTTTTGGATAATGTTTAGCTCGCGATTTCTCTTTAAGCAATTTAATTAGGACATTTAGTGTTTGTAGTTTACATTGGAGTTTGTCTGGGCTCCTTGCTTGAGTCCAATGGATAGGCATATTGCTTTTGAATTGGAGGGCTCCCGGTTCGAGTCCGGCCGATGTCTGGCTATGTAAGGCCAGGCTGATAGTTTGTTTTTTTTAAAAAAAAAACACACACACACACATTTAGTTCCGCTCTAGAATGCTAGGGGACTGGAACGGGTGAATTTAACCTATCTCTATAGATCTGAGTGCTGATCTAGAAAGGCCTCTTATTGGGGTCTACTCCTATATCCTGTCTGAACCTATTCCTAGTAAATTTTGTTAGATAGTATCCCTCTTGAGGAAGGTCTGGTTCCAGGCTTTTCCTCGCCTAGGTTTAGGTGCTGGATAAGTGAATGAAGGCACCTTTAGTACTGAAAATTGGTTCACTTCATCAGCTTGTAAGAGAACGCTTCCTGAATGGACCCTGAGTATTAGTTTATGTGATTTTGTCTTAATGACTGAAGTAGGAAAGTCTTAGATCTATTATAGTAGGAACTAATTCCCTACTCTTTAGGGATTAGGATAGATATATACTTAAGCCCCTCTCAGTCTCCGGGAGGGCAAATAGAGAAAGATAAATATTTTATCTAGAGATCATAGACTATTCTCAGCTATCATTCGCTCTTTATTGAAATAAAGATATCAAAAAGAGGAAACTTGATGAGTTTTCATTATAATTTGAGTCTGGTATGCTAGTTGTAATAAGAACTCCTCTAGATTCTTGCAAACAGGATGAATAAATTGGTTAATTTAGAATTGGTCGACAAGAAAGGTTGTACCAGGATATTTAAAGGATTAAGAGATATTTAACCCATCTTTTCTCTCTGCCTCCTTTGAGTAAGTTAAAGGAAATAAGGGAGAGAGGAGATCTTAAACCGATCTGGTCGAAAACAACCTTGGTGAAGTTAATTATTTGAAATTAGTGGTTTTATCATTCCTCCTCCAGAGGAATATTCTTTTGGAAAGATAGCTGTTAACTGGTGGGTGAGGTAAAAAATTTAGATACTGGGAGCCTAGTAATAGCACTCGCACGCAGAGAGGTACGCCCATAACCGTTACGAACTGGGGGCTCGTACCCAACCCTTACAATTATCAGAACGATAAGTTAAATTTAAATTCCTCTTTAAATGCAACCACACATTCTCGATAGAGTGTGTGTGTGCACCACTCTCGGGATCAACAAAGTTATGCGAATGATTCACAGTCATATGAGTCCACCGTCTCTTATCCAAACCCATGTTCCCCTTCCAATAATCAGTAATAATAACGGGAGTCAGGATGTACATGCTTAGAAATAATTTTTAAAAGGGAATCAGCACTGCGAGAGTTCTCACTACACTCACTCAAAAATATCTCATTAATTTCAATGCAAATACCACCGACTATCCAACTTTGACTACGGCGTATTCGACCGACATTAAATTTGCGTCTACCGAACAAACTCTTTTCAATGTTAATCAATCCACACAATATTCACTTCAGTATCACAAACATGTTTAAGCAAAATAATAATAATAATAATAATAATAATAATAATAATAATAATAGTAATAATAATAACTAATATCAGAACAATCAAACTCGCGAAACGGTGTGTTCAAATCCTGGATAATATTACAAGAACGAACCGACATCAAAACTGACTTCAGCTGACACACGTCACTATGTTCTCTTTTCTTCACAAAAGTAACACATATTCAACTTCCAAATTCAAACATACAGCATGATCACTCAAGAGTACATAACAACCAATCAGCGACATCAACACAACCAACCAACCACAGCACAGGAGACAATATCACTGCCACCAAGCGTTAAAAATTCTCAACAGAAGGAATAAAAACAACGATTCCGTACCTGTTCCAGTGCTTGTGATTCTGTTCCTCCAATGCCACTTTCAGTAACAAAATCACTTGTTCGGCATAAACTGCACTCTAGCCTTGGATTCATATAACCGGGCTTGGTCAGGCTGTCTTGTGCTCTGGTGAAAATGGGACTTATGAAGAACACATTACAAAAGAATGATTTGTTTCGAACAATGCAGCATCTATCAGTGATGTTTTATTACGGTAAATAAACTCTCATTCGAAATTCGGGAAAATCAATCGACTCAACGTGAATCTTTAAATTATCATAACTTCGTTGTTTATTAACCAATCTGAATTAACCATACACGACACGAAAGACAATTTAACACTCTTTAAAAAGTTAAATGAGATCTTTTTCGATAATCCCAGCCGTTTACTTATTATAAAAAATATGAGTAAACTCCATCATAAGAAATGCAAAGTTCCAAATTAAATAATTTCTGTAGGTGTTAATTTCAGAGTTAGGTAAAAACTTTTGCTAATTTATTAGACCCTGCTACCTTCTACGTCACTTAGGTTTTTGAATCGTGAAGATTGGACTATTAGTTAAGAGTCTTTATCCCGGCGAAATTAAAATACCGCTAATTAAATACAGTAATTATGTGATATCTTCAAATAGATAAAAGATAACTGAAATGTGGAACAAGAGCGCTCTAGACAATATTATTTTGCGTGAGGTACCGTTATCCCAAGTCACCTACTGGCTTTCCATTTTCAGATGTTTAGAAACGCGAAAATAAATGCCGATTTTCAAAATGGCTCGAAATCGAAAGCAGATAAGTGAGTCGTGATAACGGTTTCTCATGTAAAATATTGTTGTCTAGGGCGCTCTTGTTCCACATTTCGATTATATTTTATCTATTTGTAGATATCACATAATTACTGTAAAATTAGCGGTATTTTAATTTCGTCGGGATGAAGACTCTTAAGGAGATACAGACCTCTAAAACCAACACTATGAATTCGCAGAGGCGGCCATATTTGATAGCCGCCATATTGGATTCTGGCCACCTGTCGGAGTGGTGCCACTTCGATTCCTGCTTAGTTGGATTAGGGGAACAACATATCCGCGTGGCACCTTTTTAACACAAAGTGCAGTTTGGCCTTTTTTTTTTTTTTTTTTTTTGCCTCAAGCTCCCCTACTACTACTACTGGTGAACCGATTGCTAATCTGCACCGAATTTTGTGCAGAAAATGCCGTATTTATAAACATTATGATGTTATCCTTGTAAAGTAAACATATAGTGTGCAATGAAACTTATTATTTACTTTGGTTTCACTCGAGCAGACGGTTCTACCGAAATCAAAATTTATAGGTAAAATACAATGTGAAATACTTTTCGTAAAAGAATTAGAGTGTGAATATAAGTAATTTCTGTCATTAGATATATTGAAATACATTTTGAATGGTAGTGAACGTATTTTAACTGTAACTATTTACTGAATCGAAAGAATACAAGAAAATGGAGAAGGTGGAAATAAACGTCGGGAACGTTCTGTTCGTGTTAGCAATGGACATAATGCAAACATACGATTTTATTACAAAGAATTGTGGAAGTTTTTGCAGCGTCACTGTATGCTAAAAACTAAAATCAAGTGTGGAAAAGAAGTAAAAATTCAAAACAGACGAATTTCTCCTCGCAGCGGGCCATTTGTACCCGGGAAACTAGTGAAGCCATTTTTAAGGTAAGAATTATTACGGTTATTTAAGTGCTTTAGAAGGTCAAAATTATTGCGGATATCATATGTATGCCCCCTGTCGCTGACGCGCCTGCTCCTTACGGACGCACCCTTTCGCTCCGCTCGGGCCCCCCTGCCCTGACTCTCTTAGATAGCATTCATGATTTTAGTGGCCACTTAGCACAAGTTGGTTCGTGGTTTATGCACTAGCTCCTCATGTAGTGCATGTTTTGCAAAAAGTAACCTTAAAGTGCAATAAATATGTGAAAATTTGGTAGAACCGTCTGCTTGAGTAATGCCCTTACTTTCCGCCCCAAATCACTGGAAGTGGCTTTGGCTTACTTGGCAGTGATTACGGTCGGTTATTTGAAACTGTGATGTACTCATTAGTATAAATACAGTGTGGACATAGGTATAAAAAGTACAGTGCATAAAAACGAACCAACTTGTGCTAGGTCACCAATGAACAACAAATGCTATCTAACCGAGGCAGAGGAGGAGCGTAGCAGGGGACCCGAGTTACTGAGCGTGTGCGTCCATAGGGTATACGCATAGATGCTTACAACGTCTCACTATAACTTACAGTACCGGCTCCGGAACCGTCCATAGATTTGGGAGAGATACTAAATGCCATCATATAGCGTTTTTCAAGGAACTAAAACCTAAACACACTTAGAAAGAATGAATAATAATTTTCATGGATTTACTCGAGTAGACAGGTCTACCAGATCGAAAATTTATAGGTAAAAATACGATATGAAACATTCGATATGAAGGAACGAGAGTGTAGAAATAAGTAATTACTGTCAGTGCACAGCATATTGATTTGAATCTTGAATAATAGTGTAAGTATTGTATGCGTACTGATACGCTATAAATATTTTACAATTTACATGAATACCATAGCTATTAACAATTCGGTTTCAGCAGTTTTAATCAATATCAACTAAGAAATAAAAGTAGAAATGAAATTTTGTTCTTTCGTGAAAGCAAGCCTTTTATATGTACGAAAATAATGTCACGAACAGTATAAAATTCAAATAACTTGTCTAAAGGTAGATACTAATACCAATTTGCCTAATAGTATTTTTTCTAAATATCATATACATAAATAATTTGTTGACTAGATATATATGATATGCAGAGCCGGCTCTACCATATCTGTAACACGTGCATTTGCATGGAGCGGCAAAATCTGTTATAAGTAGAGACCGGATGTTTAGGCATGAAAAACTTGTTAAATAGGCAGGGAAATAGGCACTTAAAATTTAAAAAATAAGCAGTAAAATAGGAACTAAAATGTAACTCGAAATAATGAAGATAAATACTCAAAACAATTTGAAAAATAGATTCGTCATAAATAGTGTTCATAGAATATAGCAACATACCTGTCTCTTAATGTCTTCTTTCATTCTATATGTAATAAACGAAGCTTGGTATGTATTCATATTATATATATATATATATATATATATATATATATATAGAGAGAGAGAGAGAGAGAGAGAGAGAGAGAGAGAGAGATTGTAATATACCACGTG